>NW_022196904.1:44241612-44254479 GCF_008632895.1 Mastomys coucha | reverse complement strand
TGAGTAGTACTCCATTGTGTAGATATACCACAATTTCTGTATCCACTCCTCTGTTGAGGGACATCTGTATTCATTTGATTTTTAAGGGCTGTTTTTGATTATGGCTTGTCACTTCCTGGATGTGGCTTCATATTCTGGGGAGGTTCCTCTTCATGCAGCTTGGAATTGGTGACTGGCTTATTTCTTAAGGCTGGAGGTCTATAAACTGTTACAACTTTAGGCTCCTCACTAGCCACTTCACTTGGAACTGCTTGATACATTATCATTTTTTGCTGGAAATATTCCATGCAAAAATGGCTGCCAAGAAACATGCCATAATTGTCCATTTGATGGCACATCCTACTTATTCAAGAGAGAGCCAGTCTAATGCCAGATCTTATACCCATTATTAACCTGTAATCTAGGAGGACAGGTGGCTTTTAAGATATGCTCACCATCTGTGCATCAGGCAAAATATGTAGAATCAGAAGCCACTGGCTCAGAAATAAGCTTTTAGTTTTTAACATCCAATACTTTCATTTGTCCTCAAAGATTTCCAAATCCAGCCAGTACTAATATATGTCCATGAGGGCTATCGAAGGCTGTGTTGTGAGGACCAGTCCCAAAGTCAAACACAGGATCACATTTAAGATTGAAAACTGTTGCTTTTGCAGGCATAAAACCATAAACAGCACAAAATTCAGTAGAACTAGAATTCCAAGCTACATCATAAATTGGGCCACTTTTTGGTAATTGCACAGCTCACTTTCTCCATTTGTCGCAATGTAGTGCAGTGTATTTTTCTCCATAGTAGGAAGCTCCTGTCTTGTTAATCTCTGTACTGGCTATTACCAGTGCAGCAGTATCCTTTTTATTTTACAGCATTCTAACCTTATCAGCTTTAAAGAAACTTTTATTAGCCAGTGCTGCCTGAGGTCCAACAAAGTTGTGATACTGATATAATCTAACAAATGAAGGTGCACCTTTACTTCCTGGAACATAATCTGCCACCTTATAAGGTTGGATTCCAGGTGATAAATTAAAGTCATTAACTTTTTGCCAATGTAATTTACTTGCAATTTTATTAAAATTGGTGTTCTCAAAGAAGTGTACTTAGTTATTAACATTCCGGGCATAAATAATTTCATCATCTGATCAGGAAGAACACCAGTTTTGTATTTTTTTTCAGTATTAAAGACTTCAACATGTTCCAGTTTTCACGCCATAAAGTTGTAGGTTAGGTGTCCTAGCAGTGCCATCTTTAGAAATAGTGTAAGGTTGCCACATTGCCAGAGTCAAGTTGCTAATTCGTTAGACTACATGCAAGTAAGGAAATGCAGATTTGTAGCCAACCTTATTATTTCTTAGGGGAATCTTGTTTTGTAGACATAAATATTATATATTTTGACATATATGCATATATGTATATATATGTCAGATAGATAGATAGATAAATAGATAGATAGATAGATAGATAGATAGATATCCCAGTTTATAAACTTATGATGCTTTCATTTCCTGATTTATAAAATGAATGTTATTATGGAGTCCATATCTTACGATGAGGTCTAAAGAGTAAATGTTAACTGATTATTTGCCTTCTTAACTAGAAATGAAGGTTTCTTCCAATGAGAAATTTTAGAGAAAGGGGAAGTATGAGAATACTACATTTTAGGAAAACAACTCTTACTCTTTCTATGGAAAGGCAATCACAAATTAAATGATTTAAATTCTCTTGAGTTTGTGACTCTGGAGACTGAACTCTTATCTACACTGTAACCCTATGTGTGTATGTGTATTTGGAGCAGTAATTAAGGTTAAATGACTTTCAGAAGTACTCCCTACAGTGATCAGAAAAGAGGGTGACAGGTCATGCGATTCACAGATCTGTAACACAGACTCATTAAGTCCAGGCAGAAGGATCAGGAGTTCATGTTCTGTGGGATCCAGGGTTACATAACAGGAAAGTCAAAATCAGAAGTAGAGAACACAGACACGCGCACACACACAGAGACAGAGAGAGATAGAGATAGAGAGAGGGAGAGAAAGACAGACAGACAGACAGAGAGATAGATAGGTAGATAGGTAGATAGAAAGACAGACAGACTTGGAGACAGAGAGAAAGAATGAGGGAGAGCGTTGTGAGGGAGTCAGATCAACCTGCCTTGTCATGAACAAATGTCAATAAACATGTATTAGTAATTAGTAAGGAGACAGCTATGGGGACAGAAAACAAACATAACAACTGAGTGCCTGTCATGTGGTCCCCTGGCTTGAACTTCCTGCATATAGCAGTGTCAGAAAACATATCATATTGTTTCAATGACTATGGAACTTTATATCAACCAAAGATTACAAAAGGTGAATTATACTACCACATACATGTACATACTAAAGTATACAAATCAAGATATAATGTTTATTTAATGTGTAAGTGTGAAATATGTGCATTTAAAATATACTTAATAAAAGAAAAAACGATAATGAAAAATGATAATATTTGATAAGATTTCACTTAAGCTTCAAATTCAAAAGTACTGTTAGTTCTGTTACTGGTGTCCTTTACTATGTGGAAAATTTTAATTTCACATATTCTGTTTGTTTATATCTGAGGCCAGTTCTGTACTGTTAGTCTTCTATTAGAAAGCTCTTACTAACTGAAGAACATTTAAGAATATTCCCATTTGAAGTCAGGAGTTGTAGCACCTCCTGCACTATTTTTACTCTAGCACTGTCTACATTGTCTTAAGAGTTCTTTGGTTCTTTGTGGTTTTTTGTGGTTCTAAAAACATTTAAAAAAAAAAACCTGAAATATAATATCATAATATTGAATAGAATTGCAGTAAATCCTAGGATTATTTTTGGTAATGCAGTCATTTTCACATTATTAATTCTGCCAATGTAGAAACAAGGATGGTCTGCCATACAGTATCAAATTTGACTTCCGGATACATTGTGGGTCCATGTTCTGCCCTGTTGCTAAGTATGGCCACTGGGAAGGACTTGACTGTGCTTATCCCACTCCAAAGCCAGGTAGATGCTGGGCTTCTGGAGAGTGAAGAGATACCACTCTGCGGTTGGGAAAGCACAGTCTGAGATGCCGGAAGCCTAATTTGGGGTTCTTACACCACTGTGCACCCAGTTGCTGTGGGGTGTCACACAGAGGATTTGGGCGCAAAGGATCAGGAGTCCATGGGCCTGCAACAAGGCTGGACTCTTGAATATTCAGGCACCTCTGGGAGTCATGGAAGAGAGGAGAACTGAAAAGGCTTATGAGCTTACATCCAGAGCCTGTCCACAAGGGCAGGGCAAGCTCTGGCTTAACTCAGCAGTGATTGTCCTCAGCTATGCAGTGCTTATGGCTTGGAGCTCAGAGGGGTCTTATACTCAAGAATTAAGCTGCGGTTTTTGTAGGCAAAGGCCTTCTCCATGTTTCCCATGGTGGTGGTAGATGAAAGAGACAGTTCTTTTTCCAAACTCTTTATTGGATGTTCATAGTTGAAAATTGATGTGTACCTACTTCCCAGGGTAGACCTGAGATTAATTACCTTTTGCAGGGAGGAATATCTGGGAAGGAGAGCTTATTGGCCAAACTCTCTGGATCTCTAGGTACCTCATTATCATGGAGAACTCTGTTCTGGCCTATGTCACCACAGGTCATATTTCCCTAGATGGAAGTGTGGAACACGTTTCAGGCAAGAAATTTGGAATTGAGCAGGTAGACTCCTGCTATCTCAGCTGTGTACTTGCCAAGTCTCTCAGGTCTTAGACCTGCTTCCTTACATGGCTTACCATCCCACAGATCCTTCTTTTCTTTTTATTAAAGGAGATGTGTCATTAGAGTGATTGTCTAATGTTATTTGTTGTGAAAATATTTGGTGGGTTGAAAGCATCAAAATAAAATACAACATAAGCCAGAGAGGTAATGAAGGGTAGGGGCTAGGGAGACAAGAGGTTATTGAACCAATTAATTGCTGAGGGGACTGTACAGTTTGTGAGGGTATTAACATCGGTTTTAAACAACATTTGATTCATCTACATAGACATCATGTTTGCCTCCCTCAGCTAAATTTCCCCAAGATTGGTAGACATTTGACTTTGACATCTGTCACTGGAGGATCCCAAGTCTGTCGTCTGTGAGTCTCGGCTGTCATCTTTGGATTTCCGGGTCTGTTTGTCTTCAGTCAGATGATTTGTCTGGACAAGGGAGCTTTATTGCCCCAGGCAGGTCGAATGAAATAGCAGCTAGGTCTCTGTCTGAGTCTATTTTACCATTACATTCTCAACATTTTTATTGAAGAAGACTTTTTCTTCTTTGGATAGGTACATACTCCTAGATACTTAATTTAGGGAGTTATCTTGAATGGGATGATTACATTTTTCTGAGACTAATTGTAATATATGAAACAAGGGTTACTTCTTACATTCGTTTGTATCCTGCAGCACCAAAAGAAATGTTTTCGCCTCCATCTTTACTGCTGTGTTATTCACTGAAGTGAGGAAGAGAAGTCAACTTAGTTTTCCAAAACAGATGAAACGTTGTTGACAGTGTGGTGCATATATAAAATAGAATAATCTTCAGCTCTTTAAAAAATGAAGTAAAAATTGAGAGGGAATGGATGGGTATATAAGGTGTAGTTGAGAGAAGTTACACAACGTCCGAAAGAAAAATATCACAGATTCTCACTAATGTGATTCCTAGCCTATATTATATACATGCATGAATGTGAAGAGATGTCCCTTTGCATTCAAAATAACCTGTAGAAAGGAAACTAAAAATGATTACATTATATTATAAGAAAGCACAAATTGCAGATAAAAACATTTGTGTTACATAAGAGAGCATAAATCTAATTGCTTGTTCAGTTTTTACTCTATCATATCTGTAGTGAAATAGTACATAAAAACATAAAATAGATGGTAGGTGAAAAATCCAACATGAAGCTTTGCAACTTCAGAATGGCCTTTCTAATTGTCACCAAGCTCTCTGCCAGTTTTGCTACATGAAGCCTTTTATTTGAACCCTGTTTACAACAAAGTGTTAGTTTAAAGTAGACTTGGCTCTTGAACATGTAAAAGCAATCCTATTAAAAAAAGCAAAGGTTTGAAAATTGAAGTTTAAAAACAGCACGATTGAGAGGGGAAAGTGTGTGGTGTACAGGGAAGTAAATGTGCCCTCCCTGTGCAGGAACGTCAGCAGAAGGAGGGATGATGCATCTAGAGCAGCTGTTGACCTTCCAGGCAGACTGTCAAGAAGCAACTGCACACCTGAGAATATTTGCCTTTTCTTTAAAAAAAAATTCCATGGCTACTAACTTTTACTCTGAATACAGCACCTTTAAGGACTCTAAACTCTAGAAATTGGCCAATTATCCATTCAAGATGCTTCATTTTATTGTAAAACTTCATAAAACTGTGCATCTGCTCAAACACGGGCAGGATCATCCTCCACTGAGTCTACTTCACGCAGTTGCATAAATATTTTCTCTTGTGCAATATAATAAGTGATGCATAGAGAAGTTGTTCCTCCTTCAGGACTTCCTGTCTCTTATTGTTGACTTATGGGAAAGAGTCCAGGAATTGTTTGTGTCCTCACACCACTGCACATGGGTCTCTGTGCATATCCTCTAACATCTGAAACAGAAAGACCAAAGAACTCAGCTAAGGGCAAGCCTACTGTGAGAGGACTTTTATCTCGGGATCCCATGACCTACAGCAGGGAAATGGGGACTTTTGCATCATCAGGGATCTTTAGAAACTAAGACTGTTTCATTCACGAACTCTTCTGACTTTTGAAGCATCAAAACAAAGATTCCTGTTGGTGAGTAACCTATGGACCTGTTCCTTCTTCCTTAGAGATGTCAGTCAGAGAGTAGTCTGGGTCTTGCTAAATTTACTCTACAGACACTTTCAGAGGTCTTTTAGAATTACAGTCGCTGTTCAGAGGTTTTCTGAAATCATTAGCCGCATAACAAATACTAGCTTTGCAAACATAATAGTTATAAGCCATGGTATTTTGAAAAACACTCCAGAATAATTGTAGAAAAAATATTTATTCTTACCTTTCTTTTAAGATTATTTGAATAGCAATGCTAGGTTTTATGCAAAGCCAACATTAAAAGAGTGATATTTATAAAGAGATACTATACCTTTTAGTAATCAAAAACATGCTGAAGTATTGTTAGTGTGTCTCCTCAAATGAGAGAGATGAGACTACGAATATTTAGGCAACTTGTTGACAGTAATTCAATTCAAATACAAGTTCTCTAGAAATGAAATCACCTTTCATATTATGATACCTTGTTTTGTAAAGATAATGTATTTGAGATAATGCCATTTTCCTGTGATTTATCTCATTGTTTGTTTCCTTCTTCATGAATTTATCCAGTCCATGCCTACTGCTCATGAAATGAAATTCATCTATCCATTTAAAACCCCTAAGATCTTACATAAGGCAAAGTTAGGGAGAAATGTAAGAAGTAGAAGTGAGTCTCAATCACCCCTTGCTTCCCTTTTTTAAAGTTAAAGACTGAGTAGGGATACACAGAGAGAAAATGGAGAACAGATGGGAAGACACGACTCTTATTAGACACTAAAGATAGAGTCTCTGTTTTCAGTTTCTCAGTTAGAGCTTAGGATAACCAAAAGGCTTTGTTACTGATTGGATAACACAAACCAATCAAACAACCGGACAACCAACAAACAAATAAAATAGATGTGTTAAGTTTCATACAGTTCCACAGTAAATTCTGTACTGGTCATTTTGTCCACCAAATTAGATTTTAATCTATTTTGGTACCAAAGTCAGATAGTCCTCCGAGCTACACACAAAATGGGGGTGCTTTTAACCAGTGGGGTGTTCCCTTTTCAGATCATGTCAGGGGAGTCTGAACCTTCACACTCTTTACCTGAGGAAAGTCGAATAGTCTTTCTCCATCTCACTTTTATTATTCTCCAGTGGAACTCTTATTCAAGTATTACCTTAGCATTTTTATTTTGGAAAAACTATAGCCATATTTATACTATAGATATTTTGCCTTCAAAATGCTTTTTCTTTACATTAGAGGGAAATGTTTCTGTTATGATGGAAAAGTCTCAAGTGACTCAGCTGAGAACAACAAGAATTGAAAGAAGAAATGATGGTATCTCATTTAGGTGACCGGGAAAGTGAGGAAGAGGAGAATCTGCATGACAAATCCTCTGTGATTCACCTTAAAAGGCAATGGACTTGATATGACAAAATGGAATTCTTTCTGTGTGGAAAGAAGTCTTTTCAGACTGAGTCTACACAGATGGCCCTAATTAAGCCAAGTGGGATTCAAGACAAAGTCATGAGTCTGAATAAGGAATACATAGGAGATTGCTTAATAGTTGTAAGAGGAAGAGAAAAAAATTCTGGTGCAGTGAGCAACCAGAAAGCATTATATACATAGATGAAATTGTCAGAGAACTTGATAATTTAGGGGAGTTTCAAAAGAAGGATGTATTCACACCCAGGGCAGAATTCTACTCAGCACTTCCAGTTGCCTTCCCAACTCTTGTCAAAGCAGTAACTACAAATATCCCATGCTGTGACACAGCCAGAGAGACATAGTATTACCAGTATTGATTAAGGGAAAAAGAAGTCATTAGTGTGGCTCTAATCCAATATGGCTGCTGAAGTTGTAAGATGGGCCAATGTGGTCTAAACAATCAGAGGGAAGCTGAGGGGAAGATCCAGAAAAAAGACAACTGTGTACTTAAATCATGCAATTCAGACTCTCAGAAGGAACTCACCACAATAGCAATGAAGGAACATACATGCCTATTTTAAACACACACACACACACACACACACACACACACACACACACACACACACACATACACATACACACACACACACACACACATAGGGGGTGGAGGGATTTTCTGTGACAGATTCTAATATGCACTCATTAACAGAAGATTCAAAGTAGTATAGAGGTGATCTGTGATGTATTCAATTTTTTCTTTTTTTATTGAACCTGTATCAGTAAATTTGATCTATAATTATTCTAAGAACATTCTAAAGTCTCTGTCTGTAATACTGTTTTTGTAGTATGCAACAACTTAAAAAAAAGGAGTTATTAAACAGTAGTTCTTAACTTTCCTAATGGAAAAACACATTAATACAGTTTCTCATGTTTTGGTGAAACCAAACCATAAACTTACTTCATAACTGTAATTTTGCTACTGTTTTGATTATAATGTAAATATCTGATATCCAGATAGTCTTTGGTGACCCATGAGGGTCATTTAGTTCCTGAAGGGGGAACAATCCACAAATTGAACACTGCTGAATAAAGGAACTAAATATGATCATTAAAAATATGAGTAATTAGAAGGGCGAGACCAACATGTGACACAGACATGGTGGTTGAAATGTGCAATACTAGTCATAGCACATCAAAAAAGAGGAAGCAAAGAAGCAATGAATGCTGAGGCTCATCTGGCTTTCTCTCTTCTCCACATTTTATTCAATCTGAGGTACATTATGTTGGGACAATGGTTGTAATGATCAAAGTGGATCCTCACATCTCAGTTATACCTGTAGATATCCGTACAGTCAGGCTCCAAGTGTGTGTCTTTTTGCGTCTCAACACAGTTCTGCCTAGAGTACTGAGACACCAACTAGTCTATACTGGCATTTATGGTCCTTTTATAATATTTTCAAGGAGAACTTAGGAAACTCTTAGATGAAAATATATAGTTTAGATAATAAGATAATGTCAGGAGAGTTGAATATTAGGAGTTAGTCCATTATTCATTTTCCAAATTTTTAAATATTTTATTGCTTACAACAATGCATGGGAAATTTCTTATTAGTTTCGATGAATTGCAAAGCTATCTATAAATATCACAAAAGCCTACTTTTGATTTATATAAATTAAAGTGATTGGTGAGTGTGTTTTTTAGGAGATTAAAAGTACTTCTAAGCCATATGAGTCCATTTTATGTGTTAGTAAATTAGAGAATCCTTCCAAACTAAAGGAAATATATGCATTTAACTACAGAAAATCCTGTGTAACGTGCATCAAATATCAGTGGCAAGAGATCTCACTCAGATTATAATTGAGCAGCAAGAGGCAGACTTAGGGGAAACAGGGACTATTATCTTGTGAGTGAAACATTGCTGACTAAGATAGGAATGTGGACTATGACACCTGTTTCTTGGAGTAGAAAGGAGACAAATGCAGGAGAAAACCTTTGGATAGATGTAGTCTGAATTAAGGGAATAATGAAGAAGATTATGCAATGAATGATAAGAAGAGATAGTTCCCCTATTTTCTGAGAAATTTGTTTGGCTTTAACTCTTTCCAAAGATAGCCAAGTGTCAATAGGGAAATAAAACATGGTTGTCTCTGTTTAATCAGATATGCTGAACAAAATTATTGTGTAATCTCAGGGGCTCATTGTTAATTAACTCAATAGAAAGAAAATGGAGCAGCATACTGCTTACCTCATTTTCCCCTTTCACTCAGATTTAGAAGGTAGCACAGAGGAACAGCATAAAGCTAGCTGAGTTTTCAAGCCATCAGTTCTAATTTGTATGACGGTGATTCTAGTCAACACAGTGTCAGCTCTTACCAAGTTTAAATCCTCATTTAAAAAGCAAAGTGGGTGTCCAGTGCTTATTATCCAAATTATGAACAACCTCTGAAAAATATTCTAAATATTTATTGGTAGAGCATACCTTCCTTAGAATTTAAACTTTTCTATATCATTATGTATTGCCTTGTGATTATAATAAACAACAAAGGCTTGAAATTCTCTAAGTTTCATGGAATTTGAAAGATAAAATATATTTTCATATTGATTGTCTCATTTAATTCTCACTGGAAATCACTAAAGCTTTTGGCACTGTACTAGTATTTAGTAGGAAACAGATTTGGGAGTAGGTACACACGCACTAAAGTAACATACCTAATAAGTTACTCAAGGTGTTGATGTGCCTGCATTTTTAAGTTTGTTAGACATCCTTACAACAAGAAACACATTCATAGACACAGATATATGCTTTCAAAATCTATGGTTTATCATCGTATTATCTGTTTCGGTTTTTTTCTTTTTAAGTTTTATTTGATTTTTCTGTGTAACTTACACTTCTTTAATAAAAATAAAGATACATGAATTCATATTAAACTGTAAATTTTAAGGAACAGAAATAGTATTGAATTTGGTAACTGTGATGTTTTGAATAAGAATGGCCCCCATAGAATTATATATTTGAATGTTTGAATACCAGTTGGCATATTATTTAGGAAAGATTTGACTGTGTGGTATTTTGGGGAAGGATGTATGTCTATGGGTAAGTTTAAGGTTTCAAAGTTTACTTCAGTACCATTCTTGTTTTCCTTATCTAATGCTTTCAGCTTTCAAATGATGATGCAACTTTTCAGCTGCTGCTCCAATGCTATGCCTGCCTGCCACCACACTCCCTACCGTGAGGATAATGGACTAACCCTCTGAAACTGTGGGGAAGCCTCCAATTAAATGTCTTCTTGTATAAGTTGACATCATCATGTTGTCTCTTCACGATAATAAACCACCAGGAAACAGTAATCAATTTTGACTGGGTGTAAAACTGTTAGTTGATGAATAATTTTTGGTTCTGTGTAATTTTTTTTACCGTTAAATCATATAACTGTGTCAAGTTGGCAACGGCATAAAAATAGACCGTATAGGTACATTCCCATGGCCTCTTATTTAGTTCCAGAATAATTCCTATAAAATATGTATGTCTAACTTTTTAATGACTTCAGGAGATTTAGGCTACAGATGGAAGGAACCAAAAGTTCAGAGTCTTTCTGAAAGACACTAGATAGAAGAAATGCATTAAAAGGAAAAAAGGTTTATTTGAATCTTGGTTTCAAAGATTTTTAGTTTTGGTTAGCTGACATCATTGCTTTAGATATAAAGTAATGACACCTATGGTATGTTGTTCAATGATGTTAAGAGTGAAAGGTGAAAGAGAAAGTGGGACTAGGAGATGAGAATTGAGAGGGCTGGGAGATGGTGATAGAAGACCTGGGAGAGGGAATAAAACTGGGGTGGAGAGATGAGGATAGGGGACTGTAGGGATTCAGGTGTGGGACATAAAGACAGAGAAGGTAGGTACGTTTGATTGGTTGGGAGATGGAGAATGATTTTGTACCAAACATATGAAAAAAAGTACTATTCACAACAAAATCATTTGGTTTTGTTATAAAAAACAAAAATTAACATAAAGGAAACTAATTATATAGAGATAAGCAAATGCCAAAAGAATTAATGGAGGATACCTTATAATTTCCAGTACAAAATTAAATAAAATGTTGTGTTCGAACTGCTGTAGTTGCCAATACTCCTTGCCTAGATAGCAAATTATACATACATGTTCACACACACATGAGCAAACCCACACACATGGGCAAACACGCACACACACACACATATATACTTACACGGCACACATACATGTCTGCATGCTTTATACAAAGTAACATATGTGATAAACTCTATTTATAAATTATCTTTTGAGGCATATTCAAACTTAACACATAACATTGTCAGGTATTCTCCATATATGTAGTGTTGCAAACATGTTAAACCAGGACCCTGGAATTTGAAACAGGAAGATTATGAGTTCAAAGTTAGTCTGAAGAACACAGAATGATTTTGTATCAAACATATGAAAAAAAAAGTGCTATTCACAACAAAATCATTTGGTTTTGTTATAAAAAACAAAAATTAACATAAAGGAAACTAATTATATACAGATAAGCAAATGCCAAAAGAATTAATGGAGGATACCTTATAATTTCCAGTACAAAATTAAATAAAATCCAAATGGACAGTTAACCAATACATGTTCAAAACACATATGAAAATGGCACTGAACACTAAACAAACTCTTAGAATTCTTTGTATATATTGGATATAAGCTCTCTATATCAGATATAGGATTGGAAAAGGTCTTATCCCAACCTGTTTGTTGCCTTTTTGTCTTATTGACAGTGTCCTTTGCCTTACAGAAGCTTTGCAATTTTATGAGGTCCCATTTATCGATTCTTGATCTTAAGGCATAAGCCACTGGTATTCAGGAAATTTTCCCCTGTACCTATGTATTCGAGGCTCTTCCCCATTTTCTCCTCTATAAGTTTCAGTGTATCTGGTTTTATATGGAGGTCCTTGATCCACTTAGACTTGAGCTTTGTACAAGGAGAAAAATATGGGTCAATTTGCATTTGTCTACATGCTGTCCACCAGTTGAACCAGTGACATTTGTTTAAAATGCTGTCTTTTTCCACTGGATGGTTTTAGCTCCCTTTTCAAAGATCAAGTGACCATATGTATGTGAGTTCATTTCTGGGTCTTCAATTCTATTCCATTGATCTAAGTGCCTGTCACTGTACTAACACCATGCAGTTTTTATCACTATTGCTCTGTAATTCATTTTGAGGTCAGGGATGGTGATTCCCCAGAAGTTCATTTATTGTTGAGAATATTTTTCATTATCTGAGTTTTTTGTTATTCCAAATGAATTTGTAAACTGCTCTTTCTAACTCTATGAAGAATTGATTTGGAATTTTGATGGGGCTTGCATTGAACCTGTAGATTGCTGTCGGCAAGATGGTCATTTTTGCTGTATTAATTCTGCCAAACCATGAGCATGGGATATCTTTACATATTCAGAGATCTTCAATTTCTTTCTTCAGAGATTTGAAGTTCTTGTAAGATATACCTTTCACTTGCTTGGTTAAGAGTCACACCAAGGTATGTAATATTATTTGTGACTATTGTGAAGGATGTAATTTCCCTAATTCCTTTATCAGCCTGTTTATCCTTTGAGTAAAGCAAGGACACTACTTTGAGTTTTTTTTTTTT
>NW_022196904.1:44199678-44241602 GCF_008632895.1 Mastomys coucha | reverse complement strand
TTTTTTTTGGAACAGACACAAAGTGGAGTTTTATGTCATTTTCCTTTCTTTTCTTTTTTATATTAGATATTTTCTTTATTTACATTTCAAATGATATCCCCTTTCCCAGATTCCCCTCTGAAAAAAAACCCATTCCCTCCTCCCTCCGCTCACCAAGCCACCCTCTCCTACTTCCTGACCCTGGCATTCCCCTACACTGGGGCATAGAGCCCTCACAGGACCAAGGGCCTGTCTTCCCAATGAAGACTAACAGACAAAGTCATCCTGTGCTACATATGCAGCTGAAGCCATGAGTCCCAACATATGTACTCTTTGGTTGGTGGTTTAGTCCCTGGAAGAGCCGAGGTTACTGGTTAGTTCATATTGTTTTTCCTCCTAAGAGGCTGCAAGGAGCTTCAGCTCCTTAGGTCCTCTCTCTAGCTCTTTCATTGTGGACTATGTACTGAGTCTGATGAATGACTGTGCGCCTCTACTTCTGTATTAGCGGGGCACTGTTAGAGCCTCTCAGGAGACAGCTATATCAGGCTCCTGTCAGCCAGCACTTGCTGGCATCCACAATAGTGTCTGCGTTTGGTGATTGTATATGAGAAGTATTCCCATGTTGGGCAGTCTCTGGATTGTCCTTTCTTCAGTCTCTGCTCCACACTTTGTCTCTGCAATTCCTTCCATGTGTATTTTGATCCCCATTCTAAGAAGGATCAACATATCTACACTTTGGTCTTCCTTCTTCTTGAGTTTCTTGTGGTTTGTGGATTGTATCTTGACTATTCCAAGCTTCTGGGCTAATATCCACTTATCAGTGAGTGCATACCGTGTGTGTTCTTTTGTGATTGGGTTACCTCACTCACGATGATATTCTCCAGATCCACCCATTTCCCTACAAGTTTCATAAATTCATTGTTTTTAATAGCTGAGTAGTACTCCATTGTGTAAATGTACCACATTTTCTGTATCCATTCCTCTATTGAAGGAAATCTGGATTCTTTTCAGCTTCTGGCTATTATAAGTAAGGCTGCTATGAATATAATGGAGCATGTGACCTTATTACATGTTTAGTGTCTTCTGGATATATGCCCGGGAGTGGTATAGCTGGATCATCTGTAGTACTATATCCAATTTCCTGAGGAACCACCAAATTGGGTTAATATTGTATTCAGTTACTTTGCTGAAGTTGTCTTTCAGCTTTAGAATTTCTCTGGTGGAATTTTTGGGGTCAGTTAGGTATATGATCATATCATCTGCAAAGAGTGATATTTGGACTTTTTCCTTTCCAGTTTGTATCTCTTTTATCACCTTTTGTTGTCTAATTACCCTAGCTAGAACTTCAAGTACTATGTTGAATAGGTAGGGAAAGAGCCTTGTCCAATCCCTGATTTTAGTGGAATTGCTTCAAGCTTCTCTCCATTTAGTTTGATGTTGGCTACTGGTTTGCACATATTACTTTTACTATGTTTAAGTATTGCCTTGAATTTCTGACCTTTCCAAACCTTTTAACATGAAGGGATGCTGGATTTTGTGGAACATTTTTTCAGCATCTAATAAAATGATCATGTATTTTTTGTTTGTTTGTTTGAGTTTGTTTATAGAGTGGATTAAGTTGATGAATTTAAATATATTGAACTACCCCTGCATTCTTGGGATGAAGCCTACTTGATCATGGTGAAGGATCATTTTGATGTGTTCCTGGATTCAAGTGGCAAGAATTTTATTAAGTATTTTTGCATCAATGTTCATAAGGGAGATTGGTCTGAAGTTCTTTTTCTTTGTTTGATCTTTGTGTGGTTTAGATATAAGCATAATTGTGGTTTCATAGAATGAACTGGGTAGTGTATCTTCTGTCTCTATTTTGTGGGATATAAAAGAACTTCTGGGGGAGTCACCATCCCTGACCTCAAGCTGTGTTACAGAGAAATAGTGATTAAAAAAAAACCTGCATGGTATTGTTACAGAGACAAGTAGAAAGGTGAATGGAATAGAACTGAAGACCCAGAAATGAACCCACACACATATGGTCTCTTGAAATCCTCCATTGCTGATGTGATTACAAGCTGATAAAATCCTCTGGAAATCAGTTTATCTGTCCCTCAAAAACTAGGAATAGTACACGAGGACCCAGCTATACCACTCCTGGGCATACACTCAGAACATGCTCCAACATGTAATAAGGACACATGGTCCACTATGTTCATAGCAGTCTTATTTATAATAGCCTGGAGCTGGAAAGAACCTAGATCTCCTTCAGCAGAGGAATGGATACAGAAAATGTGGTACATTTGCATAATGGAGCTAAAAAACAATGAATTCATGTAATTCTTAGGCAAATGGATAGAACTAGAAAATATCATCCTGAGTGAGGTAGCTCAATCACAAAAGAACACACATAGTATGCTCTCACTGATAAGTGTATATTAAATCAAAAGCTCCAAATAAGTAGGACACAATTCACCGACCACATGAAGCTCAATAAGAAGGAAGATCAAAGTATGGGTGCTTCAGTCCTTCTTAGAAGCAGAACAAAATACTCACAAGAGCAAATATGGAGATAAACTGTAGAGCATTGACTGAAGGAAAGGTCACTCAGAGTCTGTCCCACAGGTGGATTCATTCTATATACAGTTACCAAATCCAGACACTATTATGGATGCTAAGAAGTGCATGCTGAAAAGGGCCTGATATGGCTGTCTCCTGAGAGGCCCTGCCAGAGCCTTACCAATACAGAGGTGAATGTTCACAGCCAACCTTTGGACTGAGCATGGGGTCCCCAATAGGAGTTAGAGAAAGGACTAAAGGAGTTGAAGGGATTTGCAACCCCATAGGAAGAACAACAGTATCAACCAACTAGAACTCCAAGGGACTGAGCCATCAATAAAGGAATATGCATGGCTCCAGCTACATATGTAGCAGAGGATGGCCTTGTCATGCATTAATGGGAGGTCCTATGGAGGCTCGATAGAAGCCCCAGTGCATGGGAATGGAGGGCAGGAAAGTGGGTGTGGTTGGGTGGATGGAGGAACACCCTCATAGAAGCAGGAGGATGGAGGATGTGATAGGGTGTTTTAGGAGGGAGGGAAACTGGGAAAGGGGATAACATTTGAAATGTAAATAAAGAAAAATTTAATTTAAAAAAGTCTTAGAAAATAAAAGGACAGCAACTTAGAAAATTTATCACTTTTATAAGCAGAAAAATGATACTATAAAAACTTGGTTATTACAATGAGACTTTGTTGTTTTACAATCTTGGCAAAAATAAAAATAAAACACTAACAGAAATTTAGAAAATAATCCATGTAATATAATAGTGATTGCCATGAAAACCTAACAAAAAACAACAAATGAAAAACCAGAGAAGTTACCCATACAAAACATTTCTTGTTTTTAGAAAGGATTGCTACTCTTTTAATATAAATGTAATATAAATATAAATTATATACTGTTTTAATATAAATATAATTATATTCACTTTTAATATAAATGTAAAATAAATATAAACTATATATTGTTTAATATAATGTAGAAAGGCAATATTTCAGAAATTCAAAGCAAAAACAGTTTGATCTGAGTATAAATATATACATATATATAAATATATGTATATATTTATTATATTTATTATATTATATGAAGTAATGATGCTATAGATATCTAATAAAATAAAGATGAACACATTATTTATCAAATGAATTTGGAACAACTGAAGAACGTTTTGGAAAGTGTATTGAAGGAAACTATTCTTTACACAGTGTGGATATTAAATAAAAATGAATGTCTGTTACTTATGTGTTACATTCCTCAAAGTGTACTTTTGCACTTTGCAGTGCTCTATAAGCATGGAGACAGCTCATGTCCCTGATTCATACAGGTAAGTTGAGTTCTACATTCCCTCTTTACAAGGCATTTAAGTTATCCTAGGCATGAAAATATGTGAGATAAATCTACCTTGATGGAATTAAAATTGGTCTAGCACGAATGATACTAATGGAAACATATTAATACCCAATACTACTTTTCTATCAAGCTAAACAGCTATATTGCACAGATTTTAGTTTTGATGTTATGAATATTTCAAAGGACTTTGTTCTTTCTTGCTTTTCCTTAGTCTGTGCTCCCAGACTCACAGGAGGGGGAATCTCCAATTATTGTAGCTGTCAGTGATACTTCAAGTGGAAAAACACAAAGTGCTGCCTGCAGGACCTAGTTCCTTCTTTCATCTACTCCTTTCTTGTTTCACCTTTCCTTGGTTGATGGAGAAAGGGGGCTTTAGGGAAACTGCCTGAGACTCTTAACTGAAAGGGTTGTGAGGGGTGGGAATGACAGACGAAAGAGATGCTTAGAAAGAAAAATAAGACTATGAAATGTGAGCTCAATTGTGATTTTTATTTTTAGATTGTTACCTATGGGTAGAAAATGCTAATTAATTATTGATTTATTTAGTTTCACAGTGTTGTGTATTAATGATTTATTCAGACTTCCAGGGAATGATTTTAGTTAATTTTTAATTATAATTATTTTTTGAGTGTTGGAGACTGAACTCAGTTCTTCACACATAATATACAGGAATTTTATCTGTAAGATGTATTTTCTCCTCTCTTTTACTGTTTTATGTTTTTGTTAGGGGATGAGCACAGTCTAGTATTGATCTCACTGTATCCTATGCTGACCTGAAACATGAGATCCTCCTGCCTCAGCCTTCCTAGAGAATAAGATTCCAGACTCTACTAGATTTGTCTTTTGTGATCCCATTAAGTGAAGTTTCTAAATGTTCTAGTAACACATGAGGAGAAGATGTGGATATGCTAGGAAATCCTCCACTGCAAGTGTCATGAAGGTGAGTTGACTCATGGTCATTTGTTTTATAGATGTGTAGTTACTTGGTTTTGTCTTGTAACAAAATACCTGTGAATATCTCGTCCCTATAATTTAAAAGAAACACATGAAGCAGACATAGAAATATACCTTGTCATCAAGTGTGTGTCTGGGCTCTGAGATCCATTCTCACAGCTAACATAGAAGAGTGTTTTCCCTTATAAGTTTGTTCCAAGCCTGCCCTCTATCCTAGTGCAAATAGCTAAAATACATAAAAGTTTACGGAGTCCCAGTTGCAGCTTTTATACTATAGAGAGCTCAAAATTACTAGGATAAATTTAGGAAATCTATAGAATCATTATTAGGAATTATGAGATCTTCAATTTGTCTATATAGCATTACTACAAGAGAGTACATCTTGGTTGATCTTCAGGAAATCTGACCAATATGGATGGCTAATGCCCAGGAATCATTACAATATGTAATAATTGCACTAAGGACATAACAGTCACTTCTTAGTTTTGCCTCCTTAGCAAAGCTAGGAGCTCTGATGGTTCCTGAGAAAGCTGCCTGTAATTCCACTCATATGTCCACAGTGAATAGAGCTGTGGTTACACAAAAATATAATTGTGGATTCACCCATCATTCATATATAGAAAAACAAACAATAGCCCTGTCTAGCATCAAACTATGATTCAATATAGCATCTATGAATACCTGAGTCTCAGGGTGCAATTTAGGATAAATTGCAGAAGTCTGCTGCTTTACTTTTAACTACAGAAAAGAAACCTAGCCAGGCAGTGGTAGCACATGCCTTTAATCCTAGTACTTGGCAGGCAGAGGCAGGTGGATTTCTGAGTTTGAGGTCAGCCTGATCTACATGAATTCCAGGACAGCCAGGGCAATACAGAAAAACTCTGTCTCAAAAAATCCAAAAAAAAAAAAAAAAAGTAAACTAAAACATTGTCATTTTCCATAAAGAATCACTCATTGTCTTTTGTGATAGATACACATATGTCAGAGTATAAGAATTAGGTTTTTGCAAAAACCTCCATTTTATGTTGAACATAATGCTTTCTAAAATCTGTTGGTGGCCCACATTTGCACGGCTTGTATTGCTTAAAGTAGATTATGCACACTGAGTACGCTGTTTTCTTTCTGTGTGTCTTTGGGTCTTTTAAAATTAGAGCTCTGGCTGTAAAATATTAGCAGATAATCCAGCAATCAGTGCTTATTATATTTTATATTATACCATAATTGAACTTCATAATTTTTGAATTTAACTTTTCACCCTTTATGTACCTATATGTATCTATAATTACATGTTTGCAATGAATAGCTTGGTTTCTCTCATAACATATATATTCTAAAAATACATATGTTATTTTAATAATTTTTGTTATAGTTTTTAATAAAGGTAAGATGGTGACATGAAATCACAAAAAACAGTATCAAATACTGCTTTTCCTAGTATTTTGTAAGCAAAATACATATTATCATGTCAGGTTTGAGATATTAGGTAAAGTCACTCTCTGGATGGGCAGGTCATGGTAGATGAGGCTAATTCATCTAATCTATTCTTAACACTGGGATAAAGGGATACAGCTCCCTATCTTGCACAACTTTCTCGTTGCTAAGTTTGGTGTAAAGAGATTCTAAAATTGATCTTGTCACCCATGATCTTCCTTATTATTTTGTTTTACAGATTTCTTCTCATTTACCAGGGTCAGGTGATTTGTCAGAAAAACCCTCTGAAATTCATTTCACACACACACCTGGTTTTCCTTTAGTACACTGCTATTTTAAGTCTCCATCCTTACAACACCTCTACAGCATTCCACCTGTGCCATTTTTGTGTGGATACATTTTACTTAACCCATGAGGTCATAGGCCCTCCACCATCAGGTCCTACGTAGACAGGATTACTTCAAGGACTCCTCACGTGTCCCTCTCTTCCTGTTTTCTCCCTCCTCATTGCCTTTTGACATACTGTCATTGAGAGCACTTGATAGTCTTTTGAAGAAAAATGTACTGTAATGCAAGGTGAAAATGACATTTACAAAACTATTTCAACTATGTAATGAATGTAGTGTCCCGCTGCTCTGCCCTGCGTGACAGGCCCAGAATTCTACCACATACCTGTGGAGGCGTGAATCACTGGTGGCAGCACTAGAGATCAAAGGCAGACCTGGTAGCCGAGACTTCAAAGGAACTGAAACCATTAATCCACTTTCCTGCCTAGAGCCCTTGTCTGAAGGGTGTTTTGTTGACAGACTAGAATGCTATTTCCCTGTTCTCACGTCTATGCTAAAAGCCAAAGAATTGTTCTGCTTAGCTATATATATATCTCGGTTCTTTTAGTAAAGACACACCTTGATAAAGCTTACTTGGTGTCCTGTTCTTTGTCTCCCAACCCGCTTATTTCCACAGGAACTCAATTACCCCAGTTCGTGAACACCCACGAAGGAAGAGAGACTGTGGGATGGTCTCCTTCAGATGGCGCCCAACGTGGGGCTCAAATACGGGAGAAATTGAGGGACCCTACCACAAGATACAGAGCTCTGGTTTATTAAAGAAGAAAAGATCCAGATTTATGTAGTCATTCTCACAGTAAGATTGGGTTAGCGCTGACCGGGAATCCGTGTGCGACTACAGGGAGTTTCTAAACAAGAACATCTGTATTCACCTGATACCTTAAAGAGCCTAGGGGAAATTTTTGGCGGTAGGTTATAAACATGGGTACACAGATTTCTAAAACAACTTCCCGGAACGTGGGAAAGCCGCTAGAGACTAAGAGAGTAAGGGTTAGATTTTCCACATTGAGAGAACTAACAGAGTTGGTTGAGGGCTTTTGTCCGTGGGTAGAAGACATGACTCATATAGATTTAAAATCGTGGGAAAAGGTAGGAAAAGCTCTGGAGAAGAACAAAGTGGATGGATTTCCCCTTTGCCTTTGGGGGATGGTTTTAGATATTTTAAAGGAGTATGAGAAGACCGAGCAAAAGGGAGAGCATTCAAGAAAGTACATCAGCTTTATGGCATCAGAGATGACAGGCGATAGTTCACTGGCCGATTCATACTCTACGGCGGCCGAGGTAGGTCAAGATTCCCTTGACTCCAGATTAGACTCTAAATATGCTTGTCAGAGAGGGCCCGTTTGAAGGAAGCACTCGGCAGGTAGATTATCCCATCGGGGTGATAAATCAGATTGCTACTGTGGCCCGCAGGGCTTGGTGTAAGCTTCGGGCTAAGGGAGTAGATGAGATGAGTCTGACCAGTGTCCGGCAGGGTCCAAAGGAGCCCTTTCAGAATTTTGTTGCCAGGCTACAGGAGACAGTAGAACGCTGAGAAATTCGTATATAGAGGGGCCTCTGATTTCACAATTGGCTTTTGAGAATGCTAATGCAACACGTAGATTTATTTTGCTGCCTCACAAAAGACAAACAGACATCTCAAGATATATTCATCTGTGTGTCAACATGGGACCTGCGTATAATCAAAGCACAGCTGTGGCAGCTGTGGTGCAAGAGACACCCACCCCTAGGGCCTTGGCCTGCAGACACGATAACAGAAGATGCTTTAAATGTGGTAGCTTTAACCATTTTAAGTGCGAATGTACAGATAGAACAAGTACTGCGAGAAAACAACAAGCGAGTGCTAGACAGAAAGTAGGTGATCAGAGCAAGAAACATAAACAGTAGACCGACGAGAAAAAATCTAAGAGATATTCAAGGCAATTTCCGCTCAAAAAATGTGGGTGGGGGCCTGCCCCAGGCCCCGTTTGGAAATCAGAATACAGTGCAGGGGGCCCAGAGACTGCCTATTCAAGAAGACCTTTATCTGAGTTCCTCAGAACGAGGCCAGGAAGTACAGGAGTGGAGCTATACTTCACAGGGCACACGGTATTAACCCCAGATATGAGAATTAAGATTTTGTCCACTAAAATTCTTGGTCTATTACCTCCAGAGACTCAGAGATTTGTGATTGACAGAGACAGTGTTGCTGTAGATGGTTTACTAGTTTATCCAGGCGCTATTGATCAAAACTATCCAATAGAAATAAAAGTTGTGGCATCTTCCCCACGCAGAATCATCTTTGTACCCACATTTGAAAAGATCGCTCAGCTTATCCTGGTTACTATGTCCGCTAAGGCTTATACTAATGAGACAGAAAAGAGATGCTCTGGTGCTCCTAAAATATTTTAGATACAGTCTATTACGAGTAAAAGGCCCTATTTAAAATTGAGTATTGAAAGAAAATTGTTCAAGGGGCTGATAGACACTAGAGCAGATGTGTCCACTATTAGAGCTCAGAGCTGGCCCTCAACCTGGTCTCTGACTGAGTCTATCACTCACTTCCAAGAGATCGGATATGCTAGCAATCCAAAACGAAGCTCTAAGCTACTTACCTAGAGTGATGAGAAAGGTAACTCAAGACTTTTTCAACCATATGTCGTGCCCAATCTCCCAGTCACTCTTTGGGAGAGAGATCTGTTATCACAGATGGGGCTGGTGTTATTAGCTCTAATGAACTAGATTTTAGACAAGAGTCCAAACAGGACATTGATATATACAGAGGTCATAAGCCTCATTCTGATGATAGAAATCTGACACATTTTCAATAGCGGCCACTGTCCTTCCTGTGCCCCATACAGATAAAATCAGGTAGATTAATGATACTCCTGTGTGGGTGAGTCAGTGGTCCCTATCTCAAGAAAAGATCCAAGCGACTTCTATGCTAATACAAGAGCAGTTAGAAGCAGGCCATCTGAGAGAATCAAATTCTCCATAGAACACGCCTATTTTTGTGATTAAGAAAAAGTCCAACAAATGGAGATTGTTACAAGATTTAAAGAAGGTTAATGAATGTATGATTTTACTGAGAACCTTACAAACTAGATTGCCATCTCCTGTGGCAATCCCAAAGAGATTTTACAAAATAGTTTTAGATTTAAAAGACTGTTTTTTTACTATCCCTTTGCACCCTGGAGATTGTGAGAGATTTGCTTTCATTATTCCATTTGTGAATTTTAAGGGGCCCATGAGAAAGTTTGAGTGGGTTGTTCTGCCACAGAGAATGGCAAATAGCCCTACCCTATGTCAGAAGTTTGTTACAAAGATAATAGAACCTATAAAAAACAAATGGCCATTTGTTTACATTGCCCACTACACAGATGATATCTTGATTGCTGGGAAATTTCCCCAAGACGTAATGTCATGCTTTAAAGATTTACAAGCTGCCCTTAATGAGAAAGGGTTAATAATTGCCCCAGAGAAGGTGCAGACTCAAGATCCATATAATTATCTAGGTTTTACACTTACAGATCAAACTGTTATTCCTCAAAAGATAGTTATACATAGAGACCAATTGAAAACCTTGAATGATTTTCAAAAATTATTGAGTGATATTAATTGGCTTCATCCTTACCTGAAACTTACTACTAGAGACCTGAAGCCTTTATTTGACATTCTTAGAGATAATTCTGATCCAAATTCTCCTAGATCCTTAACGAAAGAAAGAATATCTGCTTTACAGCAGGTAAAAAAGGCTATTGAGAATCAATTTATTACTTACATAGATTACTCTCTGCCATTACATTTATTAATTTTCAATACTAGCCATACTCCCATCACATTGCTGTGACAGAAAACACCTATTTTGTAGATCCATTCAAGAATGTGTCCTAAGAGTAATATTGTGCCTTTTTATGAAGCTGTTACACAGATGATTATGCTAGGTAGAAAACAAGCTATAACTTACTTTGACAAAGAGCCAGATATCATTGTTCATCCTTTTACTATAGAACAAGAATTTTGGCTGAAACTACATTGTACAGATTGGTTACTGGCTCAAATCAGATTTCAAGGAACTATAGATAACCATTATCCTCAAGATAAGCTAATAAAGTTTTTAAAAATACATGAAGTTATCTTTCCAAAGATAACAGCTTGGAAGCCAATAGACAATGCCCTTGTGGTGTTTACTGATGGCACCTCCAAGGAAAGAGCTGGTTATCTCATTAATAAAAAACAGGTGATTATAAATACTCCTGGTCTCTCCGCTCAATTGGCAGAATTAACGGCAGTTTTAAAGGTCTTTGAAGCTGTGTCTGATACATTTAATTTATTCAGTGACAACTTTTACATATTCAATAGCTTGCCTTTACTCAAAACAGCTGACAATTTTAAGCTAGACACGCCAACAAGAGCTTTATTTGCCCAATTACAAAACATCATTCTTGCACGTAAAAACCAATTTTATATTGGTCATATCAGAGCTCATTCTGGCCTGCCAAGACCATTAACCTGAGGCAATGACATCATTGACAGAGCTCTTATAGGAGAGATCTTAGCCCCAGATCCTATAGCCTTAGCTAAACAGGATCATGAGAAGTTTCACTTATCCAGCCAGACTCTGAGACTCAAACATAAAATTTCCAGAGAGCAAGCAAGAATGATCATTAAACAATGTCCTAAATGTGTTATTTTATCTCCAGTCCCACATTTGGGAGTCAACCCCAGAGGGCTGATACCTAATAACATCTTAAAAATAGATATAACACATTATACAGAATTTAGAAAGCTTAAATATTTACATGTCTACATTGATACCTGCTCAAGATTTATTTTGCTTCCCTACAAACAGGAGAAGCCTCTAGAAATATTATTGATCATTCTATAATAGCTTTCAGTGCTATAAGACTGCCCAGAACCATTAAGACTGACAACGGACCCTCTTACACTGAGAAGAATTTTTCTTCCTTTTACAGAGATTTTGACATTGTTCACAAGATCGACATTCCTTATAATCCTATGGGTCAAGATATTGTTGAACGTGCCCATTGTACGATCAAAAACTGGCTTTTTAAGACCAAGAGAAGAAGCCTTTTTCCTCAGAGGTCCCCCAAAGCACATCTTGCGTTTGTCCTTTTCATTTTGAACTTTCTACAGATCGATATTAATAATCGTTCGACAGCAGACCGACATTGACATCCTGAATCAGTAAATTCCCATGCTATGGTGTGGTGGAGAGATCCACTCACTAATACGTGACTTGGTCCAGACCCGGTTCTGGTTTGGGACAGAGGTTCTGTCTACGTGTTTTCCCAAACCGAAGAGAAAGCACGTTGGCTCCCAGAAAGATTGGTACAACAGATTGATTCAGAAAGGCTGATGCCTTAAGATAGGCTCCCCCCTGCCAGTTTTGCCCTTGATAGGCTTTTTTTTTTTTTGTATGTGTTTTTTTTTGTTCGTTTGCTTTAGAAAACTGCTAAAATCTGCTTATCCCAATTAAAACAGAAAAGCTCACCCTGAACAAAGTTTCGTGATCGTTTCAATGTTTGCTAGAACAGGCAACTCCCGAGAATGCTTAGATCCTGCTAAATTACCAGCTTCTCAAAAAAAATCTGCTTATCCCGATTAAAACAGAAAAGTTCCCCCGGAACAAGGTTTCGCTATCCTTTCAGTGTTTGCTAGAGCAGGCGACTCCCAAAAATGCCTGGCTCCCACTTAGCTTCCAGCCTTTCAAAGGTTAATTCAGTTTCCAGAGGCTTCAAAGAACTGATTTACATTTTCCTGAGACCATCTCCTGACAACCGACTTGGAGCCCTGGCTCCCAGCTACACTGTGCCCCACCCTACTGGATCCAGCGCCTGACTGACAGAGTTATGTCAGCCAGTTTCCGATATTATGATCAGCTTTCAGACCCCGGGTTTTGCAGACAAGCCTTGACATTTTACTTAGAAGATGGTACATCTAGATGAACTTTTCTGGCTGAGATGTTGCCCTAGGCTGACACATAGTCAAAGGCCATCTGGGTTATAGACGTTTCATGGCCTGGTTTTCCCACTGTGCGTAAGTGCCTTAGGAGACAGAGTCAGAAAGTGTATTACGCACCGCTATGTTGCCCATGTATTTGTGTCGAGATCGTTTCACATTTCCCTGCTTCAATTTTTAACGAAATAGAGTGAAATGTAGTGTCCTGTTGCTCTGCCCTGCGCAACAGGCCCAGAATTCTACCACATACCTGCGGAGGTGTGAATCACTAGTGGCAGCACTAGAGATCAAAGGCAGACCTGGTAGCCGAGATTTCAAAGGAACTGAAACCATTAATCCGCTTTCCTGCCTAGCGCCCTTGTCTGAAGGGTGTTTTGTTGACAGACTAGAATGCTATTTCCCTGTTCTCACGTCTATGCTAAAAGCCAAAGAATTGTTCTGCCTTAGCTATATATATCTCGGTTCTTTTAGTAAAGACACACCTTGATAAAGCTTACTTGGTGTCCTGTTCTTTGTCTCACAACCCGCTTATTTCCACAAGAACTCAATTACCCCAGTTCGTGAACACCCACGAAAGAAGAGAGACTGCAGGACAGTCTCCTTCAAATGAATATCACTTTTTGAAATTATTTTTTATAGGAGATAAAAACAAGTATGAAGTGACAGTGCTTTTCACTCACAGTCAGCCATTTCCTTTGCTAGAGAGAGTATACTAATTGTTAAAGAAATTGAAGCAAAAACAACTGATATTCAAATTGATTTAGAGAACTTACTTTAACATTTCAACTATATACTTTTAGGAGATCTTTCTGATGAAATGGACAAGAACTGATTTCTTTTGAAATGGTCCAGAATTGATGTTATTCCAGTGTTAATCAATACCCAAATGAGCATCATTCTCTCTTAGTGTCTTCACTAAATAGAGAACACCATGGACAATGTTTATGTTGCTTTGTCCAAACATTCTATGTCAACGAGCATTGTAGGTTTATATTTTCACTTCAGTCATTCATTGCTAAGCTCTGGAAAATTTACATTTTGAAATTAACGCTTTTCGACTTTACGCTTTTCATTCTCCTATTTTCATAGTTCCTCTGCTAAGAGCTGCCACAAGTTTTGAATTTTTACTTTATCAAAAATTATGTTACTCACCTAGAAAGGACATTTCTCTGCTATCAGCTTCCAAGCCCATAGAAGAGTGTGCAGAGTATTTTATATCAGCAGTCTCACAGGCTTTCATATAGGCATGTGTGAAGTAGAAGCTTGGACTCTTCTCACTAGACCACACTTGTGTATGGAAACACAGAGTAAATTAAAAGTAAATAAATAAATAAATAAATAAAGCCCTAGAAGAAATATAAAAAATACCGGGAGATGAATAGAATGTTTGAGGCCAAAGAAAAGCAAAGTAATATTCTTATTTTGGAATACATACTCACTGTAATCTTGGTATTCGGGAAGGTAAACTTCTTCAGCCCAGAAGTCCAAGGCCATCCTCGGATACATAGACAGGTGCTTTCTCATGTATCAAAGGAAGGAGAGGAAAGGATTGAATTTGTAAGTCAGTGGCCTACTGGGGATGGTGGGAAAGGAGGAGGAAAATGACAAGAAAGGAGAAAAGAAGGAAAGGAAGAAATACCTTCCTTCTGCTGATACATGCATGAACAACAGATTTCCTCAAATGTAAGGCATACTTTTTTTTTTCATGTTTATTCTCGTTTCACTACCTTAAGTTGAATTATCTTCAATAATTTCTTAAATTGGTTAACTAATATGGTGGTCCATTAGGAAATAGAAATTAGAAATTAGGAATTTCTGTTTTCTAAAGGTTTGTTTTCAATAGCATAGGTTCTTCACCCACAGGCCTGTGAAAAGTATTATAGATTTGTCAGCCAAAGATCATTGTGAGGGATAGAAAACACGTTGCTCTAGATTTTTGACTTAACTTCTTTTTTTCTTTTGGTGGTTGGCAGGAAACTACATGCAGCAGCAGAGAGTGAAAGAGAAAAATCAGTCATGGATAAAGAAATAATGAAATAAAACTAATAAGAAAGCTAATTGCAGTCATTTATCTCATTTATTACTGTCAGATGCATTATTCCAGCAGAGATCTGTGTGTGAAAGGATCAAAATGTTCATGTGAATAAACATTTCTTGACTCATTGCATTGTTGAAGAAAGGATGCAACAATGGAGCTTAGTTTTGTTAAAAAGTTTATAAAGAAAATATCAAACTAAATATCTGAATTTCATTTTTTTAATTAGATATTTTTTTATTTACATTTCAAATAATATCTCCTCTACTGGTTATCCCTCCGAAAAAATATAAAACAAAAACCAAAAAAACAAAAACAAAAACAAAAAAAACAAAACATGTTCCCTCCCACATCCCCCTGCTCACCAACCTACCCTCTCCTGCTTCCTGTTCCTGGCATTCCCCCACACTGGGGCATAGAACCTTCACAGGGCCAGGGCCTCTCCTGCCCTTGATGACCGACTAGGCCATCCTCTGCTATACATATGCTTCTGGAGCCATTAGAACCACCATATGTACTCTTCGGTTTGTGGTTTAGTCCCTGGGAGCTCTAAGAGTACTAGTTAGTTCATATTGTTGTTTGTCTTAAGGGGCTGCAAGTCCTTCAGCTCCTTAGGTCCTTTCTCCAGCTCCTTCACTGGGAACCCTGTGCTCAATGCAATGGATGGCTGTGAGCCTCTATCAGGCTCCTTTCAGCCATTACTTGCTAGCATCCACAATAGTGTCTGGATTTGATGACTGAATATGGGAAGGATTACCAGGTGTAGCAGTCTCCGGATTGTCCTTCCTTCAGTCTCTGTTCGATAGCTTGGCTCTGCAACTCTGCAACTCATTCCATGGATATTTTGTTCCCCTTTTAAAAAGGAATGAAGTATCTACATTTTGGTCTTCCTTCTTCTTGAGTTTCTTGTTGTTTGTGGATTTTACTGTGTGTATTCTGGGTCTTCTGGGATTATATCCACTTATAAGTGGGTGCATACCATGTGTATTCTATTGTGATTGTGTTACCTCACTCAGAATGATATTCTCCAGATTCATCCATTTCCATAATAACTTCATAAATCACTGTTTATAATATCTGAGTAGTGTTCCATTGTGTAAATGGATCACATTTTCTCCATTCGTTTCTCTGTTGAGGGAAATCTGGGTTGTTTCCATGTTCTGACTATTATAAATATGACTGCTATGAACATAGTGGAGCATGTGTCCTTATTACATGTTGCAGTATCTTCTGAGTATATGCCCAGGAGTGGTATAGCTGGGTCCTCAGGTAGTACTATGCCAAATTTCCATAGGAACTGCCAAATTGATTTCCAGAGTGGTTGTACCAGCTTGCAATCCCACCAGCAATGAAGGAGTGTTCCTCTTTCTCCATAACCTCTCCTGCATCTGCTGTCACCTGAATTTTTTTTTTATTCTAGCCATCTGCCTGGTGTGAGGTGGAATCTCAGGGTTGTTTTGATTTGCATTTCCCTGATGACTAAGAATATTGAACATTTCTTTAGGTGCTTCTCAGCCATTCAGTATTCGTCAGTTGAGAATTCATTGTTTAGCTCTGTACCCCATTTTTTAATAGGGTTATTTGTTTCTCTGGAGTCTAACTTCTTGATTTCTTTTTATATATTGGATATTAGCCCTCTATCAGTTATAGGATTGGTAAAGATCTTTTTCCCAACTTGTTGATTGCTATTTTGTCCTGTTGACAGTGTCTTTTGCCTTACAGAAGCTTTGTAATTTTATGAGGTCTCATTTCTAAATTCTTGAACTTAAAGCATAAGCTATTGGTATTCTATTCAGGAAATTTTCCCCTTGGCCCATGTGCTCAAGGCTCTTCCCCACTTTCTTTTCTAATTGTTTCACTGTATCTGCTTTGATGTGGAGGTCCTTGATCCACTTGGACTTGAACTTTGTACAAGGAGATAGGAATGGATTGATTTGCATTGTTTTACATGGTAACCGCCAGTTGAGCCAGCACCATTTGTTGAAAATGCTGTCTTTTCCACTGGATGGTTTTGGCTCCTGTGTCAAAGATCAAGTGACCATAAGTGTGTAGGTTCATTTCTGGGTCTTCAATTCTATTCCTTTGATCTATCTGCCTGTCACTGTACTAATACCATACAGTTTTTATCACAATTGCTTTGTAGTACAGCTTAATGTCCGGGATGGTAATTCCACCAGAGGCTCCTTTATTGTTGAGAATAGTTTTGGCTATCCTGAGGTTTTTTTTATTCCAGATGAATTTGCAAATTGCTCTTTCTCAGTCTGTGAGGAATTGAGTTGGAATTTTGATGGGGATTGCATTGAATCTATAGTTTGCTTTCGGCAAGATGGCCATTTTTATTATATTAATCCTGCCAATCCACCAGCATGGGAGATCTTTCCATCTTCTGAGATTTTCTTCAATTTCCTTCTTCAGAGACTTGAGGTTTTGGTCAAACAGATCTTTTACTTGCCTAGTTAGAGTTACACCAAGGTATTTTATATAATTTGTGACTATTGTGAATGGTGTTGTTTCCCTAATTTCTTTCTCTGCCTGTTTATCCTTTGTGTAGATGAAGGCCTATGATTTGCTTGAGTTAATTTTATATCCAGCTGCTTTGCTGAAGTTCTTAATCAGGTTTAGGAGCTCTCTGGTGGAATTTTTGGGGTCACATAAGTATACTATTGTATCCTCAGAAAATAGTGATAATTTGACTTCTTCCTTTCCAATTCATATCCCTTTGATTTCCTTTTGTTGTCTAATTGCTCTGGCTAGGTCTTCAAGTACAATATTGAATAAGTAGGGAGAAAGTGGGCAGCCTTGTCTAGTCCCTGATTTTAGTGTCATTGCTTCAAGATTCTCTCCACTTAGTTTGATGTTGGCTACTGGTTTTCTGTATACTATGTTTAAGTATGGGTCTTGAATTCCTGATCTTTCCAATACTTTTATCATGAAGGGGTGTTGGATTTTGTCAAATGCATTTTCAGCATCTAATGAGATGACCATATTGTTTTTTTTGTTTGTTTGAGTTTTTTCATATAGTGAATTACATTGATGGATTTCCATATACTGAACCATCCCTGCATCCCTGGAATGAAGCCTACTTGATCATGATGGATGACCATTTTGATGTGTTCTTGGATTCATTTGCAAGAATTTTATTGAGTATTTTTGCATTGATATTCATAAGGAAAACTGGTCTGAAGTTTTCTTTCTTTGTTATGTCTTTGTGTGGTTTAGATATCAGAGTAATTGTAGCTTCATGGAACGAATTGGGTAGAGTACCTTCTGTTTCTCTTTTGTGGAATCGTTTGAGGAATATTGGAATTAGGTCTTCTTTGAAAGTCTGCTAAAACTCTGCAATATCCCCATCTGGCCCTATGCTTTTTTAGGTTGGGAGAAAATTAATGACTTTGTCTATTTCATTAGCAGATATGGTACTATTTAGATCATTTAGCTAATCTTGATTTAACTTTGGTACCTGGTATCTGTCTAGGAAATTGTCCATTTCATCGAGGTTTTCCAGTTTTGTTGAATAAAGGTTTTTGTAGTAGAATCTCATGATTTTTTGGTTTTCCTCAGTGTCTGTTGTTATGTCTCCCTTTTCATTTCTGATCTTGTTAATTAGAATACTGTTTCTGTGCCCTCTAGTTAGTCTGGCTATGGGTTTATCTCTTTTGTTGATTTTCTCAAAGAACCAGCTCCTGGTTTGGTTGATTCTTTGTATAGTTCTTTTTTTTTTCCATTTGGGTGATTTCAGCCCCAAGTTTGATTATTTCCTGCCTTTGACTCCTCTTGGGTGCTTTTGCTTCTTTTTGTTCTAGAGTTCTCAAATATGCTGTCAAATTGCTTGTGTATGCTCTCTCCAGTTTCTTTTTTGAGACACTTAGAGCTATGAGTTTTCCTCTTAGGATTGCTTTCATTATGTCCCATATGTTTAGGCATGTTGTGGCTTCATTGTCATTAAACTCTAGAAAGTCTTTAATTTCTTTCTTTATTTTTCCCTTGACCAGATTATCATTCAGTAGAGTGTTGTTAAGCTTCCATGTGTATGTGAACATTCTATTTTTTATATTGTTATTGAGGAGCAGTCTTAGTCCATGGTGATCTGATAGGATGGAAGGAATTATTTCAATCTTCTTGTATCTGTTGAGGCTTGATTTGTGACCAATTATATGGTCATTTTTGGAGAAGATACTATGAGGTGCTGAGAAGAAGATATATCCTCTTTTTTTTTTTTTTTAGGATAAAAAGTTCTATAGATACCTGTTAAATCCATTTGTTTCATTACTTCTGTTAGTCTCACTGTGTCTTTGCTTATTTTCTGTTTCCATGATCTGTCCATTGGAGAGAATGGGGTGTTGAAGTCTCCCACTATTGTTGTTTATGGTGCTATGTGTGCTTTGAGCTTTAGTAAAGTTTCTTTTATGAATGTAGATGCCATTGCATTTGGAGCATTGCATTGCATTGCATAGAGGTTCAGAACTGAGAGTTCATCTTGGTAGATCTTACTTTGATGAGTATGAAGTGTCCATCTTATCACTTTTGATCACTTAGGTTGAAAGTTGATTTTATTTGATATTAGAAAGTCTACTCCAGCTTGTTTCTTGGGATCATTTGCTTGGAAAATTGTTTTGCACCTTTTATTATGAGGTAATGTCTATCTTTATCACTAAGGTGGGTTTCCTGAATGCAAGAAAATGTTGGGTCCTCTTTATGTACCCAGTCTGATAGCCTATGTCTTTTTATTCAGGAATTGATTCCATTGATATTAATAGATATTAAGGAAAAGCAATTGTTGGTTCCTGTTATTTTTGTTGTTAAAGTTGGAATTCTGTTTATGTAGCTAAGTTCTTTTGGTTTTGTTGGAAGATTTCTTTCTTGCTTTTTCTATGATGTAGTTTCCCTCCTTGTGTTGGAGTTTTTCATTTATTATCCTTTGAAGGGCTTGATTTGTAAACTTGGTTTTGTCATGGAATACTTTGTTTTCTCCATTTATGGTAATTGAGAGTTTTACTGGGTATATTAATCTGGGCTGGCATTTGTGTTCTCTTTGAGTCTGTATGACATCAGCCCAGGATCTTCTGGCTTTCATAGTCTCTGGTGAGAAGTCTGGTATAATTCTGGTAGGTCTGCCTTTATATGTTACTTGACCTTTTTCCCCTCACTGCTTTTAATATTTTTTCCTTTTTTGTGTGCATTTGATGTTTTGACTATTATGTAGCGGGGGGAATTTCTTTTCTGTTCCAAACTATTTGGAGTTCTGTAGGCTTCTTGTATGTTCATGGGCATCTCTTTTTTTTTAGGTTTTGGAAGTTTTCTTCTATAATTTTGTTGAAGTTAGTTACTGGCCCTTTAAGTTGGAGGTCCTTACTCTCTTCTATACCTATTGTGCTTAGGTTTGGTCTTCTCATTGTGTCTTGGATTCCTTGGATGTTTTGGATTAGGAGCTTTTTGCATTTTGCTTTTTTCTTTGACTGTTGTGTTAACGTTTTTTATGTTATCTTCTGCAGCAGAGATTCTCACTTCTATCTCTTGTATTCTGTTGGTGATGCTTGCATCTATGGCTCCTGACTTCTTTCCAAGGTGTTCTATCTTCAGAGTTGTCTCTGTCTTTGCGATTTCTTAATTCTTTTTACTTTTATTTTTAGGTCCTGGATGGTTTTGTTCAATTCTTTCACCTGCTTGGTTGTGCTTTCCTGTAATTCTTTAAGGAATTTTTATGTTTCCTCTTTAAGGGCTTGTACCTCTTTACATGTGTTCTCCTGTATTTCTTTAAGGGAGTTATTTATGTCCTTACTAAATTCTTCTATCACCATCATGAGATATGATTTTAGATCCAAATCTTTCTTTTCCAGTGTGTTGGTGTATCCAGGACTTACTGTGGTGGAAGTACTAGGTTCTGATGCTACCAAGTGGTCTTGGTTTCTGTTGGTATGATTCTTATGTTTGCCTTTATCCATCTGTTAATCTCTGGTATTAGATGTTCTTCTTGTCTCTGGCTGGGTCTGTAAGCCTTTGTCAGCACTTCTGGGAGATCAGCTCTACCCTGGTAGGGCCAGTGTACAGAGGGCTGTGAATCAGCCTTCCATCCTGAGTGCAGATGGATGAATGAAGGCTGCAGCTTCTGTGACCTGTGCCTACCAGTCAGTCCCAACTCAGACCCATGGTCAGAAGACTCCCTGTAGAGAAGCTCTCTGCTTGTGGGAAATGTGTGCAGAGGTTGTGGATCTGTTATCTCTCCTGGTTGTAGACTGAGGTAGAAAGGATCCTGTTCCAGCTACCTTGCCACTTCTGTAGCCTGAGCTATCTAGCTGGTTCTGCCTTAGAAAGTTAGTGGAGAGAAAATGGTGATCTCACCTGAGGCATGGGATCAGAGCACTCCCTGGAGAGAAGCTCTCTGCTTGAGGGAAAGGTATACAGAGAGGGTTGTGGATCCACCATCCCTTCTGGTTGTAGATGGAGGTAGAAAAGCAATATCTGCATGTCTTGTTTGCTATAGCAAAACTACATGTGTAGATATTCTCCATTACATGTCTAACTGTACTACAAGATCTATTTATTCCTTGAGGACCATTTCTGTTTAAGGATTATTTTCAATATTTAAGTCAAAGGAAATATTTCATTAGAATTTAGTGGATATTGCAAACAAAAAGATTAAACTGCATATCATGTTAATTGTTTCATGCTATTTCACAAAAATTAATTACTGCAATATCATTTATTGTTTATATAACACTTCTATAAATATCAAATGTGATATTTTAGCAAATAAAATATTCCTCTTAAATTTTGCCTTGGTTTAGTGAATAAACAATTAAGTCACATAGAGAATGCAGTATCTGTCATATGTCATACTTAACACATTTAAGTGAGGCTGGTGATGCCCAATTGCAAGGACTTGATCTCTATATGTTAACAAAACAGAAAATCTGGGAATTTGGAAATGAGATAGTCATATACAGAAAAAAATGGGAAAGACAGTTTAAAGAGAAAACTAATGAACTGCCTAGTGAAAAAAATCATGATTAAGAATAATGAATAGCAGAGGCAAGTTGTTCAGGCTTCTGAATTCTGAATATGTAATGATTATCCCTCCAATCAAGAGTTCTCAGTACTGAAGTTAACTTATTTACTTAACCTCTTCTATGTGTTGTGTTTCCTACAAGGTAATATCTAATCTCCAATAAAATTGAATGACAGTGGAAGATGATCCTTATTAATTTTGATTTTGCCAGGGGATTGTCTACCAATAGATCTTTGTTTCACCTTGCTTGCTTCAGTAAATGAAAAGGCCTTTCTACATTACAAATGAAAAACTAATCTCATTATTTAATGGTGCTTTGAGTTTCATGATGAGCTCTCAGAGCCATTCATTTCTAATTTGATTAAGTACTGTACTATCTAGAAGCTAAAAAGCTAAGATATAGATATTTCCTCTCCATATACTGCATGAGAAATATAGCTCCATATTAATTAAAGCAGAACAAAGCCACTTACCACATTACTAACACATTTGAAAATTGGTTCTACTGCTGAAGAGCCAGTCCTCCAGGAGATTAACTTTCTTCATTGATCCTTATCTATCATGTTGGTACCCATGTTTACCTCAATCTCAATAGTGATTCTTAATCCAACTCTAAATATTGCATTGTAAGGCTCAAATGTTATATTATGGTGGGGATTGTTTTGAAAAGCAATGGAACAGCATATGGGTGTGAATCCAGGTCTGTTTCATGCTCTAGCTTGCCTTCTTAGCCCTGAGGCTGCTCTGTCCTGCTGAAGATGCTATGAAAGAGCAAACTGAATTTGTTTCCATATACTACCACTACACTACTTATCAATCATTTGAGGTAGTTTAAGCTTTATTCATTCAACCATGTCTCTGGAAATATCCTTTACTTCAATAGTCTCTATTTCACCTCCAAGACTATAAGGAGCTATTGAGCAGGGGGCCTTATCTGACTCACAGCTCCCAGGATTATATTTTAAATGTTTTTCCAAGCATTTTTCACCATCACTATCATCTTTGTTTGTTGTTTTAAGTGTGTGTGTGTGTGTGTGTGTGTGTGTGTTTGGGAAAGATTAGCATATATCCCTTGTCTGGTGAGGTATGTCACTAGGGAAGAGATCACACAATATTCAGTTAGCATTATATCTCCTGGCTATGTCTTGAGAGGCAAGTTCTCATCTACCTCCAGCAGCATGGCTGTTTGCTGCCTTGCTCCCCACTATGACTGTAATAATGTACTTGCCCTCTGACAACTTTAGAACACCCCAAATCCCTTCTTCTATAAGTTTTCCCGGCCATAGTATTTCATCAGGACAATCAGGTCAAAAGAAAAGTAACTAAGACATTGTGATTATTTTGATATAGATGTGTTTTATGTGGTCCAACTTGGCCTTAATTTTGGGATTTCACTGACTGGAGGGATGGCTTGGCCTTTAAGAGCACCTGTTGCTCTTGTAAAGAACCTGGTTCAGTTACAGCAATCAAGTTGTATAGTTATAACCGCCTATAATTCTAGCTTCAGGAAATCCAACACCTTTTCTGGTCTCCATGGATATGCACATTTACAGAAACACACAACACACAGACACACATATACACACAAAGAGAGGGAGAGAGAGAGAGAGAGAGAGAGAGAGAGAGAGAGTTGCCCCAGGACAAGGTACTGAGACCATAGACATCCATTCTAACTGATGATTCTTTTGCTTTCCAATAGCATTGCATCAGTTTAATTCATCCTTCAGGAATCACTGTTTATGTTTTGGTACCCACAGGTGAACTGTTCTCTAATGAGACACGTCACCTTTATCTTTTCTCTTTTTTAAACTTCTAACTCAAGCAATGAGGTGACAGTGAGCTGTTTTCCTACTATGAACAGATTCCTGTCCTTTCTCACATCTAGATGATTTCTAGATTCATTGAATTTAAATGCAGGATTGCAAACCTGATTATCCATGGGAAGTTCTTTAGTAACTAGTGTTCATGTAGATTCCTGTCTTATTTTTTTCCTTTGGCAGATATTTCTCAGAGACTTAGCTGTTGTTTCCCAGTGTTAATCACTTCTTTCAATGAGACACTGTATATTTACTTAGATGTAAATGTGATGTTAGTAAATCTGAACCAGTGCTCCTATTCAGTGATCATTAAGTCTACATTTATTCATTTATTTATTTATTTATTTATTTATAGTTTTTCAAGACAGGGTTTTTTTTCTGTATAGCCCTGGCTGTCCTGGAACTCACTCTGTATACCAGGCTGGCCTCAACTCAGAAATCTACCTGCCTTTGCCTCCCAAGTGCTGGAATTAAAAGCATATGCAACCACTGTCTGACTTCATTAAATCTCTTTAAGTATCTCAGAAACTAGAACCTATCAGTCACTAATTAATTACCTAACTAATTATTTATAATTGGTTTGGTTGTCTCACATTATGTACCCAGATAGCACTCATTTTCCAGTCTTCCCATGCCTACTTTACCTCTGACCCTTCCACTAGAAAAAGAGAAAAGTCCATTTTGTATTCTCTATATACTCACTCAATAGAGCATAAACTCACTCAATAGAGCATTCCTAGTGGTTAACCCCCATAGGGAGGATAAGTTTTTCTCTCCTAAATTGTCACCAGAAGCCATAAACTGAAAGGAGTCACATGGTGGTTAGGTTCAGGTGACCTGAGCCTGTTCTCCCATTGCAGTGTTGAGGGTATCTAAGGGGTTGGGTCAGTTCTCTCATGAGTGACTGGGCCAGTTATCCCATCACTATGGACATTACTGTGGCTTCAGGTGGCAGCCAAGACCAAGGATATCCATGGGCTTTAGTAATAATGAGGGCCACTGCAAATATCAACATGGCCCCTGGCCATGACCATATTAAAGGCTTCAACTTACATTCTTCAGCAGCTATAAGGACCATGGCCTTCACATGGCCTTAGATGGCTTACATCAAAATAGTCCCCTAAGGTATCAAAACCCCAGGACATCCGCAGTTCATTGATCAACCACACAACCTGCATACATCTATATGAATCTCATGCTTCATCTCATCCTGCGGGCAGCAGCATGGACAGCAGACACCAGTAGTTCTCTCCAGTAGCTTCATCTTGGTCCAATCAAAAAATGTGAATCTCTTTCATCTCAGGTTTCTTTCTTTTTCCAGAAGCAGGGTGATCCTGCAGCCAGGAGGCAGGTTCTGGGGCTGAGTTTGAATCTACATACAACCCAAGCTTTTGTACACTATCCCACTGACCTTACTGGGCAATGACAATATGTCCATCAGCCCTCTTTCTCAACTGTCACCAAAACCATGCTCTGTTTTTTGGCTTGTTTGGTTTTTATTTTGTTTGTTTTCTATTTCCCATCTCTTTATCACATATTTGTTTATCTGACTGAAACCTTCTAGGAAAAGCAAGTGAGTGTCCTGAAGCTGGCCCACCGTTTGTATGGCTATGTTGAATGCCCTGTAGAGATCAATAGCCTAGAGCTTTCATACCAGGATTGCTTCTTGCTGCTGATATGCCTTTCCTGTCACTCTTACACAGCCTAATGGTTGCTTTGCATCAGACCTCTATATTGAACAAATTATTGCAGATCTACATGAAGATAGACTTTCATAAATTAATTCTTTTTTTTTTAAAGATGGGGTTTCTATGTTTAGCCCTGGCTGTCCTGGAACTCACTCTGTAGACCAGGCTGGCCTTGAACTCAGAAATCCTCCTGCCTCTACCTCCCAAGTGCTGGGATTAAAGACATGAGTCACCACTGCCCAGCTCATAAATTAAATCTTGATGAATTAATCATAGCATTCCTAATTGGATTCAAATAATTTTAAGGAGGAAGTTTTAGAAGATGGTCTTAGTTGTTTTGCCAGAATGCACCTGGGCAAATACCTTTGTGGTCTGTAGTTTTAAATAACCCCTTTCCCTAGAATAAATTGAGACTTGATCAGAATATTTTGTCTTGTCTACTTCCTTCACATCTCCTATTCCCAAATTTGCCATTGAAGTTCCCTCTTCTTGAGAACCTCATTGTTTAAGTCCTGCAGGTCGGGGCACACATAATAGAAAGTAAAGGAAGCATAGTGAGTAGTAAAATGAACTTTCATAAATTACACTAAGAAAAAAAACAAGTTTCAGGCAGATTCGTGATCAAGGAAGGTACAAAGATGAAGCTACATGTTTGCACTATTATAAAGCAAGGCCATATGTAAATGTTGCTTTGAACTTATAATGAGCTTTATGGAATGAAGCACTGCTTTGAACTTACTATTGACATCCTTGTGCAACTCACCTTTTGAATACTATTTTATCTATGAGTTAATTTTATAAAGAACTTTTATTTTAAGAAGGCATTAACTGCCAGAGAGAAGAAATGAAGTGTGGCTTTTGCACCTTTGCCCATTCACAAAATATATATATATGTATATGACTTTCATTTATATGTATGTATACGTGTACATGTGTAGATATATAAGTAAATATGTAAGTATGCATGAACACTTGTGGAATTGATAAAATAGGTATTCAGGCCCTGCCAAAGTATGCATTTGTGTGTGTGTGGATGTGTGTGTGTGTGTGTGTGTGTGTGCATATGTATCTCTCTGTATGTGTCTGTGTGTTTCTATGTGTGTGCTCCACTGTCTCCCTTTCTTTTGTTTTCTTTCTCGCTCATTAAGAGTTAAACTCTGCAGCTTTTGGATATCCAGTGAGGGGCTCTAGAGCCAGAGAGAAAAGAGCTCAGATAAGTAAGCTTTTTTCTTTTTCTTTTTAAATTTTATATTATTATTTTTTGATTTTTTATTAGATATTTTCTTTATTTACATTTTAAATGTTATCCTTTTTCCAGGTTTCCCCTTTGAAAAGCCCCTATTCCATACCCTATCCCACTGCTTGTATGAGGGTATTCCCACACCCACCCACAAACTTCTGCTTTCTTGTTATTCCCCTACACTGGGGCATTGAGCTTTCACAAGACTAAGGGCCTCTACTCCCATTAAATTCCAACAAGTCCATTCTCTGGTACATATGCAGGTGGAGCCATGGGTCACTCCATGTGTACTGTTTTGTTGGTGGTTTACTCCCTTGGAGTTCTGGGGTGAGTGGGTTCTGGTTGGTTGATATTGTTGTTCTTCCTATAGGGTTGTATATTCCTTCAGCTCCTTCAGTCCTTTCTCTAACTCCTTCATTGGGGACCCCATGCTCAGTCCAATAGTTGGCGGTGAGATTCCACCTATGTATGTGTCAGACTCTGGCAGAGTCTGTCAGGAGACAGCTATATCAGGCTCCTGTCAGCAAACACTTCTTGGCATCCACAATAGTGTCTGAATTTGGCACACATACATGCAATATATCCCCAGGTGCGGTAGTCTCTGGATGGACTTTCCTTCAATCTCTGCTTCATACTTTGTCCCTGGATCCCCTCACATGGGTATTTTGTTGCCTTTTCTATGAAGGACCAAAGTATCCACACTTTGGTCTTCCTTCTTCTTGAGCTTCATGTGTGGTCTATGGGTATTGTGAGCTTTTGGGCTAATATCCACTTATCAGTGAGTACAACCCTGTGTGTTCTCTTGTTACTGGGTTACCTCACTCAGGTTGATATTTTCTAGTTCCATTCATTTGCCTAAGAATTTCATGAAGTCATTGTTTTTAATAGCTGAATAGTACTCCATTGTATAAATGTACCACATTTTCTGTATCCATTCCTCTGTTGAAGGACATTTGGGTTCTTCCCAGATTCTAGCTATTATAAATAAAGCTGCTATGAACATAGTGAACATATGTCCTTATGATATGTTAGAGAATCTTTTGGGTATATGCCTAGAAATGCTATAGCTGGATTCTCAGATAATACTATGTCCAATATTTTGAGGAACCGCGAGATTGATTTCCACAGTGGTTGGATAAGCTTGCAATCCCACCAAAAATCTAGGAATGTTCCTCTTTCTCTACATCCTCACCAGCATCTGCTGTCACCTGAGTTTTTTATCTTAGCCATTCTCACTGGTATGAGACGAACATCTGGGTTATTTTGATTTACATTTCCCTGATGGCTAAGGATGTTGAATATTTCTTTAGGTAGTTCTTAGCCATTTGAGTTCCCTAAGTTGAAAATTCTTTGTTTATCGGTATACTTCAATTTTATAAGTTTATTTGGTTCTGTGGAGTCTAACTTCTTGAATTTTTTGTATATATTGAATATTAGCTCTCTATTGGATGTAGGGTTGGTAAAGATCTTACCCCAATCTGTTCATTGCCATTTTGTCCTATTGACAGTGTCCTTTGCCTTACAGAAACTTTGCAGTTTTATGAGGTCCCATTTGTCAATCTTTGTTCTTAGAGCACAAGCCATTGATATTCTGTTCAGGAACATTTTCACATGCCCATGTGTTCATGGCTCTTCTCCATTTTCTCTTCTATTAGTTTCAGTATATTTGTTTATATATAGAGGTTCTTGATCCACTTGGACCTGAGCTTTGTACAAGGAGATAAGAATGGATCGATTTGCATTCTTCTACATACTAACCATCAGTTGAGCCAGCACCATTTGTTGAAAATGCTGACTTTTTCCCACTGGATTGTTTTAGCTCCTTTGTCAAAGATCAAGTGACCATAAGTTTGTGGGTTCATTTCTGGGTCTTCTATTCCATTGATCCACCTGCCTGTCACTGTACCAATACCATGCAGATTTTAATCACTATTGCTCTGTAATACAGCTTGTGGTCAGGGATATTGATTCCCCCAGAAGTTCTTTTATCAGAAATAAAAAAAAAAAAGAGAGAGACATAACAACAAAAATTGAGAAAATCCATAAAGTCAGGATCAGATAAACCATCTAAAGAACTCTATAACCCCTTAAAAATATAAGCAGTCATTAATAGCCTCCTAACAACAACAACAATAACAACAACAACAACAACATCCATGACCAGATGGGTTTAGTACACAGTTCTATTAGATCTTCAAAGAAACCCTAACACCAATACTCTTTAAACTATTTCACAAAATAGAAACAGGAGGAACACTACCCAATTCATTCTATGAAGCCACAGTTATTCTTATACCTACACCACACAAAGATTGAATGAAGAAAGCAAACTTCAGACTAATATCCCTTATGAATATTGATCTAAAAATACACAGTAAAATTCTAGCAAACTGAATCCAAGAACACATCAAAACAATCATCTATCATGATCAAGTAGGCTTCATTTCAGAGATGCAGGTATGGTTCAATATCTGTAAATCCATCAACATAATCCACTATATAAACAAACTCAAACAAAATAACCACATGATCATTTCATTAGAAGCTGAAAAAGCATTTGACAAAATTCAACACACCTTCATGATAAAAGTCTTAGAAAGACCAGGAATTCAAGGCCCATACCAAAACATAGTAAAAACAATATATAGAAAACTAGTAGCCAATATCAAACTAAATGGAGAGAAACTTGACTCTCTCCCTATCTATTCAATATAGTACTCAAAGTCCTAGCCAGATCAACTAGATAACAAAACAGGGTCAAGAGATACAAACTGGAAAGAAAGAAGTCAAAATATCACTATTAGCAGACAATAGGATAGTTTACTTAAGTGACCCCAAAAATTCCATCAGAGAACACCTAAAGCTGATAAAGAACTTCAGCAAAGTGTCTGGATATAAAATGAACTCAAACAAATCAGTAGCCTCCCTCTACTCAAAGGATTAAATAGGCTGAGAAAGAAATTAAGAAACTATGACCTTCACAATTGTCGCAAATAATATAAAATGCCTTGGTGTCACTCTAACTATGCAAGTGAAAGGTTTGTATGGCAAGAACTTCAAGTCTCTAAATTAAGAAATCAAAGATCTTAGAAGATGGAAAAATCTCCCATGCCCATGGATTGGCAGGATTAATATAATAATAATGTCTATCTTGCTGAAAGCAATCTACAGATTCAATGTTACCCTCTTCAAAATTCCAACTCAATTATTCATAGCGTAAGAAAGAGCAATTTACAAATTCATCTGTAATAACAGACAAACCCAGGAGAAAGGAAACTAAACTTTTTTCTTAATCTCATGCTACTATCATCATGAGTTAAATAAGAAGCCAGATGCTGGGTACAGAATAGCAGAGTTAAGAAAAAAGGTAGAAATTGCCAAAGGTATAGCAGGTTTGGCCATAATCACTGACATTATAACTCCCTTTTCTCTTCCTGTTTTGCTTTACCCTTTGATGCCTGACTGTACCACAGAATTTATCTTATTAAGGCTTGGGTGTCTTCTATGTGTCCTAGGCCAATGTATTCACTTATTAAAGGACAACTACTACCATGTTTATTTGTATCATTTATTTCATATGTAAAACATGTTTTTATTAAAATATTGAATCTCTCTATGCCACTCTTACATGTAAACCTAGAATCTGATAAATTTCCTCAAATATTAAAATGATTAATGATTGAAAAATATTAATTGTGATATATACAACAGGTAGAAGATCTGATAATTACTATTGTTTCTATTCATCTCTTGACTAACCTCTGTTTGTGGGCTTAAAATCTTCCTCTTTTCTTTTGCAAAGGTTGAATTGGTAATTTCCTAATCTCTTCAACCCATTATTGAATTTATTTATTTTTTGTCTCTGACTTTCTTAGTATTACTAGAAGATCCAAAGATAATCTTACCCTTTAAAGTCATTTCTGTTCTTTAGGCTAAGACTACTTTCTTTCTATAAGCTATTTTCACCACTCATAGCACATGTGAATTTTCCCTGCTATGACTGCTCTGCAGGGGCTGACTGTCTAGCCCACTATATTTTGCATTGCATTGTCAACATGTCTCTCGTCTTTCTATAAAATTTAGCACATGTTTTCCCTTAAGCTTCTTTTTTTGTTGTTTTGTTTTTTGTTTTTGTTTTTTGTTTTGTTTCTCGAGGCAGGGTTTTTCTGTACAACCCTGACTGTCCTGGAACTCACTCTGTAGACCAGGCTGGCCTTGAACTCAGAAATCCACCTGCCTCTTCCTCCCAAGTGCTAGGATTAAGCATATGCCACCACTGCCTGGCTCCCTTAAGCTTCTTATTTGTATTTTAATTCTAATTATAAATATTGCTAATAGAAAGACTGTGTTGTTTTAATTTTCTTGAGGCCAGATTTATTAGATAACAGTTATTTTTAATTATTTATAGGGATTATAATTTAAAAATGAAAATAAGAGTAAGAAATAAAATATGCCAGGTTGAGATAGTTTTATAGAGCTTGTGACAGGGTCACTGTGGTATAGGAAATAGTGCCTACTCTGGACTTGCTGCATAAGCATGTTAATATAAACAAACATATCCACATAGTTTATTTCTCACACTTCTCCTGACAAATGAACATTATTCAAGAACATACTATTTACAAAGATAAGAAAAATAGTAATAAAATAGTAATAGTTAAATAGTAATAAAAATACAATCTTTTATGGATCTTGTGAAGCCTACAAAAGAAGGAAAAATTATCATCATATATATGATTTTTATATTAGGCAGTTTTCTTTGATGAGCTGTACTGACAACTCCACACAGAGGCAGAAGGCTATGTATGTATTTTAAAGGGATTAATTGTGTGAGTCAGACTTTTTACAGTTACTACCACTGGCACTTCTCAATATAGTCTTTACACATCACATGATCATCTCATATAACATGACATTAAAAGTATATAAGTGTGACAACTTCTTGACATTCACACCCCATGAGCTGGCTACAGAAGCAAAGCCACAGCTATGTTTCATTTTACTCCTGGTAAGGAGAGTTCATCGTGATTAAAAGCTAGGTATTAAACCGTTAAGCAGCTCCAGTCTACTACAGGCCATCAGTGACCACCAGACAGTGAGTTCTTTTAGAGTACACATCCTAGAAGCAAACACCATCACTAGCTAAAACTTCATCTATAAGTCTGTTTCTGTGCTGAATTTATTCTTCCTTTGCCTAATTTCTTGGTGGCAACAACAAATTGCATCATTATTGTCTCAAAATTGCTTAGGGAGAGTACTCAAATGCCATATAAAGGGAGATCTTCAGAACTCTTGGTGGACAAATGACAAATATGGGACAACCTGGCCTGAGAAAGGTTCCTCTAACAAAAATTTCTCTGGACATCTGTCTGCTAAGAGTTGTCTGTGTAGTTCCAGCTTTTGCCTCAGATCCCATTTGTCTGAGGTCATTTAATTGTTCGACATGCTGTGCATGCTTATGTATTTACTCATCAGACACCTGCACCCTTTTGAAGCTGTCTTTTTTATTTTGTTTTAAATAGAAAAAGGATATCACAGTGAGGTTGAAACACAAGTCTGGTCACTGAAAATGATTAGCTATTGCAGTAGACAGCACATTGGTTTAATTTCACAGTCCACTGCAAACATTGGCTCATTAACAAACTAATTAAGAAAGAGTAAGAAGATCTGGGAGAGCGAAGAGTGGCTACTCTGTCAGCAGGCAGAAGCAGTCCATGGGACTTGAACTATAGGTGACAAGTCAGGTCTGCCTTCCCCCCATCCATGCCTGACTGTTAGCTTTGTGCCTCTTCTTCCTCTTTTCCATGTCGCAGGAAATAAAACAAGATCCCTGGAAGAATGTGGTAGTAGCAATGCTATACGTCAGGTTAGTTTTATGCCTTATAAATTCTACCACTTGCCCTCAATCCTTATATATTTCACTGTTTTCCTGTGTGTGTGTTGCAAGAATGAGTGAGAGATGAACTCTGTGCTCATTTTCATCTTAAGACATGATTTCAAAGGAACAACTTAGAGATTCATTGAAAAGTCAAAGGCATGTAAAATAAAAGAAATGAGGGAAGGGAAGAGGCTTAGGAAAGGTTTTCCGTTACAAAGGAATATTAATGTTATAATCTTAACTTTATTTTGAATACACAGCACCCAGATTTATATATATATTTTCTTGTTTTATAATTGTAATCAATGAAGACACCTAAGAAATAATCTAGGGGAAGAAACTTACCTGCTTGACTCCTACTTTCACCAGGACTGTGACTTGTACCTTGCATAAAATAACATATTTATTTTTTACAACTCTGAAAGGAAAATGAAGTCGCTATGAAAATAATTTCTAAAACATCATTGAGGGATAAATAAAAGAATCAGAATTCTATTCCAGGCAATCTGATTCTCATGCATTTAATTTAATCTCTGCCAAGGGAAATAAATATAGCCTTTGCAAAAAGAGAGGAAGAAATTTGGGGAAATGTATTTAGGGTCCTCTCAGCTATCCCCACAGTAAATTTAAAGAAAAAGATTTCAATGTACTGAACATTTTGAAATTTTTTCAGAACGTTACACAAGACACTAGAGAAAAGCATATCAAGAAGATGGCTTTTACCATACCAAGTCTAGTGACCCCACCTCAGCATAGATGCTCTGTCAGTGCCCAATTTCTCCTAGATGCTATGGGTAGAGTCTAAAACAACCACACCAACAACAAAGGAGTGTCACAAACTGCAGGGACTTAGGGTTGACCTGAACTCTGTGACAGGAACTGAAGAAACAACAGACACACATAGAGAAAAACTGGGATCTGTTGAGCTGTGAACTCAAATGAAGGTACACCAAGAGTTTGGAAAGTCAGAATACATATTATAGAGTTGAGTGAGGACTTTGGTTTCATATATACAGTTGAACAAGGATGTGCGTTAGCATATCTCTTTAGTCTGTTAGGTGATCATGCTCCAACTGCAGCCATCCAGAAGAGAAAGGCACAGTCGGTACTTTGTGCACACTCTGTCAACATCCATACTTTTTAAACAGTGAGAGATAGTGCCATTGTCATGGGCCTGAGGCTATAATGTCCTTGACATGGCAATGCTCACGCCAAAACATACATTCATTCTCATTCATTTATCATTTATAAATCTCTTCTATTTTTTTATAGGCACCATTTACCAGGAAAGAGGTACCTTTGGTGGATCAGAAAAATCCGTTTGTGGTTATATACCTTGAAATCTGAAAATCAGTCAAGAAGTCTAGAAAAGGCCTCCAGTCCTGTCCAGTCTTTTGCTTATGTTATTGTTTACTCTTGAAAATCATAAAATACAGTTAAAAACAAAGTCACAAATTTAAACTCCTAATGTGTTAAATAAGTTAATAATTTTATGTAAGGCCATGTGCATCACAATCTTGGGTGCATGAAGCACACTGGCTTCAGGGTGGACTCACATTGATATGCTTTTTATTTTCGGTGATCCTTAAAGATTTTAATATTTTACCAATTTGTAAGCAGATGTTTTATAACACAGAGCAACCATACCATAAACATAATAAGAAAGTATTTGGTTTAAAACTAAGAGATAATAAATTGATACTTGATAAGTTGAAAAATGATGATTTGTAAACTCAAATTCTGTAAAGAATATTATTCATTTATATGCTGTTTCACATAAAAGGATGTTATAAAATTAGTGGCATATACCCATATTAAATAGGTTTTTTTCATCCTTAATATATTAAGAAACTCTAATATGTATTTGAGGTTACTTTGCTTCCTTTACAGAAGCACAAATGGCTCAGAATTTGTGGTACTGGCCAAGATACAAAGTACACACAAGGTGGCAGCTTGAGAAACAGAGCAGGCACTGAAGTGTGCCACTCTAGAATGCACTGCAGAATGTGGTTCTTGCTGTTTGTGAAGCAGTTTTGAAAATTGTTTATAAAATGCTTATCTGTGTAGCAAAGAGCTCCTGTCTTAGGGTATTCAACAACACTCCTCATGTTTTCAAAGGAAGCCTGAGTGCTAAGTGGATTATGGACTCTTCATAAGCATGTGCTGCTGGAACTGACGACTTTGGCTTAGATTTTTTTCAATTTAACTGTGTCTTTCAAAGTCAAATGAGCATAGAAATTCATGGAATTCTATTTATAGAGTCTCATCTAATTCTTACAAAGAGCTGAAGTCTGGAGGACTTACAGAAGCAAAAAATCATCTAGGACAGCATAAAGAAGTACTGTGGCAGATGAAGTGAAATACCCATTAAAATTTATCAGTCAAGACTAGAAGAGACCTTTAGCCTAAGCTACATGTGTCAGTCTGTGTACTGGAGGCTATGTGAAGAGACCTTCAGCCTGGCCAGGCAGGAGGGTTCAAGTGAAAGTGAAAGGTCTCCAGCAGGGAGTGAAGGGAAAGAAAGGTCACAAACAGGGTGGGGAAGAGGCAGCCCCTCTGGTGCTGAAGTGCTGGCAGCCACTGTGGCTCCAAGATGCTGAACTGGCTGTGCTGAGCTGAGCTGAGCTGAGCTGTGTTGAGCTGAGCTGAGCTGAGCTGAGCTGAGCTGAGCTGAGCTATTGGAGCAGCTAGTTAGTGATCTGAGTGCAGCTGACAGGAGCCTGATATAGCTATCTCCTGAGAGGCTCTGCCAGAGCCTAACAAATACAGAGGTAGATGCTCACAACCAACCATTGGACAAAACACTGGATCCCCAATGGATGAGCTAGAGAAAGGGCCCAAGGAGCTGAAGGGGTTTACAACCCCAAAGGAAGAAAAACAATATCAACCAACCAGACCCTCCAGAGCTCCCAGGGACTAAAGTACCAACCAAAGAGTACACAAAGAGGGACTCATGGCTCCAGCTGCATATGTAGCATAGGATGACCTTGTCTGGCATCAATGTAAAAGGTCCTTTGTCCAGTGTAGGCTTCATGCCACAGTGTATGGCAATGGCAGAGTGGTGAGGTGGAAGTGGGTAGGTAGGTGAGGGAGCACCCTCATAAAAGCAAGGGGAGGTAGGATGGGGTAGGTAGGGAATTCCTGAAGGGGAAATGGGGAAAGGGCATAACATTTGAAATGTAAATAAATAAAATAGGTAATTTTAAAAACAAAACAAAACAAAAAATGAAACCTGATTTAGATTGAGTCTTTTACATAAAAGGCTCAATATATACCACTATATGGATGATAAATTCATATAGAAAGCATTTTCGACTCCCTCTCCCAACTTAAGGACCAGCTAATATTGTCCCTATCTGCCCTACAATTCAAAATAGCTCTTCACAAACTCCAACTTATTTTGCTCATTATATTTTTAGGAACAGAGATCTCTCTTACCTCAATACACTCCCTCAAACCCACCCTTTCCTCCCCTCAACAATTAACTCTTGCCACCCACCAGAGCTTTTTTAGGCAACCTTAATTGGTTTCAACAATGACTTCACCTTCCCACAAGCTCCTGCCAACTCCTCTTTAACCACCTAAAAGGATATAAAAGGCTCTCCTCCCCATGAACACTGTCCTCGAAGCAATTGAAGCTCTAAATTCTGTTAATGCTCTAAAAGATATGGCTCTTGCTAGGTATGACACAACAATACACATACAGCTTCTTTTTTTATTAGATATTTTCTTTATTTGCCTTTCAAATGTTATCTCCTTTCCTGGTTTCCTCTCCAAAAATCCCCTATCCCACCCCCCGCTGCCCCTGCTCACCAACCCACCCACTCCTGCTTCTCTGTCCCCACATTCCCCTACACTGGGGTATGGAGCTTTCTCAGGACCAAGGGCCTCTCCTCTCATTGATGTTTAACAAGGACATCCTCTGCTACATATGCAGCTGGAGCCATGGGTCCCTCCATATGTACTCTTTGGTTGGTGGTTTAGTGCTTGGGAGCTCTGGGGTTACTGATTGGTTCATACTGTTGTCTTCCTAAGGGGCTACAATACCCTTCTTTCCTTGGGTCCTTTCTCTAGCTACTCCATTGGGGACCTTGGGCTCAGTCCAATGGTTGGCTGAGAGCATTCACCCCTGTATTTATCAGGCCCTGTCATATCCTCTCAGGTGACAGCAATATCATGCTCCTGTCAGCAAGTACTTCTTGGTATCCACAATAGTGTCTGGGTTTGATGACTGCATGTGGATGGATCCCCAGAGGTTGCAGTCTCTGGATAGTCTTTCCTTCAGTCTCTACACTTTGTCTCTTTATCTCCTCCCATGGATATTTTGTTCCCCCTTGGAAGAAGGACTGAAGAACGCACATTTTGGTCTTCCTTCTTCTTGAGCTTCATGTTGTCTGTGAATTGTATCTTGAGTATTTTGAACTTCTGGGCTAATATCCACTTATCAGCTAGTGCATACCATATGTGTTCTTTTGTAATTGGACCCATACAGCTTCTTATCTTTAATTCCTCCCGTACACTGGTGGGATTGCTTTACCAAACCCAAGGGTATTGGAATGGCTTCACAACCTGATGGGTGGAGTACAACAAATTTTCAATGAGGTAGATGCACTGGCTAGTATGAGTTAAAATGGCAGGGGCAGAGCTCTACAAACCCTACGAAAAGATATTGACATTCTTGTCATTCCCTTCTTCTGGTATTCAATGGCTAATCAAGAATCACTCCCCCCACTATTCGATCAGCTTAATAGGATTCCCACTGCAAACTGACAACTATCATCCTGACATAAAATGGGCCTCTGTCCTCCTTCTCTTGTGATAGCTGCCCCCAAACGATTTTAAAAAAATCCCATAGTGGGAGTCCCCCAATATTTACCAACAGGGGAAAAGGAGGAACTGCAGCAGTAATATACTACATCCCTGAGGAAGAACTCCCTACTCTAGAATCAGAGAGCTGCCACTTCACTTCCCCAAATATAAAGAGTGATATGCTACATATCTAGATCTAAAATAAGTAAAGGCCCCCTTAACCTCTTTTCAGTGTATATACTGTCAATTTGCTCCCCTGGCTGTCAAGATCCTTTGTCAAACTAGATGCCAACCCACTTTCCCCTTTAATCATACAAGTTTTTACACTTCTAGAGGAACGAGCCTCCCCTATCTACATCCAGCATGTCAGATAACACAGTCCCCTGCAAAGTCCTATATCTGAGGGAAATGCACTTGCTGAATAAAACCACCTCAACAGGATCATTCATAGTCGCCATTGAGCAGGCTGACCAATTTCATTCACACACACACACACACACACACATGCGCGCACACACACACACACACACACACACACACACACACACACAAATATAAACAGGTTTTGTGCCTGCTTTCCCCACATCACTCTTGCTCAATTCCAATGGATAATAAAAACATTGTCTTTTTGTGCATCCCTTATTACCACACCCCACCTTTACAAATGATAGGAACCAATCTTCGAGGCCTCATGTCCAATACCTTAATGGTAAATTGATGTCATCTCTCTTCCCCAATTTGGTAGACAGACATTTATTTTTGTTTCCATAGATACATTCTCACCTTATTTGGGCTACAGCCCAAACAGGTGAAAACTCAAAAAGGTTAATTCACCATATGCTCTCCACTTTTTTCCATCATAGGCATTCCTGAACAGATAAAAACTGACAATGGCCCTGCCTTCACTAGGTCTCAATTTAAAAACCTCCTATACACATTGGGAAATTGCCCACAATACATGGATTTCTTGTATAATCCTCAGGGCCAAGGTATAATAGAAAAAACACACCAAACTCCAAAAGCCTAACTTCTAAACAAAAGAGAACCACTTATCCCCATAATGTTCAGCTAATTATATCTCTGACTACACTAAACATATTTAACACCTATTAAAAATCCAAACACTTCACCAACCAAGGAGATGGCTCACCTCACACTAGCAGATTAAGGACAGAGGAAGAGGGGGCAGAAGAGCCACCACATCTGGAAGGACAGCATGATCTCCTGGAAGGACATCCATGACCTGGAGAATGTTGCTCAGGCCATGTGTCTTCTCCAAGCTCCCCTTTCCTCTATTCTTATGGCCATCTTTGTCATTGTTTATATTAACTCTGCTACTGGCCAGCTTCTCCCAAGACTTCTCATCATTCACCACTGGTGATTCTTTGCTCAGAAAACTTACAACAGACATAACAAAGTCATAGGAACCCAGGATTGCCCACTTGAAGAAGGTAAGACCAGGATTGAGATCCACCTACATCTGGAATACATCTCTAATACCCTTAGTTCTTTCCTCTGCTTTCCTTATTGAAACAGAGGTAAATGTCCCTAGGAGGTTTTCATATATGGAAGTTGCAAATATTGGAGCTGGAGAATGGAATCCCCAACCTTAAAACTCATTTTCAGTTTTCCACCAATGATCCAAGGAATGAACGTTGGTGAATTGGTATCATGGATAAACATTACTCAGCTTTACCAAATACCACGTAGCTGACATACAAGTCTCCTATGAGCTTGTTCCCATCTCCAGATTAGTCTTTATTCATGTTAATGTTCTTCAACAGGAAAATCAATCCCAGATGAAACTAACTCCAAGCTATCCTCTCCTGGCTACAATACATCCAATATGCAGCTGACTTCCTTCCCTTAACAACCCACCCCAACTCCTATGAATACTTTTTATGTACTTTTCTCTCCCTGCCATTATTAGTAGCCATTCTCATTAACATTTCTCTTCATGAACTCCATGGAGCCTTACCCAAAAAGAAAGCACAAGACTTTCCTCTCTTTGACCTACTATCCCCCATCTTTGCCTTGTAGGTTCTTCCTTGAAACCCAACCACATGGCCATGACATCACAATTCCCAATTCAGTGTGTTTTAACCCTTTTGCTCTCCTCTGGTACGAAGGCACTACAGGGGCTTGTATTAACCCCCTTTCCCAAGGCTCCTGCACGTTTGTGATACTTGTTCCCCAGGTTCATCTCTAAAACCTGAGGAACATGTCTCAAAGATGGAAGGAAACCAAGGGAAGAGAGCATCCCTCTGCTCAATGGACTGGGCCTAGCTGGCTCATTGAGTGCTAGAGGATCTGCTTGAGCAACTTTTGTCCAAACACATCTGGACAGTGAAAAGCTTGACCAGACAATGACCTCCATTGCAGACAGCCTTGAGTCTCTTCAATGCTAGATAAACTCCCTAGCAGAAGTTGTTCTCAAAAATCAGAAAGCCCTGGAATTATTGACTGCTGAAGAGGGAGGGGACTTGCATTTTGCTTGGGGAGGAATGTTGCTTCTATATCAATGAATCTGAGCTGGTAAAACAAGATATACAGATACTCAAAGACCTCCAGGAGATCCTCCAGGCTACTGTGCTCCCAACAACTATATCCCTTGGTACTTTAACCCTTTACAAGCTTGACTTTTTTCCCTCCTTGGCCCCATACTAGGCATTGGAGCCTTGCTTCTTTTAGAACCTTGGCTCATTCAATTTCTAAAGCAGCAGATGAATAGCATTGCAAAGGTCAGTACTAATTGGGTCATGGTTCAATATCAAAATGTTCCCAAGATAGGACACAGTTATTCTGATAACATTTCTCCTTTAGAGAAATAAAAGGAGGGATTTCTTATGGAGTAGGCCATGAGAGGAAGCCTGGAAGGGTCAATCTAGGGCTTGATGCCCCAGAGACCCAGAAGAAATGGTAGGAGCATTGCTTGCTCCCAACTCCAGGCCCCTATCATGTAACCATAGCCCCTGGACCCTGCAACTAAAAATACCTTGGTGTCACTCTAACTAAGAATGTGAAAGATCTGTGTGACAAGGACTTCAAGTCTCTGACGAAAGAAATTGAAGATCTCGGAAGATGGAAAGATCTCCCATGCTCGTGGATTGGCAGGATTAATATAGAAAAAAAGGTCTATCTTGTCAAAAGCAATCTACAAATTCAATGGCATCCCCATTGAAATTGCAACTCAATTCTTCATAGAGTTAGAAAGAGCAATTTACAAATTCTTCTGGAATAACCAAAATCAAGGTATCAAAAACTATTCTCAACAGTAAAAGAACTTATGGTGGAATCATCATCCCAGACCTCAGGCTGTATTACAGAGCAATTGTGATAAAAACTGCATGCTTTTGATACAGAGACAGGAAGGTAGATCAATGGAACAGAATTGAAGACCCAGAAATGAACTCACACACCTATTGTCACTTGATCTTTGCCAAAGGAGCTAAAACCAGACAGTGGAAAAAAGACAGGATTTTCAACAAGTGATGCTGGTTCAACTAGAGGTCAGCATGTAGAAGAATGCGAATCGATTAATTCTTATCTCCTTGTACAAAGCTCAAGTCCAAGTGGATCAATGACCACTACACTAAACCAGATACACTGAAACCAGATGAAGAGAAAGTGAGGAAAGCACGCATGGGCACAAGGGAAAACTTCGTGAACTGAACACCAATGGCTTATGCTCAACAATATCAACAATAGACAAATGGGACCTCATAAAATTGCAAAGCTTCTGTAAGGCAAAGGACACTGTCAATAAGATAAATAAATAAGGTTTTAAGGTAGTGACTACACTCTACTGAAAAATGGTTGGACTGTTAGTCATTCCCAGTGGGAGGACAGTCCATTATATCGTGAGGCTGGGCCAGAGTTGTTAATGGGGAGATACTGAAAATGTATAGCGTTTGCAGTCTCTGGGGTGTAGAGGAATGGGAAAAAAAGCAATCTTTTATGTCTTTTGCTAATAGGGGTATATTGTCAGGGTTGGCTGAGATGTGAGACAGCCCTTTTGGGGAAAGCCACAGACTTGCATGGATTTCTTAATTTCTCTCAAATCTTGTTAATAGTCTCCATCCTCTTGAGATTTTTTTTTTTTTTTTTTTTTTTTTTTTTTTTTTTTTTTTTTTTTTTTTTTTTTAGCAAACACAGGGGTGTTTCATGGACTGCAGGAGAGGTAGATGTGTTGTAGCAGAAGCTGTTCTTCTACCAGCTGTGTGAAAACTTTAAGCTTTTCTGTTGAAAGAGGTCACTGTGGGACCCAGATGGAGTCTTGTGAACCTGAGGAAAGGTTAAGCATGTCCCAAGCTTGGTTTGCAGAGGCAGATCTGTTCATAATAGCCTGCTGGCTGTGTTGCCTGATGTGCTCCACTGGGAAAGTCTTCTTGGCCAAAGGGCTGATCAAAACCTCATGAGGTGTTGCCTTGGCCCCAACTTTGCCTGACCTGTTGAAAGCATTCATCTTACAATAAGGCCTCCCATTCCAAGAACATCAGGCTGGACATGGAGTAAAAGAAAATATCTCTTCAATCTTGAAGGGTGTTTAGGTTAGCGATATGGGTCTGTAGAAGATTTTGTCCAGGTGGGTGGATGCCATCTTCCTTCACTCCCTGTCTGAGGTGATTTTTTTTGTTGTTGGTGGTGTTTTTTTGTTTTGTTTTGTTTTGTTTTTTAAGTATGAGGCTGTGAATGGATATCACTTGAGTTGTGTGGTTTGATTGAGCTTAATATCAATGGAGAATGCTCAAGAGTGCTGAGTAGCATGGGACAGGTGGGGTTTGTTTTTGAAAAGAAGTCACAAAAATTACAAAATTGTTTATGGTAGATGGTTGGGGATAGGGTCCTAGGGGCCTATGACATTTGGCAGGTT
>NW_022196904.1:44195393-44199668 GCF_008632895.1 Mastomys coucha | reverse complement strand
TTGGCTTTTGTGGTTCAGGGAGGGAGCAGTAGAGATGCCTTTCTTTGGTTAAGTGGGGGAAGGTGGAGTAGGGGAAGAGAACAGTGGAAGCTCTTTGCTTTTTTAATGAGTGAGGCAAAGAGGAAGAGGAAGAACAGATGGTTTATTTATTGTTTCCTCTGAGGGATAAGGAGGTAGGGGTGTGTAGATGAATTTTATTTCTCTTATTAGCTTTATAAGAGCTGTGAGATCTGAAGTAGAGTGGTCTTTAGGACTTTGACTTTTGGGCTCATCTGATTGAGGGGGTTCAGGGGTTATGGTGCTATTAGCTTGTCCTACTTTAGATGGCCCTGTGCATTGACAAATTCCAGCTAAGATTGGCAAAAGTTCACAGGAGGGGAGTTTTCCTTCTAGGGTATCTCTGCTTCGGATGACAAAAGCTACTTGGATTCATGAGTCAGGGCTATAGATACTTTCATTGGCAGTGGTTGGTACATCTGAAGGACTTCCTCCCAAAACAAGGAGGCTTGCTTTTTTGTCTATTTTTATTCTTTTATTTATTATTTGTCTATTTTATTGGATTTTTAGTTAGGCACATATCTCCTTGACCTGAGGGGATTATTTTTTATGCAAAGATTAGTCGTCCATGAGAGAAAAGAGGAGAAACACTTGTCCAATGGGAACATTCCCTTGGCCTGTTGGCTTTGGAAGATTTCAGAGAGACCCAAACACTAAACCTTCCCACAGATTTATGGACTAGCAGCTGCCCTGTGGCTTTTATGAGATTTCTTGTCTTGTGGTGCTGTGGATTGAACCCAGACCAGGCTCTTCCAGGATAACCCCTCATACCCTGAACAGCAATTTTAGAAGAGTTGATTTATTCTCTTTATAACAATGGACATTAATACTTCATTTAAGTATTGCAAAGGAAACTCAGACATAAAGAGTTCATGAAGCATCTTTATCTTGTTATACATGGCACAACTGAAATAGGAGTGCTTGGCTCAATTGCAAAAGAGAAAGGATAAACCATTTGAACTGATTTTTGAAAGGTAAACTCCAGTATCTAAGGTTTTATATGGAACAATGACAATTTAGGTAAACAACTTCTGAGTCAGATGTTTTAAGTTTAGCTTTTACTTTATTTTCAGTGAAAGACAATACATCAGAGAGGTAAAAAGCAAGTAGGGAAGTCAATACACTTCTCTGGGCTATCAGAATCCCTTTTGTTGTTTCCCCTATGAATGAGAAACAAAAGACATGTTGTATCCATCACTCCACAGTCAGTCAACCTTGGGATCCAAAGCAAGGCCAGCTCATCTCTCATCTGTCTTTGTGTGATAACAGGCTTCAGCCACAGGAGTCCTCAAAACCAGTGTTGAAGGATGTTTGTCTCAAAATATCTGATTACCTTTTTTGATGCAGGATGATCCAGGGGCAGAAGGCAGACCTGGAAATGCATATGATAGCAATGGTAGGTTTACTGTATTCTGATGTATTAAGGCAGTCCTCACAGAAGTATGGCAGGTGTGGAATTCAGTGGTAATATGCCTGCATAGCTATTGACGATATATTTGCCATCTGTTTAAACCTTCTGTATTTCGTTTTTTAATACCTATTAAATTACTTCCATTTTTAGATTATAACATACCATTTTTTCCATTTCATTTCTGTCCACCTCATATATACCATTCGCCTTTACTCTCTTTCAAATTCATGGTCTATTTTTATTAATTGTTATTAAATATATATTTATATTCATGTACATTCCTAAATACAACTTGTTCAGCATTGTTTAACATTACTTATCTGTGTGTTTTCACAATGACTATTTGGTAATGAATAACCAGTTGGTATCTTCATTTCCTAGAGAAGACTATTTTCCACACTCTCAAAATCCTTTAGTTGCCTGCAGTTCTTTATGTAGAGTAGAGAACTCGGGGTATAATTCTAATGAGTAATACTAGTAGAAAACTTTAAAAGACATAATTTTTATGACTCAAGTTTTATGCTCATACATGATGGTAGGGGCATTATCTGCTGTAGAAACATAACATGAGTTTTAAATTACCAGCCAGCTTTGGAAACGTGGCAAAGAATTAGGTTGTAAACAAAGTACATTAGGAGAAACTAGAATTAGCTTTTGATTGAAAAATTATATTGAAGTGTAATTAATAAAACTTTAAGGGAAAATGTGAATGGAGACCATCATAGTAAGCAAGAGGATTCAATATAGATAGATGCAAGAAAGAAAGACAGAGGGATGACAGAAAATAGATGGACACATGCTAGAATTGTTTGTAGGTAGAGATAGATAGATGATAGGTAGATTACAGATGAAAGATAGGAGAAATATAGAAGTTTTATAGAAGATAGGTACAAATACATGACAAATTATAGAGATAGATGGTAGATGATAAACAGATAAATGATAGATAAAACATTAACTTAATTTTCATTATAGTTTTAACAGGTGTGAAAAATCTTTACAAAAACACAGAAGATTGTGATACATAAAGGCAAGTCCTCTGGAGGACATGCTAGGATGAGTTTAGTTTTGAGATGTTGGAGACTGCATTTAAGTGCCTCAACACTGCTGTTTGTAAGAAGTTACTGTGTTTTTGAACATGTCAGTGTTAATTTTCTTTAATAATGTGCAAGTTGGGAAATGTGATGCTTACAACATTTCCCAACAAAGCATTTAATTCAATCTCCAGCAATTCAAAGCAAACAGTCTTCAATGTCTTTTAATTTATGGCAATTTTGTAATTCATGACTGTACATTGAGGTAAAAGATTATAGAGTAAAGATAGACAATTGAAGATTATATTCTATATGAATTGCAACTCTATCTTGTGTAAGTATTTTTGTATTTCTCGTTTCAGCATTCTGAATTTCTAATGAAACTTGTTGACAAATGATTTTTTTTCTCACTAAAATTTATGGTATTGAAGCAATTGCCATGAAAAAGAGGATATATTTTACTTGAGAAAGAAAAGCAGGAAGCATACATTTTTTTTTTACTTTTCCTTTATATTAGAAATAATTTCCAGATTATATACCAATATATAATTTTTGTTTATATATTTTATCTTATATATAAATGTTGATTATATATCAAATATAGTATATAGTCTCCTTTATGGACCAAAGGAGGCTGGACACACAGGTCATATACTTAATGTCAACAAGGTATAATAGCACATCAACGAACATGATGGGATTTTAAGTATTTAATAAAATTAATTTCATTGAATTGTAAAAACAATTTTTTAAAGGATTTGAATGAGGGCCATTGTTTACCCTGACTACTATATAGAGCCTTTCTTGTGACAAAAAGCTGTCTGGTCAACAATTTGTTCTTAAATTCATTATTATCATACATACCTCTAATATGTCAAAGTAAAGCAAATTTCCTTTACCCACATATACAACCATCTATGCTAAGTTTGCTGGTGTATGGAAATGTTCAATAATACAATATTTTCCTGCATAAAATCTTACAGTGCTATCTTCATCTTTCTTAAAAATGATCATTAGGCATGACCTTTATATTTATTTTATATTTACCCTCACATGACATATATGGAATTGTTTTATTTTCTTTGTTCATTAGTTACATGATTTACAAAAACTTCAGTGAGTTAAGTAAGCAGACAAGTTTTACATTTTATATTCATATAATAGAAAGAGCTTTCTAAATCTAATTTTGATAAGTTTTAGTCCAATTTTGTCTCTCATTCACCTTATTTACAAATAGCTACATTTGGATAGTTTGAATTATGCATATGAAACTATAGTCTCGTTTCACTGTAACTTAATTTAAATTTTAATTGTTTTATTTTAATAAAAAGCTATGACAATTTGGTATTCATAACTTACTGTGTTTAAAGCATATTTCCTCTCCTAGAACATTTGAATTGAAAATCATGCAATTAGTATTTACAATTAATAAACTACTAAAGAAATATGTTAGTGAATGAATGATTTGTTACAATAACAACATAATTTTGTAAGAATTCTTTAATTGCAACTTTGTTATTATTAGCTTGAATTTTTTCTATATCTGTGGGTTGAAAAGACCAGTTGCAGATATAACACTGAGGAAGACAGGTAATTCAAAAAGCCAAAGTGCTAGTTCTTTATAATAGCAGTTGACATAGCATGTAAACACTCAAATATTAAACCATATTATAGATTTTAAACAATATTAATTAATAGGTGATCAGGAAGTAATGTATTTTGGAACCAATTTTTTGTGTGTGTGATTCCTATGGGTTTTTTTTGGGGGGGGGG
>NW_022196904.1:44165454-44195097 GCF_008632895.1 Mastomys coucha | reverse complement strand
TTTTTTTAGCTAACAAGGTGCATACCATCCAGTAGGCCACATACCACAGGTGGTATGTGGTATGTGACATTGTTTAGATCAAGGGCAAGGTGGTAAAGAACTTGTAGTCAAGTAGCTTTCTAAAAAATAAAGCCATTGTCTTCTCCACATATTGCTCTTAGTTATGACATTTTCCCCTCTTGGGTCCTTTCTTCCTACATTGTTAGTTTGCTTGCACCATCTGTGTGTTTTGTCTGTTCATAATTGCATAGATTGAGGTGTACAATGTGCACACATATAGATATACACAAATACACATGCAATATAGACATGCATACTCATAAGATAATACAGACAAATACATACATGCACCCATATATATATATGCAAATCTATGCATATACACACAAATACACATGTACTTACGGAAATGTACAATATGTACACAACTCAGATAATAGCCATATACATATTCAAAATATCTACACAAATGTAGGGCCTTCATAGGTATATACACAAAAGTATAATCACATGCTTATACATACCAAGAAATACTTCAGACATACACAAAGAACAATACATTCATTCATTGTGTAAGTGTACACACAAGAAAAGAATGCGTATATATACATATGCAAGCATATACAAAAATATATTCACAGAAACACATATGAATAAATATGCATATAAATACACACATACACAATGAATACCTATATACATATGGACACATACAAATTCATACCTAAACATTCACATACACATGCACATAAATACGATCCTTAAATAAACATATACATAGAAATAATAGATCCACATAAATGCACACATATACATATAGCATGCATAAGCATATACATAAAATGCACATGTATACACACATACGTGTAAATACAAAGAGATAATCCATATATAAAATGCATGCTTACACGTGCACACATATATAAACAATAATACATCTGCATACATATAGTAAATAAGCTACTGTCGCTAGCCTGATGACCATGCTAGTATTCTAACTGATCTTTTTGCTATACCTTTATAACAATTTGTTTTTCCCCCTTACTTGACTGTTAGACCTTAGTGTATTCATCAACAGTATCTTCAGATGATTTCATGGGAATATGCTTCTACATTGTCTAATATCTTGATTATCATCAGTCTATTTCCCAGTCCAGATCATCATTCCAAAATGATCTTCCTCAAACCAAATGTTTCCTTTCATCATTAGTTTTTATGGTCTCCATATGAATACTATGTATTTGTGCCATTCCATCTTTGAGAGGGACTCACAGCCTAATAATACATGAAAAGAGCATCAATCCCTTATACACTCCAAGACAGAATTATTCAAATGAGTTTTCTGTACTTTCTGTTTGATAAAATGTTTAGACATACTTATGAGAGATTATTATTACTGATTATCCTGGACATTTTGCAACTCAGTTTTAGCTCGAAGACTATTAATAGTATAAAATCTCTCTAGAAGTAAAGAGAAGAGATGCCCCAAGTTCATTTGCATGAATATGAGAGGATATTGTTGTAAAGTGATAATTATGTCCATTGAAAAAAGTCAGCCTAGCTATGTTGCCTCATAGCTTATGCTTGAACTTTTTGAGCACCTGGGCAAAAGTCAATTCATCATTTTCCCTTTCATGGGAACTCCTGGATGTTCTCACAGCCTTTGGCTATCTGGAGAATATAAATAGTATTTTCAGCTTATAGAGATGCTGGCTGTGGTGTTAACATCAGACAGACATAGTCATTAATTTGGGGTTCTTTGCAAGTATTTACTGAAAGGGTTAAAGTAGTGGTTCTCAACCTGTGGGTCCTCACCCCATTGCAGTCCTCTATCTCTTTAAAATGTATTTATGCCAAAAATGATAAAAATATTTATTAAGAATTATAACAGTAACAAAATAACAGATATGATGTAGCTTCCAAAGTAGTTATGGGTGGGTGTTACCACAATACAAGGAACTGTATTAAAGGGTCATGTATTAGGAAGGTTGAGAACCCTAGCTTACAGGGATATGGAAAGCAAAACTTTTCTGAGATGAGCAGGAATGAGCTTCACTATCTATGCAAAAGTCTATTTGACCTGACATTTCTCTACTATGTTTTTTTTTCACAGGAGCAATGTAGGGAAGAAAGGATTTGTTTTAAAATAAATTGAGTAACTTAGAAAGAAAGTTCTATGTGACAAAACCGCTGTTAACTATCAAGTGTTACTTTAGGAAGAACTTAAACTTTCCATCAAAATTAAAATTTTCAGAAAGAAACTTTAATTCACATTTCCCATAGCACATGAAAGAATAGAGTCAAAGAATTTAAATTTTAAAAAAGTAAATTTATAAAGTATGTTAAAAGTTCTACATCAGGAACCCTCACTTCTCAAAAAATTGTGTGAACAATGATTTCACCAATAACATATATGCTCACAGCATTATAAATCAGCAGTTTCTTCTATTGTGTACATTTTAATATAAAGTGGAAAAATGTTTTGGAGTGCTTTGACGGGAGCTCACTCATTTCCTGTTCACAGTAGATAACTTACTTGACTGTGCTATGGAAAAAGTAAAGTAAAATGGAAGAGATTGTGAGATGTGTGTAGAAACCTAGAGACAAAGAGTCTCATCAGTCACTGATGAGCTGTGTCTTTGATCTGACAGAAGACTCAGTTGTTCCTTATTTTATATTCAGTCAAGTGTAGCTACCCTAAAATTAGTGTAAGTAACAATTCTTAAACTTAGTTAAAAGATTTTATTTATCTGGAATCAATGGGAGGGGAGGTCTTTGTCCTGTGAAGGTTCAATGTCCCAGTTTAAGGGAATGCTAGGCCAGTGAGGTGAGAGTGGGTAGGTGGGTGGGGGATCACCCTCATAGAACCAGGAGGAGTGGGGATGGGATAGCGGGGTTGAGGAAGGGAAACTGGAAAAGGGGATTGAAATGTAAATAATTAAAATAATCAATAAAAAAGGCTTTTATTTACAACTTTAATAATGAAATAACAGATGTTTCCTATCTCTTTTTGTTAACCAGCTTAGAAACAAAATGTGGAAGGCAGTGATATACTAAAATATTTAAGCACAATATAATTAATTGTTTGATAGAAACTTACTTGAGAAAATTAGAATAAGCAATACCCTTTGCAATCTGGAGTAAATAGAGTATTTTCAGCTCTTGGGGATGAAAGATATTTTCTGAACAACAGACACATTCATTAACTTCATATAATGAAATACAATATATTAAGTTTTTAACAGGGATCTACTATGTCAGTAATGAAGTTAGATATTGAGCATTCAAATGAAACAAACTTATGGTATAATTTGATATATTCTATTATGTAAATTGCTCAATACATCTCATTAGACGTTGGATATTAGAATTTCAGAACTTCTGAAAATATATGAGATCTTCTGACTTAGAGTATACAGAAACTCCTATTAGATGCATGCACACACTGATGTTGGTTGTTTTTAATGTAAGTTTAATAGAATACTACAAACTGTATTTTAGAAAATGTAGGCATTTAAAAGACAATCCAAAAATCAACCCCCAATATCAAGCTCTGTACATGTTTCCTAGTCCATTAGGGAAGAAACTTAATAGTTGGCTCAATGTAACTGGAGACACAGGCTCCATTGCTTTCTTGGCCTCAGCAGCCTATATTGACTGTAAGGATGCCTAGACTGTCAACAAAACACTGAAAACGAAGTGATAACTGCACAGCCTATTATAATTCCAGCTTTAACTACTATGAAACTAAAAATTAAAACTAATAATGTGGGATTGGTTTATGAAATAAAATAATTTCCTAAGGTGTTGCAGTTTATTTTACTTATCCTGTACTTAACTTGTGCTCACAAAATGACTGGGACAGGTATTAGATTTAGAAACCAAGGCTTGTGGAAGTTAACAAAGATCACCAGTTATATGATGAATTTGAGATTTTATATGCAAGAGCATCTGTCTGAAAACTTCTGCTTAAGTGTGAGTCAATGTTCTATTATTATGACAGCAAATATGCATAGACTCTGTTGTGGTTTGGTCTTAATGTCTATTGTAATGTTAAGTGTGGGCTCCCAAGACCTGAAGTCTGCAGGAGACCTATGTGATTCTGCCCCTAATTATTTCTGATTGGTCAATAAAGAAGGCAACAGCTAATAACTGGACAGAAGAGGCATAGGTGGGGTATAGGGCTCCTGGGCTTGGGGGATCAGAGGAAAACCACAAGAGGGAATAAGGTGAAGGAAGAGGAGTGTTGGGTGAGTTCAGAAAGCATGGCCCTAAAGGCTGGCCAATTGGAGTTAAGAACAGCCCAGATGAAATACAGGAAGTAATAACCCAGGGTAATGGATAGAAAAGTAGATTATAACACCATAGAAGGTATATTTCTGCCCAGCTCTTGTGCTGTGTAAGGCTTGTTGTAAATAACATAAGTTGTGTGTTTTTTTATCTGGAAACTGAATGGTAAAAGTCATGGAAGAAACCCCAGGTTGGGGTTACATAATCTCTACAAGAGGGCTCAATTCAAGGGCAGACTTAGTTCTATTTATGAATAAATAAACTTTATTTATGAAGTTTCAGTCAATAGTCAAATGGCTTCTTTACATCTGGGCATCTGAATATCAAGAGGTTATGAATGGGGAAGGAGAGAGAGAAGAGTAGAGGGAGAAGACAATGAGGAGGATTAGGAGAGGAAGATGGACAAGAAAGCAGCAGAGAACAAAATAGACTATATTTCCAAGGGATGCTCACAGTGGCTTAGGTCCTGCTACCAAGACCCACATCCTATCATTCCCATACCACTCCTCAATAGCACAAATTTCTGAGGACCATGCCTTCAACCTATGAAACTTTGAGGAACATGCCTTATTTAAACTACATTGGCTTCCTCTTATTGATTAGTTATTTTAATACTGGTATTAAGAATTACATGAATGCCATCTATCTCTAGATGAGTGTTTCAAGGGATTGTTAAAATTATGAGCTTTAAAGTTTTTATATGAAAAATATAACAATAACCATTAAAATTTGAACTAAAGAAAATCATGTCTGACTTCTATTATTTTTTACTTGTTTAATGAAACTGAAACCAGAATTTGGTTCACATTTCTTTTTACTCATCAAGCCTATGAGAAGAGACAGAAACTGCATTGGGGGAACTGAACCTGAAGGTCCAGGAGGAAAGTGTCAGTGTGCAATTGAATTAGAGGACAGCGCTGCTACACTAGTGGGGAATTTCTAGCAAATTGAGACCTGCCCTTGTCAGCAATTACTGTGTTAAGAAATAGTGACAACTGTAATTTCTCTTATCTCATTGAAAGGGTATTTGAGATTACTAATGAAGATATTTCTACCCTCCAAGATCTCCAGTGCTCAAAGTTGAATTACAAAAACAAGAATAGTATTTCTGGAAAAAGGTCAAAGGGTGGCAACAGATGTGTAAGAATACAAAACAATGGACCTCAGGAGGGAAGGCTAGACTGCACTCAACAGACATCTCTGGAACAGCAAATATTTAGTAACTTGTAGTTTTTTCCATGTTGGATATCAAAGCTTAGACCTTCTACATATTTTTAACAGATCTTTATTTACTTTTTGAAAATTTCATCCAATCCAAGATATTTATGTCATTCTCTCTCCATTAACCTTCAACCCCTTTATGATCTTATTCAAACCCCCTGTCCTCTCAAACTCTTTTTTTCATTTTCTTTTTATGTAATAACTTATCTAGATCCATTACTAAGCTTGTGATCAATTACTGAGCTTGGCATTCTAGATCATTATCATAGGTTTCCAGATGCCACACTATTAAAGGAATCTGACTTTTCTTCTTCCATCAACTATTGATTGGATATTTGACCAATACTTGGATACTCACAACCCAAACTAATGAACTTTTGTTTCAAAGTACACTATGACATGACAGAAAACTTTACTAATTATATGACTTGTTGTGTTAATCAACTTGAGACAGTGTTTTATATTCCCAGAGTACCTACAGGCCAGCTAGAAACAGTAAACTCATATATTTTAAATCTTCCCATTGCCCCTGAAGGAATCTATGTAGTCTTTGAAAGTTTGTACACACATAGTTGGTGTTTGTGAGTTATGTCTTTCAGACATACCAGATATCTGTAAGCATTTTTCAGTTTAGAGCTAATGTATTATATTATAAAGATAGTTTGATCACTGTGTATACTTGAACAATTATCAAGCAAGGGAGATCAAAGCCTTGTACTTGAAGTTTATCAAAATGAGTAGTTTCTGGCCTTCTAGCTTGGGGAAAGGATGCATTGAGACTGAGTGTCTCTTTAGTTATGGCTTTTATGGAGATGACTATGTAGACCAGTCTGGCCTCAAACTCACTGTGATCCTTCTGACTCTGTATATAACTGAAATTACAGTTGCATGATACTATGCCCAGCTACTGCTTTTGAGGCTGTAGAATCTCTAGTTTAATGTTATATCTCTCTTCTTTGAGATGCAGACATGGCTGAGTAACTATGAAATGAGGACTTTTACTGATACCTGTTTGTTTTTGAACAGAAGGTAGAATCACTGACTTAGAAAGTTTGCTTCTGTGAATACTTGTTCATTCAACACTAATTTTTTGTTGTTGTTGTTGTTTTGTTTTTCAAGACAGGGTTTCTCTATGTAGCCCTGGCTTTCCTGGAACTCACTCTGTAGACCAGGCTGGCCTTGAGCCTTGAACTCAGAAATCTGCCTGCCTCTGCCTCCCAAGTACTGGGATTAAAGGCATGCACCACCACTACCCGGCAACACTAAATTTTGTTGAGACCACTAGAGACAAAGCATTTCTGACTCTATTATTTAACCAATCATTCTTTTTTTAAATTTTATTTATTTTTATTCTTTAATGCTTTTTTAAAATCCACACTTCTTGCCCCTCCAGGTTTGCCCCCCACTCTGCCACTGCTCCCCATCCTATACCTCCTCCCCCTCCTCTATCTCCAAGAGGATATCACCACCTCCCACCCCATACCACCAGACCTCCCCACTCCCTGGGGAAGCAAGGCTCTAGAGGATTACGTACATTTTCTCTGACTGAGTTGAGACCGGGCTGTCCTCTGCTGTATATATGTCAGGGTCCTTATATCAGCTGGTGTAGGCTGCCTGGTTGGTGTTAACCAATCATTCTTATAGCACAGCTTCCTGTATCAAATATTACACAAGGCCAAAATTTTCTGAAAAAAAAAAAAAAAAACCAAGAAGACATATGTTCATTCCATAATAGGTATGGTGTCATGTTGGTGGCCTAACAGAGTTTGAACTCTCCCAACTAGAAACAAAGTATTCTAGGGGCAGAACTGACTAGTGAACTAATAGCACTCATAATGATCTTGCTAAAAAATGTCACTGAAGAAGCACGAGCATCTTGGAAAAGAGAAATCACACTTGGTCTGTCCAACATAAAAGAGTGTATAAGCTGTATGAGATTTTAAATTGATTGTTTTATAATAGGTTTGATTTGTTGTGAATCTGCTATGGGCTGAGTTGAGTGGAGACGACAACCACCTCAGCTCAAATCACCACTCCAACTCAAAAGGCAACTCACGTAAGAAAGCAGACACTGCACTATGCACTTGGCTGTAAAAGGCAAGATTCTACAAACTTTCTTTCAAATCACCAAAAACCTACTGAAAATTTCAAAAAAAAAGAAAGTTAGGGAACTAGGGGAAATGCGTATATACATGCAAAATTTATGTTTTCATTTTCAATTTATGTTTTAATGGGAAACTTTTTTGTACACTAACAAAATAAAAAGTTAAAAATTACCTAAGAAAACATTCATTGTTTAATATTTTCAAAGTTTTACTTACTCAAAGTTAGAAATAATAAAACAAAGAAGAAATAACATAAGTAATTACAGGAAAAGATTTTGAAGAAATGACCTCAATAGGAAAGAAACCTTACCAACCACATCATTTAAGAGTATAAAATGAATTTAAAAGCCAGGTAGGGTAGAAGTACATACAGAGTCTAGTTGATGACAGCGTGACACATGCATAGGATCTGATTTTGTATCCATATTTATCTTTGATATTATTTTTGTTCTGTCTGGTTTCCTCATCAGTGTTAGCTTGTGTAGACTGTGGGTGACTTGAAAGCAAACACTGATTTCTACAGGTTCTGGGAGGTTTATTGTTCTCTCACATGGCTAAAAACAAGGAGAAAGAGATAGATGAAAGAGACAGACAGAGAGAGAGAGAGAGGAAGAGAGAGAGAGAGAAAGAGAGAGAGAGAGAGAAAAAGAGAGAGAGAGAGAGAGAGAGAGAAGGAGGAAGAGGAGAAGGAGGAGGAGGAGGAGGAGGAGAATTTTGATTATGTTCTAGCCTTTTGACCCATTAACTCCTCAGAGGCCCTATTTCCTGGTATTAGTATGCTATGAAATAGAGTCTTTGGGTGCATTTCAGCAAATATATTTTTCTTCCAAATAAGGCATCCAGGTTATGTTCAGGAAACAAGACAACCCAAATTGATAAACCAGTGAGCCTAAAAGACCTCCTTATAAGAACATGGGTGAGATTCTGTTAACAGAGAATGAGTGGAGCTACTCATGGTAATAGGTAATATACTTTATAGAAAGAAATGGTTGAGTAAATGGGTACTTCTCCAGAAATTCCACTCCAGTTCCATGACATACTTATACAACTAAATCAGCTCTCTATGTTCTCCACATTCTAGTACCTTTCTAATGACTTCTTTCTATACTAGGATAGATATAAATGGGAGTAATAGAAGGAGAGAGGCTGCAAGTTCATGACATTACTACTTGCTAATAAGAATACTCTTTGGTGGTAACCTGTGGATTTGATTTCAAGATGCGCACAAACATTATTTGCCTGAAGGGCAAAGCTCTTCAATATAAACCTTCTGCAAATGTTGTTTGGGGAGATAGAATTTCATATCTTAATATTGTACTATATTGAAGTCTATGAGAAAAACTATTTTTTAAAAAAAGACCTATAAAGTTATCATTTGCCCTATGTATTTAGCACATATTTAAAAGTAAGTCTTGTTTATCTGGGTGCTGAAGTGGTTAAACTATAAGTTCTCTTGTAACCTGTTGAACACAGATACAGAACTAATAGGAGCCTACAAAAAGAAATGGTTTGGAAGCACTTCTCTAAGCAAGATTAATGAATAGTTTAGCCAAAAGCTTTCTATTTCCCTCAGCAGCTTAAACAAAGACAGATGAGGAAAAATTTACTCTGCTATAAAGAACAAAGATCAAAGAATGCATTGAAGGAGGCTGTGAGAAAGCAAAGCTGCTACAAATGGATTGAAGGATGTTCTAAGTTTTATAAATGGTTTAGATGGATTTAAGATTCCTACAATGCAGTAGTGCTGTTGTATAATGAGTTCTGTAGGAGCTGTATAGCTAAATAAGAATGTGAATTACCATTTCAAACAGTTAACCGAAAGGAAACATCTGACAGAACAAACCTAAAAGATTATTGACAGATACCTTCATGAATACAAGTGGAGCCCGAATGCAAAGGAATCATGTCCAGCCTTTAAAAGAGACACCACTCTAATACAATGTAAGATGAATGAAACTTGGGGGCCTTAAGCTCAGTCTGTCATAAAAACAGTATGCTTAGAGGGTGAAAAGAAAAGAGTCTTGTTTATTTAGTCAGAAAGCACAATGTTACTCAGGTCTGGTGGATAGCAGAGAGAGAAAAATGTAATTGAAGTTGTGTAGAAAGTCAGGGTTATTATTTATAATATAGAGAGTTTTGAAGATAAATGATGTGAGTAACTCCTGATGCCCATTTTATTTCCAGAGGATTGTACTTTGAAGTGGGTAACGTATGTAATATCTGTGTATCTGCTCTCTGAGAAAAACCTACTGAAAGCAGATTAAGAACAGTGGAGATTACTGTGGCTCTCAGAGTAAAATTACCATGGGAACAGGAGAGCTTGAGGTAGAAGCTGGTCATGTTGCCTCTCTGATAAGGAAATAGGAAGAGATGAATAATTTTATTGAGCCTCATTGTCTATGTTTTCTTTGGCCAAGAACAGCAGCCTCAAAATGGTACTGTCCACATTAAGGGTGGGTATTCCTACCTCTGTTAATCTAAGGAAGATAACTACTTACAAGCCGGCTGAAGCCTAACATAGACAACACAATCTTGGCTAAGCATTCAAGAGGCTAACCTAATTAATATAACCCCCCACAAGCATGCTTAAAGGCACATCTCTTAGGTGATTTGAGTTCTGATAAGATTGACAATCAGAATTACCATGACAGAATTGAAAATTCATGTTTCATTTATTTTACCTAAATAAAATAATTTCATTTTGATGTATATGACTATTTTTCTGTACACATACATGTGTCTGTGTGTGTGTGTGTGTGTGCGCAACACATGTATTCCTCTTGATTTTAGAAGCCCGGAAAGGACATCAGATCCCCTAAGATTAGAATCGAAACCTAAGACCACTGCAAGAGCAGTAACTGATCTTGATGACAGAGCCATTTTAGAAGATCCTTATTTTACTGAGATTAAACATATGATTTTTTATTTTTATTCTTTTGCTTATTCAATACAACATTTCTCTCTCTGTCCTGACTGTCCTGGAACTTGCTCTGAATATCAGGTTAGACTTGAATTCTGCCTGCCTCTGACTCTCAAGTACTGGGATTAAAGGTGTACACCACAATTGCCTCATGAGATTAAATATATTTTATATGAAATTTAATAATTATTATATATCGAATATAGAAAATACATGTCCTATGAGAATGATCTATTAACTTAGTCAAAAAATTTAGATAAGAAATTATTTTATAACAAACATAGAGGTAGTCAGTGGATAGATGCATTGGATAGATGAATCTTTTGATGACATCCAATAAAGGACCTTGGAGAATCAAATTATGAAGTAAAGCAAAGACAATCTATTTAGAAAATCACTTCTTTATATCTACACTACACAGCAGAATATTACAATTTGGAATAATTGAAGTTAGACAACAATAGAAGATCATTTTATAATCCTTGAGCCCATGGTGAGGCAGGTGTGAGGTACAAACCACCCTTGGTTAGAAACACCAGTTAAAGCCCAGAAACTATAATAAAGACAAATATAACAATTTAGGAATTATAAGTAGAGGTGGCTATGATATATTTCCTTCCAGTATATTTTTTTACAAGACATAGGTCTTCCTGTACTGTGGAGATGACACTATTCAACTTATCTTATAACATTTGGCCTTTCTTTTTTTTTAATTTTATTTTTTATTAGATATTTTCTTTATTTACATGTCATATGATTTCTCCTTTCCCACTTTCCCCTCCAAAAACAAAAAAAAAAAACCAACAACAAGAACACACCCCTGTTCTCTCCCCTCTACCCCTGCTTGCCACCCCACCTTCTCCCTCTTACTGGCCCTGGCATTCCCCTACCCTGGGACACAGAACCATCACAGGGCCATGGTCTTTCTTATATTTCTACAGTAACCATCCTTCTATTACTTGTAGATTGACAGTTATTGTTCAGTATAGAATAACTGCAATTAAATCAATCGAATATTTCATGATAGACATTACCTTTCATGGTATCTAATTAAAAAACACTCATAAAGACTCTGACTTTCCTTCTGGTGTTTACTGGCAGCTTTTAATACCTATCTTCTGGCAAAGTCACTTTCTCAAGGAACACTGAGAGTCATGAAGCCAGAGTATCTATTGGATAAAGTACCAGAAAAGCTGAGGTACATGCTAGGAGTGCTGACCTGGTATCCTTTCCATTGAGTTTGAGTCTCTGCCTGTTCCACTCTTGGGGGGCCATTAGTATAATGATTCACCAATGACTTCTCTGACAACATTGTTTCTGTATCCCCCATGAGAAAGTCCTGAATGTACTACTTCCTCCTTTCAAGCAAGTAACCTCAGTTGACTCTACTGGGAAGTCTTCTTTGTGACTTGGACATTGTTCTCTGTCCTGAAGCAAATTCATGATACAAAATATTTAGATAGTATGAACTCAGAGGAGGCTGATAAGGTTAAGCAGAATAGGAGAAATGATAGCAGGTCAGAGCACAGAACTCATTTTACAGTGTATTTAGAACATAGAATTGTAAGCTACAAGATAAAAGGCCATACATATTAAGCCCATAGTAAGAACTCAGCAACAAAAGCTATAATGACTCAGATAATATAATAGCATGTACAGGTGGTAAAAGAACAATGTAGAAGAATGAGAAGAATAATGCATTAGGGTTTGTTATTCTTGGAAATACTGGTTTACATCAGGTTGCTGTAATGTTAATTAATTTCTAAACAAAACACTTTTTATTTTAAAAGTTCTTAAATAGATTATGAATACAAATAACAACTACAGTGATTCCTAAGTCTGAGTTCTCAAGCTTAGGCAAATTTGCAAGTAATATGATTGACCATTAAAAGTTAAAAATATACTGCTTAAGGCAGCGTGATTCACCTAGAATGACTTGGATTCTATCTCTTCTCTAGCTTGAGATTACAAAGTCCTGCCAGTCTGAGAACAGGGTGTTATATTACATTAAAATGTTATATTAACCTAAAATAATCTGTAGAATTTTAGGAGTAAGGATATGGGGTTAATAATAAAAAGTCTATTCCATCTATACTTAGCCTGTAGCCCAAGGCATACTGGAAAAGTATGCCTAGTACAAAATTATATGATCTGTATCACTTGAAATCATGAACTTTTTAAAAATCTATCTATCTATCTATCTATCTATCTATCTATCTATCTATCTATCTATCTATCTATCTATCTATCTAAACATTTCAGATTGCTAGTTAACCAGAGTTGAGAAGCATCCCAGTCTTGGTATCTGACCCAAACTTCTCCTCACCTGATCTGCACATCCTCCATGGAAACCATTTACTGCTTGGGGCTGGCACCAGGCAATCTTTCTTATTTACTTTTACTAAGCATGTAAGCTATGTAAAAAGAAAGCCTGAGTCAAGATAGTACATCTCTGGGACTGGTGGGACATAAAAGAATCAACCCTTAGTCCTACTTCCCAACCACAGTGGAACTCAGAGCTTCCCAAATGATCTCCAAATTACTCCTATTCCACTTCCTTTTCTGTTAGCATAAATATGGGCATGGTAACTAGTAATGCTAGTGCTGAAGAGGCTGAGACAGCAGAATGGTGAATTTAGGTTATAATGAACTACAAGGGGAGACACTGTTAAATCAAGCAAGCAAGCAAACAAAAGAAAAACCAACAGAAACAAACAAAAGGCCATAACAGCAACAACAAAGCCAAGATAAGGAATGAAATATGAACTGGACAGTGGTGGCACACACCTTTAATCCCAGCACTTGGGAGGCAGAGGCAGGCAGATTTCTGAATTCGAAGACAGCCTGGTCTACAGAGTGAGTTCTAGGACAGCCAGGGTTACACAGAGTAGCCCTGTCTTGAAAAAACAAAAAACAAAAACAAAAAATAAGGAATTAAATATGATGGATAAGATTATAAAGCAATCACACTTTCCCATCACATGTTTTAATATTTCTAATTGTTTATTGATTTTATTTTAAGACAGATTTATAACTATTCTAGACTTGAGAGTCTCTGAGATTCTGATTGCTCTCCGTTCTTGTGATTCAAGGTAGGATCTAAGTAAATGTGCTTCTTTCCCTGGCTTGCTCAAAGGGACATAATGTAATTCAATGGTTCAGCCACTGCATTCTGTACCTCTTACACACACAGCTAAGGTGTCCGGTCTTTCTCAGATCACTGTCTCCCTGTCTTCATGAACACTGCCTTCCAGCAGCCACCTGCAATCCCACCTTCCTAGCCCTATCTGTGATTGTGGTGCTTTAGTAATCACTGGTATCTCAACCGTTGGCCTGAGCTCACTCTTTCAGTCCTCTGCCTGTCTCTCAAAGAGGGACTGCTTTACTACTGTCTGTAGATGTGGATCAACTCTGAGTTCTTATATGTCTGATAGAAGCATTGTACTACTGAGCTATATGTTTGGTTTATTTGTATGTTTATGATTTTTTAATTTTTTATTAGATATTTTGCTTATTTACATGTCATATGATATCTCTTTTCCCAGTTTCCCCTTCGAAAAAAAAGAAAAAATAAAATAGAGTAAACTAAAATAAAATCCCTGTTCCCTTCCCCTTCCCCTGCTCACCAACCCACCGTCTCCTGCTTACTGGCCCTGGCATTCTCCTACACTGGCACATAGAACCTTCACAGGTCCAAGGGCCTCTCCTCCCCTTGATGACAGACTAGACCATCCTCTGGTATACATATGTTGCTGGAGCCATTAGTCCCACCATGTGTATTCTTTGGTTGGTGGTTAAGTCCCTGAAAGCTCTGAGGGTACTATTTAATTCATATTGTTGTTCGTCCCAATAGACTGCAAACCCTTCAGCTCCTTGGGTCCTTTCTCGAGCTTCTTCACTGAGGACCCTGTGCTCAGACCAATGGATTGCTGTAAGCCTCTACTTCAGTACAAGTCTGTTTCTGTCAGAGCCTCTCAGGAGACAGATGTATCAGGCTCCTTTCAGCCAGCACTTACTGGCATCCACAATAGTGTCTGGATTTGATGATTGAATATGGGAAGGATTTCCAGGTGGAACAGTCTCTGGATTGTCCATCCTTCAGTCTCTGCTACATAGTTTGTCTCTGCAACTCCTTCCATGGGTATTTTGTTCCCAATTTTAAGAAGGAACTAAGTATCCACTCTTTAGTCTTCCTTCTTGGGTTTCTTGTGGTTTGTGGATTGTACTTTGTGTATTCTGATCTCCTAGGCTAATATCCACTTATCAGAGAGTGCATACCATGTGTGTTATTTTGTGATTGGGTTACTTCACTCAGGATGATATTCTCCAGATCCATCCATTTCCCTAAGAACTTCATAAATTCATTGTTTTTAATAGCTGAGTAGTACTCCATTGTGTAGATGTACCACATTTTCTGAATCCATTCCTCTGTTGAGGGATATCTGGTTGTTTCCAGTTTCTGGCTATTTTAAATAAGGCTGCTATGAACATAGTGGAGCATGTGTCCTAATTACATGTTGGAGCATCTTCTGGGTATATGCCCAGGAGTGGTATAACTGGGTCCTCTCATAGTACTATGTCCAATTTCCAGAGGAACCTCCAAACTGATTTGCAGAATGGATGTACCAGCTTGCAATCCCACAAGCAATTTAGGAGTGTTCCTCTTTCTCCACAACCTCTCCCGCATCTGCTGTCTTCTGAGTTTTTTATCCTAGCCATTCTGACTGGTGTGAAGTGAAATATAAGCTTTGTTTTGATTTGCACTTCCTTGAATTCTTTAGGTGCTTCTCATCCATTCAGTATTCCTCAGTTCAGAATTCTTTGTTTAGCTCTGTACCCCATATTTTAATAGGGTTATTTGGTTCTCTGGAGTCTAACTTCTTGAGTTCTTTGTATATATTGGATATTAACCCTCTAACAGATATAGGATTGGTAAAGATTATTTCCCAATTTGCTGGTTGCTGTTCTGTCCTATTGACAGTGTCTTTCGCCTTACAGAAGCTTTGTAATTTTATGAGGTCCCATTTGTAAATTCTTGATCTTAGAGCATAAGCTATTGGTGGTCTATTCAGGAAATTTTCCACTGTGCCCATGTGCTCAAGGCTCTTCCCCACTTTCTTTTCTATTAATTTCATTGTATCTGGCTTTATGTGGATGTCCTTGATCCACTTGGACTTGAGCTTTATACAAGGAGATAGGAATGGATCAATTTGCATTCTTCTACATGCTAACTGCCAGTTGAGCCAGCACCATTTGCTGAAAATGCTGGTTTTTTTTTCTACTGGATGGTTTTAGCTCCTTTTTCAAAGATCAAGTGACCATAGGTTTGTGGGTTCATTTCTGAGTCTTCATTTCTATTCCACTGATCCACCTGCCTATAACTATACAAATACCATGCGGTGTTTATCACAATTGCTCTGTAGTACAGTTTACGGTCCGGAATGGTGATTACACCGGAGGTTCTTTTATTGTTGAGAATAGTTTTTGCTACCCTAGGATTTTTTTTATCCCAGATGAATTTGCAAATTGGTCTTTCTAAATCTGTGAAGAATTGAGTTGGAATTTTGATGGGGATTGCACTGAATCTGTAGATTGCTTTTGGCAAGATTGCCATTTTTACTATATTAATCCTGCCAATCCGTGAGCATGGGAGATCTTTCCATCTTCTGGGATCTTCTTCGATTTCATGTTTATGCATTTCACGGGAAGTTTTGCTATGTTTCCCAGCCTGGCCTCGTGTTTGTGACACTTTATCTCCCGCTTGACTATTTTCTGGGAACACAGACATAGGCTATTACACAAAGCTTACTCAGGAAGGTTTTAAACAGGTATAATTAATATGCTTTTGTGAGCAATGTTTTTTTATACATGTTCTTCTAGTCTCTTTTAGGAGATCAAATATTGTTATCAATATCTGCCCATTCTTTACTAATTGATATACAAATTTTGATAACAGAAATGCATGGTCATTACAGTGAAATGTGTTCTAGCCATTTAGGGTCAACAGCCCATTAAATTGCAGTGATTATGTGTCCATAGAATTAAATTGATCCAAAGTTCTTTAGCGATGCATGATAATAGACTTGGAATCAACACAATTGATTGGATAACTCATTCACTAAGAAAAGCTATTCAGGCTTGAAAAGAAGTAGAAAATTTAATTTGAGGACATAAGCAGATAAGATTTATTTATCTGTTAATTCTAGGCAGACTTAAAGCTACTCAAATAGTAAGGTGTGGAAAAATATGTTTATATTTAAGTACATTTATAAATAAGCAAAATACGATGTGGCTCCTGAGAAACTGTAATACTAAGTATAAATTTTATGCTAAATCAGAGAAAAGCCTATACTTTCATTGCACTCACTCCCAAGACAGAAAACTACTCAATTTGCCTTCCTGATATTGAAATAAGATTGGCTATAAACTGCCGAACCTTTCTATTAGAGCCTAAAATAATCTAACCAAGAAGAAACAGTAGTGAGAATATATCACTACCATTAAAGTTAATATGAAATTAAATTAACAGAAAACAGTCCTAACCTGGTTCTTGACAGAAAAATAAAATAAAATAATACCCTAATTAGAATGTGTCTATAGAAACATGAAGAAATCATAGATAGTTTTTTTAAATCTACACTTTACTTCAAAATATAAGCTGGATCTTGAAGTATTTTTAATAGGAGAAGATACCCACAGACAACTAGCTAGATAGGATCAGACCTTTTCTTAAAGGAACATAAGGACTCCTAAAGTCACAAAACTTAACTGAGTCGGCACAGAAGAAATAGCCTGTTTCAGGTGCGATGAGGACAGACAACAATGCCTGCTGTCCTCTTGGCTATAATTGGTGTTGTACAGATGGAATTGGGCTCCTGCAAACAGTCCATAGTGGTGAGGAAGAAAACCCAGGAATGATTTTTAGTAACATAGGATAGTGGAGACATGTGCATTTCTATAGGCTTAAGTACTGTGCCATTTTGGACTCAGGTTGTTCACAACACTGAGAACTTATTTACAATTACTGGATAGAATAAATAATTATCATCATTTAATATCAGGGAAAAGGAACAAGTATAGAAATAAAGGTTAACTGTTCTGTCCCAGTTATGAATAGGTATTCTTACAGATAACTAAACACTAATTTTGAAGCCTTGAAATGAACTATACTAATTATTAAAGTACTAAAATCGTTGGGTCTATAAAGATTATGTGATTATGTGATAAGTCAGGAAAGAAGTAGATGTGGAATAATTTTATGATAAACTTCAAAATATATAAAAAGTTAAAATATTGTAACTATTAGAAGAAAAGTAAAGAATATAATCTGCTGTGTATACCAAGTGTGTATTGATGTTCAGAATTGCAATAGTCTAAGAGAGGCCTGTCAGTTTTTGTTGTTGTTGTTGTTTTTTTTTTTTTTTTTTTTTTTTTTTTGAGACAGGGTTTCTCTGTGTAGCCATGGCTGTCCTGGAACTCACTCTGTAGACCAGGCTGGCCTTGAACTCAGAAATCTATACATGTTGCCCTATAGTTTTATGTACAAATGTCTCAGGTTTTTCATTTCCATGAAATCAAATCTATTAATACCTTATCTGAGATTATCAGTTATATAAAGGTCAACTGAAGGCTCTTGGCTCTGATAATAAATTAAAATTTTTCATTTGGTAATTGTTGGCCCCTCCACTTGTTGATCTGCTTTGTATTCTTTTTTTCCCTCAGTTTTACTTATTGTGTAGCTACTTTGTGTTTCATTATATGTTGCTCAGGTGTCTGAAAATACATGAACCAATCTGGGAGCTACTGATTTTATAATGTCAAATGAAGTTACTCTAAAGAGATTTTTTTCTAATCACATTACTAAATTTTCGTTGCTTTGCTTTTTGAAAAGGCTTTTATAACTTTAAATTCCAATGTTATTCCTACCTTTGCCATTTTTCTCAGCTTCCAGTGTAGAACTGGTTCTGAAGACATTTACACTTCACATAACTTCTTACCTATGTGCAGCTTATAGTAGGCCATTGAGTCTGTGAGACTTCAGGCAGGTATCTTAGGTTATTTTTTTTTCATGGTGACCCTAGGGTCATTGGCATGAATGTGCTTTAAAGAGGACATTTCCTTCAAGTTCAACTCTGCTGGAAGGAAGCATATCATAAAAAGTTTAGTTTATTTACTTGCCTTCCAAAATACTGAAATGACCAGGTTTCTTTAACAGTCTAAATCACATTATTCAAGGTGAAGATGGCAAGCTGTGTTTTTGTACATGGAATAAAAATATTCTGATAGCATTAGGTTATTCTTTTAATTAGTATGTTTCTCTTTTCAAATTTTTATAAGGGAATAATTATTTATATGCATATTTAAGTGAAAAGTTAATTCCAAATCCTATTTCTCCGAGTATTGGGGTAAAATGTCTTATGATACCATGAAGATAATCTGCTATACTTCTATAATGTATTTTATAGTTTGTGAAAGAGGTATATTAATTTATATTAAAATGGTTTTAAATTATTGGTATTATATCATCTGGTTTTGTTTGTGCATAAATTTTATTCAAGTATTTATTATTTAAATAACATAAAAATGTTCAGAATTTCAATTTTAGCTTATATCTTCTTGGCACGTTTCTGCATACAAACACATATTTAATTGAACAGAACTATTTTTACAGTATCCATTTATTTATTAATGCATTTTTTCATATTTTAATGATTCTGTATTATTTCTGGCTCTGTTACTTTTGAAATAAATGTATTAACTGATAACTCCTTCTTTTAGTGTTTGCCTTCTTCCTCTTCTTCTTCTCCTTCTCTTCCTCCTCCTCCTTCTTCTTTTTCTTCTCCTTCCTCTTCTCTATATATTCCAAATGTTTGCACTTCATCTCAGATTTTCTCATTTGTAGTATTTTGTGGAGACTTTTCATCTGTATGCCAATTGCATTTGTCTATATTTCTGAATTTCTGTATTTATGCCTTCTAGTAATTTTTAAAAAAATTAGCTGATGCAGATTTTAATTTAGCTTTGTGCCTTCACTTTTTGCATGCTACTTAAATATCATCTGTATTAAAACATTAGACTGACAGGCCTTGCTGGGCAGTGGTGGTGCACGCCTTTAATCCCAGCACTTGGGAGTCAGAGGCAGGCAGATTTCTGTGTGTCACAAGGGTTTGCTCTCTGCAACCTGACAGCAGGACCCCAATGCAGTGGAAAACACTCATACAATTCCTTGACCATATAGAAGTAAAACCTGTTCCTATTCGGAGCCTTCACTGCTGGTTCCTAGGCATTTTGGTGCAGGAAGTTGCTCTGCAGTGTACCAAAGAGAAAAATGGACACCATCTCAGGCACAATATTTTTGACCTAAAATCTTTTCTGCCTGCAAAGTATGCTAGGGCAATTGTAGCACAGAATTTGTGGCAGGATCCAATCAATGTCTAATTTGACTTAAGGCCTCTTCCACATGAAGGAACTTAGACCCATCACTTCTTGGGTTATCATCAGAAAGTAAATTTCCCACAGCCAGTCATGGAGAAAGAGTCTAAATTGTAGATGTCCATTGATGGTCTGTGGTCTCTGTCTGCTGATGCTTGGGTCTCTCTGCTGATGATGCCTGGGCTGTGCAACACATTAGTTAAATGGAGGCAATGCATAATCATTAGATATTTTATTATAGGAAAGAGAAAATAGGCTGGTCATGATGGTGGAGAGAGAGAGAAAGAAAGGAGAAGGAGAGGAGAGGAGAAAAAGAGAGGACAAGAAAAGAAGAGAGCAAGAGAGGAAAAAGGCAAGAGAGGACAAAGAGCAAGAGAAGAAGAAAGGAAGCAAGAGAAAGGGGAGGGGGCAAACCAACCCTTTTATTGTGTGAGGTGGGCTATCTGTCCATGGGGTGGGGCATGCCTGGCTGTGGTCACTTGACTGGGAGTAGGGTCCAGCTAGAATGCTGAGAGCTTGGGGCATTGTCTATGTGACAAAACACTCATCTCCTGCAGGGGGCTATGGAAAGTTGTGACTGAAACAGGAGCCAGGGTCCCAGGAGTTATGGCTGAACACCATTCATCCCTTGTAGGCAGAAACTATCTCCTACTGGAGCTTTGGGGTTCCAGACCTATTACTCAACTGGGCCCAGGTTGCCTGAACAGACCACTTCCCTACACTCCATCAAATCCTTCCACTCTAAACTCAAGAAATAACTCATAAGAAGAAGTGGAAATATTGTAAGAGCCAGAGGGGATAGAAGATACCAGCACAATAAGGTCTTCTAAATCAATTGAGCAAGCTGTATATGAACTTAGACTGAAGTCCCAAGTACAGGACATGGCTCTATACCAGGTCCTCTGTGTATATATTATAACTATTTTGTTTTATCTTATATTTTGTCCTGCTTTATTTTATATTCTAGAAATCTGTTATTTTCTAATAGGAGACAGAAAGGGAGTAGACCTGGAGGGGTAGCAAAGTGTAGAGGGAGGAGTAAAGAGAGGGTAAGCTATAATCAAGATACAATTTATAACAAAATAATTTATTTTCTAATTTTTTTGTTGATTTGTGCCTTTTCTTTTCATTTATGCAATTACATCCAAAATGCTGCCCCAATCCCAGGCCCCCTTAACAGGATTCCTCTCCCCATACTCCCTCCACTTCTTCACTGAGAAGGTACTCCCCTAAAATTCCACCCCAACTGGTGCATAAAGTCTCAGTAGAATTAGATGTATTCTCTATCACTGAGGCAAGACGAGGCAGACCGCTGCTACATATGTGCAAGGGGCCTCAGAACAGCCTGTGTATGCTCTTTGGTTAGGATCTCCCAGTGGTATAGGTTAGTTGACACTTGGTTTCCTGTGGGGTTGGTCATGCCAGGCTTGCCTCCAATTATACCTTCTTTAGATCTTGGTCCATTTTGTTCAATTCCTCCACCTTCTTGACTATATATTCCTTTAAGGTATTAAGTTGTTTCCTCTTATAGGGTTTCTACATGTTTGACTGAGTTTTCTTGTATTACTTTAAGGGAATTATATATGTCCTCTTCAAAAGCATCTAACATTATCTACATGAGGCTGGATTTAGGGTCACAATCTTGCTATTCAGATATGTCAAGATATTAAGGGCTGGATGCAGTAGGAGATCAGATTTCCAGTGATGTGATATGTATGTGTTGTGTATGCTTCATGCCTGCTTTTGCCCTCTGATTGTCTCTGGTGTTAGGTTGCCTTTGGTGTGCTGTGTTGGAGCAGGTCTCTCAGGAGGTAGGTAGACCTGTGTGTCCCAGATTACAGCAGGTCTCCTGGGAGGCAGATAGAGCACTATGTCCAGGGTTAGAGCATGCCTCTTGGAAGACAGGTAGGGCTGTGGAATGGGAAGTAGGGCTGCAATTTGAACATCTGAGAGTAAAGATGCAAGTGCAGACTGGAAGGGAGACGGAGCTCTGTTAGAGCAGGGCATAACCAATCTCTACTGTCCCCATCTCTTCACTCTAAGCCTTGCCTAGTCACAAGCAGTGACTACTATAAGTTCCATGTCTCTTATTAATACTCTTATTGCTTTTGATAGTTGAGTAATATTCCATTGTGTACAGGTACTACTTTTTCTTTATCCATTCTTTGGTTGAATGACTTCTGGTTTTTTGTTTGTTTGTTTGTTTGTTATTGTTTGTTTGTTTCTAGTTTCTGGCTATAACAAAGAAAGCTGCTATGAACATAGTTTCAGCAAGTGTCCTTGTGGTATGGTGGAGCAACATTTTGGTATAAGCTAAGGAATGGTATAGCTGATTCTTGAGGTAGAACTATTTATAGTTTTCTGAGAAACTACCCAGTTGATTTCCATAGTAGAAACTAGATATAAGTATCAGTGCTAAGGGTGGTGTCTAAAGGCACTTGACTTCATTTTCAGTATTTCATGTCCTTTTTACTTTACTATTATCTAGTTTCTTTAATAAAGAAAAAGTTTCCTAAGGTGAAGTTCCTTTGCCAACACTAACCTTGGATTTAAAGACCTTTAAAAATGTCAGAATGGCTAGGATAAAAAACTCAGGTGACAGAAAATGTTGGCAAGGTTGTGAAGAAAGAAGAACACTCCTTCATTGTTGGTAGAATTGAAAGCTGGTACAACCACTCTGGAAATCAGTTTGGCGGTTCCTCTGGAAATTGGAGATAGTACTATGAGAGGTCCCAGCTATACCACTCCTGGGTATATACCCAGAAGATGCTCCAACATGTAATAAGGACACATACTCCACTATGTTCATAGCAGCCTTATTTATAATAGCCAGAAACAGGAAATAACACAGATGTCCCTCAGCAGAGGAATGGATACAGAAAATGTGGTACATCTACACAATGGAGTACTACTTAGCTCTTAAAAGCAGTGAAGTTATGAAATTTTTGGGGAAATGGATGGATCTGGAGAATATCATCCTGAGTAAGGTAACCCAATCACAAAAGAACACACATGGTATGCATGCTCTGATCAGTGGATATTAGTCTAGAAGATTGAAATACCCAAAGTACAATCCACAAACCACAAGAAACTCAAGAAGAAGGAAGAACAAAGTGTGGATACTTCGTTCTTTCTTAAAAGGGGGAACAAAATACCCATGGAAGGATTTTCAGAGACTGTAGGCAGCCGCTCAGACGATTGAATCTAAAACGTGCGCAGCTGCAGCGATAGACGATTCCACTGCGCATGCGCCCCTCCCGAGCAGGCTCATGCAAATTAGGTGTCTCCCAAGCAGGTGTATGCTAACCAATCATGCGCCAAACCCGAGTAGGTGCATTCTGCCAAGCCCCTCCCAAGCAGGTGTATGCTAATGAGAGCTTGGGCTCGAGAATAAAAGCAGTGCTTGCAGAGCGGCCACGCCGCGCCATTCTACGCCACTCCACAGAAGAAAGAGCAGCGGCCATTACATGCCATTCCACGCCACTTCCACTGAAGCAAGAGCAGCAGCGAAGCAGGAGCAGCGGCGACTCCACAGAAGAAGAGCAGCAGCGACTACCAAGAGCCGCTACCTAAAAGAGCCATAACACGTAGGAACTTAAAAGAGCTGTTAACACTTGGGTACCTAAAAGAGCTGTTAACACAAAAGAAAACTCTTGAGTAAACCGTCTAGAGAAGAAGTCTCGGTGTTTGGTCATTATTGCTGCTGTCCGGGCAGCAAGGCGCCGAACAAGAGACAAACTATGGAGCAGAGACTGAAGGAAGGACAATCCAGAGACTGCTCCACCTGGAATCCTTCCCATATTCAACCATCGAATCCAGACACTATTGTGGATATCAGCAAGTGCTGGCTGACAGAAGCCTGATATAGCTGTCTCCTGAGAGGCTCTGACCCGACTAATACAGAATTAGAGACTCACAGCCAACCATTGGACTGAGTACAGGGTCCCTAATGAAGGAGCTAGAGAAAGGACCCAAGGAGCTGAAGGGTTTGCAGTCCCTTAGGATGAACAACAATATGAACTAACTACTACCCTCAGAGCTCCCAGGAACTAAACTCCAACCAAAGTGTACACATGGGGGGACTCATGGCTCCAGCAGGATATGTAGCAGAGGATGGCGTAGTCGGTCATCAATGGGAGGAGAGGGCCTTGGCCCTGTGAAGGTTCTATGCCCTAGTGTAGGGGAATGCCAGGGCCAGGAAATGGGAGAGGAAATGGTGGTGAGCAGGGAGAGGTGGGAGGGAACAGGGGATTGGTTTAGTTTTGTTTTTTGGTTTTCTTTTTTCTTATTTTATTTTCTTTTTCTTTTTTCTTTTGGAGAGGAACCTGGGAAAGGAGATATTGTAAATAAAGAAAACATCTAATAAAAAATACTATAACAATAAAAATGAGTATTATAAAAGTTGTTTGACATAAAACAACAATTTAACAGTCTTATGTAGATGTTTGTCTGCAGCAATACTGAAAATACATGCTTTTCTCCATATAAATTTTAAATAACTCTAAACATATTAACTTTATTTTTAAAAATAGTACGTCAGTACTATTATTTTCTTAAATGAACATAAATATATAAAAAAAGTTGGACTTCTATAATATCTGTTTTGTTTGATGGTATATTGTAAATATAATCTCTCAATAAATCTGTCAATTTCAAAAATCATGTGATTTTCTCCAATTAGGCAAAATATCTATTCACAAATCCTTCTGAGTATTTGGTAAAAATTTTTAGATTTGTTAAAAAATTTAAGATATCTTCTTAAAGTCCTTAGTACTATTGTTTCAGAAGAAAGATACACAAAACATAGTATTTATAAACCTTAGATGGAGTCATTTCTGTGTGTGGCACCTGCATCAATTTTTCTAAGATGATGTAGATAATTATGAGGCTATTTTCTTTTCATACACTGTAGTAGAATGGTTTCTTTAATGATTGCACTATGCATTCTATTTTAGCTCACAGCTTATTTATCAATTTCTGGCATGAAAAAGAAGACTTTTGAAAAAAGAATAAAGATTCTGACACATTTGTAATTATAAGCTAATGCTACTTATTTTCTGCTTTATTATAGATAATTAGAATTTCATGAGAATTTTCAAAAGTTTTCACATCTTGTCTATTGTTAACCCAGAGAACAGGTATCATTTTGACTTTTTAAATGCAAAAAAAACTTTATAAAAAATGAATATGGAGAGATTACCCAGATAACAGTACTAGCTTTGCCATGTGAGGACCAGAGTTTAGATCCAGTACCAGAATAACAATAAAAGAGTGGATCCTATCTCATGGAGATAAGAGGACCTGAGGATTGCTCAGTTTCAGTCTATCCAAGAAAATACAACCCTGACAGAGACTGTGCTAGGAGAAGCAACTGAAGCAACTAGAATGTGATGGAAGAAAACACTAGGAGCCTGCTTCTACCTGCACACCAGCATAGAAAACATATGCATACACATGTACAAACACAGATACACAGTAAATCAATAATAAGTAGAAGAATAAAAAGTATATATATATATATTATATATATATACAGAGAGAGAGAGAGAGAGAGAGAGAGAGAGATAGGTAGGTAGAGAGCTGGCTAAATAAAGAAATGGTTTCTTAACAGAGAAATGGTGAAAAAATAGAGAAACACAGTTTTTATTAACCTCCACATAATTTAATGCCAGGGTCTTGTTAATTAACATTAACACTAACAGATTAAAATGATTTTTTGTAGACTTTCACTCAAAAAAAATCACAAAAATGATTGAATTAGTGGTCACCATTTTGCTTGGAATGTGATTCAATATTGTGATTTTATTAGTATTTCCCTCTTGGTCAAAGGAATTGATTATGTAAATTACGATATCATGGGTCTCCTATAAAGAAAATTATATGAAAATAATTTGCTTGTTTTCTAAATGGATTTTTAAAGGTTTTTGTTTACTAATTATTTTAGAGTTTAAAACTTCTTGATATCACCTCTGCTTCAAATCCATAAGTTGGAAATATTTTCTTTCACTTTTTAGGCCGTCTCCTGTATTTGTATATTGTCTCTTAAGATACACAAATATATTTATGTAATTTTAGCACCATTTGTCAGTTTTTTTCCTTTTTCTTCCTAGAATTTTTAGTTCTTATTACAAAATTTTCCTTTGCAAACAAATATTATTCATTTTCCTTAAATTTGGTTGCAGTGGATGAGGTGCAGAGAAAGCACATGAGGGAAATTTTTTCAATTAATAAAAAGTTACAGCTAGAACTGATATATTTGTTCTTTGATTTCAAAGTGTTGCAGGTGAGCCATCAAGATAGAGATGTGCATTTCAAAATATCTAAGATGATGGTTCTTTAAATTTTTGTTTTTAAGTTTTAATTGTGTATCTGCATCTGTGTGTGTAGTACAGGTACATATTTATATGAATACTGATACCCAGAGTCTAGAAGAATATATTAAACCCTCTGGAAGTGGAGTTCTAGGCAGTTGTGATCTACCCAATGTAGCATTTTTTGCCAAAGTTTAATCTTCTGGAAAAGTATCAAAGTTGTTAACTGCTGATCCATCCTCAAACCCCACTCAATGGGATGTGAACATTTAAGAAGAAAGAAATGATAGATTAATGTAAAGAACATAATAAATATACTGATTTTTCTCTTTGCATGGTATGCATTTTGTGAACATTATACTATATTCCATAATATGTATAATCTGTGTCAATTAAAATATGATTTATTTGAGAAGAAATGCACAGTGGGTCACCAAATAAATTCATGACTACCCCTCCACTTCTTCCTTAGTGTTTCAATGATTTATTTTTCTTTATTTGCATGTTAAAATCAAAACACATTCATACATGTTTGAATTCATGAAAAAACTGATCTGAGAATGAAAATTATATTTTCCTATTTTAAATTCTCACCTAGAGATTGCATTTTCATACTAACATTCAGGCTTGAGTTTTTTTTCTCAAAGAAAAAATTTAATTATGTTACAACATAAAGGTATGCCCTTGATTTTCCTATGGGTCTGTTGATGTAATCTAGCACTACTGTTCTACACTCATAGTTAAAACCCTAAAATTTAATTGTAGTTTGATGCTCAGAATTTTATCTTCTCATGCCGCTGTTTCATCATAAAGATGGAAGCATTTCCTGTCTTTGAGGTATTGAGAAGGAATGTCTCTCTTCACCATTCTCCCAGCAGATGAGGAGTTTGCTCTATCTGGGGATAGGGGACTGGAGCCTCTTAGGACCCTTCCTTTGCCTTTATCCTGCTGATCACTCTTCTATATAAAATGAGAAGTTCCATCAGGATTTCTCCCAGAAGATCCAGAAATCACCCCTGCTCTGGATATGAATGTGCAAAGTGTCAAAGTTTTCATTTGTTTGTTTGTTGTTGTTTTTGTATTTTGTCCCTCAGTCATGTCAGGTTCTGTAGGTCAATTACAGCGCAAATATTTTAATCTCTTTCTGTCCTTCTTCCTCTAATTGGCATCCTTCAAAAATCCCATAGAAGTTTTATGAGAATCACAAATTTCCTCATATTTGCTAATCATTAAATATCTAATATCCACTTTCAAAAATCATCATCTTTACAGTATTTTATAATAAACAAAGCATTAGGAAGTACAGCTGTTAAATGGCTTTAAAGGAGATAGACATAAAGGGAGTCAAGAAGTCCACTTATCCACAAAGGTGATAGATAACAAAGCTAAGGTGGAAATCTAGGTTTGTCAATATAAAACAACACTGGAGGAAATCTGAAGACTCCAAATGTGCATTTAGGGAACTGAACTGAAAAGATGGCACATAAACCCTGCAAAATGAACAGGCAGTCTTAAGTCTGCATGTGACAACTGTCAAGACTGACATTTTTGCCATTACTGAGATTATGCCTCAAGGAACCCACAGGCTCTAAATTTCCCTAGACGAAGGACACTCATGCAAATGGCACACTTAAACTGAGATACAAGTCTCCCTTCTCACTCTCTATGTTCAGAGAAAATTTGAAAAACTTTAAGCAGCATATTATGCCCTAATCAATGTTGTAGCTGTTTGCGTAGCTAAGAGTCCTTCACAGATCTAATGAGTATTTTTAACATCCCTGCTCCTGTGCTATATGCCTGGCTTGCTCTATTAGCAGGTATTTTGTCAACAACATAGAGGCCTGATGTAGCAGGATGAAACTCCCATCAATTCTAGTAAAAGTGCTCCTAGGGTGAGTTCAAGGACTATGTCATAAAAAGTCTTAACACCTCTTATCAGTAGAGAAAATAGGCCAAAAAGAAACCCTGGTAGCATTGGGTTTTATCTTGAAACTTTGGAATAAAGGATTTGATAACAATTTCTTTTTATTAAAGACAATTTATTGTATAAATCAAAGAAGGGAATAGGATAATTAATTGGCGATAGATAACAGAAACTGTGCACATAGGTCAAAGTTCGGAGAATTGATTAACCAGACAAAGATATATTTGTTCCATTTTGCTTAAAAATCTTTATTATTCATTGTTTAAGGTGTACAGATGTCCAGTTATCAAGGCATCCTATTAGTCACAGAATCAATCTAAGACATGATCCTTTTCAAATAGAGACATTGGGGAAAAGCCAAATTTGGTGACAACACTTGTGACAAAGCAATACAAGGTAAAATTATATCACTCTGCAGAAAGATACATTCTCAAGGCCTTGAGCAGGGAATTGGTCAGTAAGATCTGTGAGTAAAAAAGAAATGGACAGCAGCCATTAGGAACATCTTTGTAGCAGATGGGAGCAGCCTCCTGCAAGCTCATGAGCTATCCAACAGTGACTGTGGCAACATGTAAGATTTTTCAGTTTTAAGCAGAAACAAATGATAAAATTATAATAATAATAAATAATAATATGCTGTGTTTAAAGAAATGTGAACTTCAACTTAATGACTCCATGTTATCAAATTCAATTCACTAAAGAGTGAGTCATTAAAAATGGTGATATATCATGATAGTCTGGTAACTATAACATCGACAAGACATTTAAAAACACAAAATTATCTTTGACATTTTGAAAATAAAATAAATGCTTTAAAACATTCTTCATTGCTTCTACAGGGATGCTTTTGACTACAAAAGGAAAGGCTTTGTTTCAGAGCAGTATGAGCACTTTGTGGAATGAGGACTGATAAACTTCAAGAGAGCCTTGTGCTTGTGGATGTTTGAAGCAGCTTGGGTTACAGCACTTTCAAAGGCTAGGAACTCTTTTGCTCTAAGTTAGTGTGAGGAAGCTGCATGTACCTGCTCTGAACATAAGATCCTGAAAGAATGTTTTTATAGATTAACTGGCCCTGACACATCATATATTGGACTGATCTTATAGCAGCCACATTTGTGTATGTGTGTGTGTGTGTGTATGTATGTATATGTGTGTGTGTATAGGGGTGTGTGAGTGTGTGTGTGTTTGTAGGGGTGTGTGTGTAAGGTTGTGTGTATGTGCATGTATTTTTAGATACCTGTTGAAGTCAGAATAGCATACTGTATTTCGTGGAGTTCAAGTTACAGTCTGTTATGCAATGCTTTGCATTGATGTTGAGACCCTAACTGCCTCCTCTGGAAAATTAACAAGTATTCTTAAATGCTGAGCCATCTCTGTTAGCATCAAGAACCTGCCTGCAGCAGATATGTGGGCGGGTCCACAGACCTGTCACCAAGGCAA
>NW_022196904.1:44134430-44162282 GCF_008632895.1 Mastomys coucha | reverse complement strand
CTCTTACACATGGAACTGCCTGGGCCTGGTGTCTGCAGACGCTTTCTGCCGCGACTCAAAACCCATCAATCTCACTAGCACAAAATCTGAAAGATCAGCATATGCTTAACTACTGAGCCATTTTTATAACTCTCAGATTTGATATGCTCTTAGAATAACAAAAACTTTTTATAATGTGTAGCAAAAATACATCAATAGTTTGGAGTACCTGTAGAAACTTAAGTGTTTGATTTTGTGAATTTTGATAAACCCATATAAACCACTCACTAATTTATATGCTATTTTCATTACCCAAAATTGATTCATTGAACCCTTGCCCATCTTCTGACTTCCTATGATCTGATATCCACCACCAGGCTAGCTCCACATATTTCAAAGATTTGTTTTGAATATGAAATTTATAAATAAAAGCATGGCATTTATATCTAATAAGATAGGCATGAGACAAACTAATAGGTAACACATTTTAGACAAGAAATTGTAGAATGTTGATTTAGAAGACAGTCAAAAGGCAAAAGGTTTTGAAATAAGTTAACTTGTAGGATTCAGGGTATAACCTCTGTCTTTAGAAAACAAAGATGTGCTATCTTATAATTAAAGATAGCTAATTAAATCTTTAGTTATGGCTATTGCATAGATTGTCTACAGGTACAGTTTTTGTTATTCTAAGAGCACATCAACTCTGAGAGTTATACAAATGACTCAGTAGTTAAGCATATGCTAATCTTTCAGAGCACCTCAATTCAATTCTCAGAACCCGGGTCCAGTAACTCCAACTGTGTTCATTCTTACATCCTCTTTTGACACTGATGTTCAAAAGACTCACATGCACATACAGAGAGACATATACATGACTGCTATATACCTTTTACAAAAGAATTAACCACATCAGTGGTTTAAGGGAATGAATTCTCATAAATCTGGCAATCACTAAGAAGATATTTGTTCTCTTAGGTATAACATTTGTATTTGCAAGCCAATGTCAGGTTGTATAAGGAGTTGAAGTCTCAGCAGTGTGTGAATTAGTATTATACTTATACTGACACTTCTTTTGACTTTATTGCATATACCAATTGTTCTCAGGTATCCATACATGCCCCCGCCCCCAGGTCACAAAGATCTGTATTCACCTAGATGTCATGAAAGATAATCTTAACACCTTGAGAAAAAAAGCACTATGTCTGGAAAGTGTTTTGTCTGGCTTATTTACACAGTGGCCAGCATGCACTAAGAGAATCCTAATCAAATAAAATGTATAGAGGCAAACAGGTGTGCGATAAATTACTACAAGTCACAGCTTAACTAGCTGCTCAGTAATCTTGAAATGCTATTTCCAATACTGCCGGATTTTAGGCAACTGGACTCCACTGCATGTTTTCATAATAAAAATATAGCTCACACAACTCACATAAAGTGACTGTAAGTACTTAAGAAAAATTTAAGCACTTGACCATGAGTTTGTGTACATTCAGATAGTCAGGAGGTATGTTACACATTAAGTCAAGGCATCAAAAGATATCCTGATAATTTGATACATATTATCCTAGTCTTTTTCTTTTCTTGTGATTAAAAACACTGAGATGAAGAATCTGAGGATGGAACTGACATATTTATATTATTGTGAGAAACCAGAGCAGAAGCTTAAATATGAACATGGAGGTAAAAGCTGTATCAGAGACCATTAGAAAACACTGTGGGAATTTTTAGTATCATTTTGGTATAATAACCTAAGCAATTATCCCTCATTACAAGATGCAAAGAAAGTGTGGTGCTCATGCTAATTGCTGTGACCAGTCATGGGATCTTTCTCTGTGTTCTTATAGCCTCCACCCTAGAGATGGTGATTCTAAATCAGATGTGACCACTCATGTGCTCACATCTCCTCTCTCTTTTACAATTTTAAAATACTTTTGCAAATAGTCCTCTTTCATGATGTGGCCAATTAGAATATTTCTAGTGGTGGAAAGAAAACAGTTTTAAGTTTTGGGATTAAACTGTAAAGTTTCTCATTGACATTTCATGTGTGGAACTATGTCTAGAAGACACCCACAATAGAGGGTTATACCCTGAATCCTACAAGTTAACTTATTTCAAAACCCCCACCCACAATAGGCTCATATATTTAAATGCTTAGTCACTAAGAAAGGCCAGTATTTGTAAGGATTAGGAGGTATAGCCTTGTGAGAGGAAATGTGTCACTGGAGAGTGAGATTTGAGGATTAGAAAAACCTATGCCCTTGTCCTAAGTTCCCTCTCTGCCTATGGACCAGGATACAGCTCTTAATTACTACTCTAGGACCTGTCTTCATGCCACCATGCTTCCCACCATGATGATAATAACAGTCACCTTCTAAAACTTGTAAGCAAGTCTCCAATCAGATGTTTTTTATTGTAAGAGTTGCCTTGGTCATGTTATCTATCACAGCAATAGAGAAGTGATTTGATCATAATAGAGATTAAATTTACTACAAGAAGATAATTATGCTGCCAGACTGTCCTCAGTTGAATATATGGTTTACAACAGATTTAAAAATTTAAGATGTGACTCTATAGTAATCTTTCTATATTAGTAACATGTCAGTTTCTGAGAGTTATGGATGTCTTTGGGGGATTAAAATTCAGCCTTCCATGATTGATAATATTCATTTACTCAAGGCAGGCTTAGCAATTTACAGTCATAGAAATCAATTTCATGCAAAGAGAAACAGGCTGGAAATTTTCCTTAGAATGCACTTTGAGAATGGACTGTAGATGAGAGTAAATGTAGAGGAAAGGGGGAAGCTGATAACTAAAATCTAGTTCCCTAATTGTTTGATTGGCCAAATAAAGATGGCAGAAACTAAGTGTTGGGCAACTGCTACGCACACTTTGTGTGACAGCAGTTTATGAGGGAAAAGCTTCATGGAAGCCAGTCTCCTGCTCCTGCTTCTTCTCCTTGTCAATCCCTAACTCAGAGGTAGCCCAGATATGCCCTTGCAAACTCGCATGCTAGGTGCCTACCAAGATATGATTTACTAATAGCTAGACAAGGACATTGCTCTCTGACCTTTATCAATGTTCCAACATCTTAGCCTGGCTTGGAATTTCGTAAAGAATGTTACCCATCCAGACTACTTGCCTCCGGCATTGTGGGTAGGGCATTGAACCTTACAGAATGGGAGACTTATCCCAGTCAAGTAGAATCCTCATTCTCAGTCAGGTACTGCAGCTGAACCACTCTTAGAAATTAGCAAGAAAGAGACAATCTCTACTAGCCCAGAAGATTAGCATAGTGGGCATTTTACCTTGAGCAGAGAGTGTGTGTGAGACAGTGTGCAGCAGTCAGCATTTGAGATTGAAGACTGGAGATTCTAGATTTGAGCCTCTACCCTCCTGGCTGGCACACCCGCAGCCCCCTGGGACTCCGGCCGAGCCCATGCAGCCCATGCGTGCTTGGAGCCCCGGGGTGCTGTACCAGTCCAGAGGAGATGGCTGCTGTTTTAGACCCAGTGTGTTTCAGGTGACCTCAGATGTACCTCGACTACTGAGCTGCCAGATTTTTCATCTCTCTTTTGCAATGACTGTAAAAGTCTGATGCCATTTTTTGAGAAATACATTCAGATCCCACACTTCTTTGTGTCAACTCTGTTGATATATCACTCACCAAATTCCTTGCTCATCAGGCCAGAGTTTTTGTCACCCTGAGGAATAAGGGCTCCCCGTGAGAAACCCCAGTCCATGGCAGGCAACAATATGGAGGATCGTTTTCTGGACCCCAGAGATGAAAAGGAGGACACAATATAGAGAAAGGATTTTTGGGCCAGCGGAGAGAAACACATGCACAATGTAGGCCAGGGGGTTGTTAGACCTGGTGGTGGCATCCACCACCAGAATTTCAACATAGAATAGCTGATGAGTTTAGGATAATAGACTCAGAGGTCATCAGTTGTGACATTTGGCTTATTTTAAATATTAAGATTGTCAGGTGTTTTCCATTTGTGACAATTCAGGTGGGAAAGAGAGAGTATGCAGCAGTGTGGCAGTTGTTGGTGGTCAGCAGAGACAGCCATAGTGGGGGATGGTCAGTATAAAGCAATCACAGCTCCTGGCATTAATGGGAAAAGTGTAAGCTAGCCTTGGGAGCTAGGTGAGACTGCCATTGCCAGCACCTAGTTAGAGCAAGTGTGAATAATTAAAATTACACACAACAAATAGATCTGATTAGAACAACTGGCATGGCACTGATCTTCTTGAAGAAAATAAAAAAAGAGCAAGGAGAATAGTGTGTGATATTTGAGTGTTTTAGAGCCTCAATATTTAGAGTTCTACTAGAATGATTATATCAAAACTGCCTATGCTATTGAAGATAACTTAGAATGCTAAAAGTCCATCCTTTATGTATATTACCATATTGACCAGGAGACTCATTACTAAAAGAGAATGTGCACAAACTTGTGGTAAAATAGGCTACCATGGATGTGAAACTAGGCCCGGACCAGTTACTTGAAGTACAGATCTGATAGCCCAGCTTTGCTACAGAGATAGATGCCTGGCCTTTTTCTCCAGGGTAGCCTTAGACTTTCTAGGAAGCAAAGGTTGACTTGGACTTCTGACACTTCTGACTCTACCTTGAAATAGCTGCTGAGATTAGGTATTAGGTAAATCACATGTGTAAATCACAGGCTATTATTTCATATCTAGCAAACTTAAACTGGACCCCTTAAAGCAAAATAAAAATATGAGTATGCAGCTCAGAGAAAATTGTCCACATTAAAAGTTAAAGTTGATGAGACTGAGTTAATTTCTTTACTGAATATGAATACTTCATCAGATAACAATAGCTCATTTGATAGAAATCTCCCTCAATTGATTTAATTTTTCTTCTCTTAATACATGAGAGCAAATTACTTATCCTGGATAACTTTACATCCAATAGCAGTCTCCATAGAGCCTCTCAGAAAATTCAGTGAAGTAATCTGCTATTAAGAAAAAGCATTGCAAAAGAGGGGGAGGTATCTTTACACCTCTAGTTTACTGAAGTCACACAGCATGCAACCTAATCTCAGCATAGAATCTGAAAGCATAACAAAGGCCATTGAGGTTGATGGATTTAAAATTTAAGTATCTTATGTGTATGCATGTGACATGTGTGCTTAAGAATTTATGTATTTTTCTATGTTTGCCAATAGTAGGAGCCTGACCATGTAAGAAGTGGATGTCAGATCAGCTGGGAATGGAATTATAGGCAGTTGTCATTGACCATGTGAGTGTTGGAAATTGGCCCAGTATACTCTGCAAGAACCAAAGTGCTTTTCACTCCTGGGACATTTCTCCATCACCAAAGGCCATTGTTAATTCAGGCTTAGAATAAATCTTCAAAGCAGGTTTAATACGGTAGAATTACACAGACAATATTCACATCTTCTGTGGGAGGTCTATGCTCTTCTCACTTAAGTAGGTTCTGCCATAGGACAGATGCAAATAACCTCATAACCCTAAACAGTTCAGTTTTTGTTCTTTTACTTCCATATAACCCCTCTTTTTTCCTGATAGATAATGATCTGGTTGTATTTTCTATTCTTTGTCTATGCCTCAGCTTTATTTAGAATGTGCTGCATGTGATACTATATCGTATAGCTCTTGGTTTTTCTTTTACCCAAATAATAAATAACTTTTGAGTATGTTTTTTGTTCTATTGTGTATAGTCCATTCCATTGAGAATTTGTCCTATTTGAAAGTTTTTACTGAAAAATAAGTATATTTTATTATCACAATTATGAAAATCATTGGTACCTATTAAGATTTTGACATAAATAATTTTTTTCACAATTAAGAAATACTTCATTATTTCAAATGCATATCTATGCATGAGTGCATTGAGTTAAAAGTAAGAATCTGAATATTTTCCTGCTTTCTTCTGTCTCATGGAATTGTAAAACAACACCTATTATTTCCTGTCATTATAAAGAAACTTGGCATTAAGAATTTTTGTGTGTGTATGCACCAGATCCTCTGTATATATGTTTACACATGTAGACAACAGCACTGTATTTCACTTGCTTAGCTATTCTTTTTTTTTGTTGTTTTTGTTTGTGTTTTTTTTTTTTTTCGAGACAAGGTTTCTCTGTGTTGCTTAGCTATTCCTAGAAGTGTATTCCCTCAGTCATATGATAGAACGTGGACTTTTATGGGCCTGATTTATAGTTTCACAGCACTTCCTTTGATTTATGTATGTTGTGAAGCTTCATATTAGTCATACTTAACTGTCCTTGTCAGATGTGGGGACAATTAATCGCATTATCTATTGTAGTAATTGTGCAAAAATATGTTATTCGGGCTTTAATTTATATTAACTTGGTGATTCATAGTTTCAAAATCTTTTTTAACATGTTCTTTTTTTGGCATTGGTAAATCTTCCTTTTTGCTAAGGGTGTACATAAACCACTAAGATTAACCTTTATGAGTTGGATCTTTTTTTCTAACCTTAATCATGATGCATGCATTTTTATGTTTCTAAGTTGATTAACTCCTCTTTACATAAGTGGCCTTATTTGACACTTCTTATAATATAAAAATGTGTCTGTGATCCTTTAAAAATATTAGTGGTTTAAAATTATTTTCATAATTGTTTATTATTCCTACCAGGCTCAGCTTCAGGTTTGGCCAAAATCAAGGAATATGATGGAAGAGTTAGACGCTAGAGGGATCTGCAATACTAAAGCAGGACACACACACACACACACACACACACACACACACACACACAAAAGAAAATACTGAAAACTAGCAATAATTGCAGCACACAGCACACAAAAGCCAGAACAAAACTCAGGAACAGTGTCCCTCCATTTGAAGGGAATGGAGCTGCAGCAACTGTCAGCAAGGAGAAGAGAACCCGTCGTAGGAGGCACTAGAGAAAAACTTAGAAAAGTTAAGAATGACCTAAAACATCAGTTAAAACTTAACATGCTGAGGTATTTGGTTTAATTTTATGCAAATATTAGTTAATTTTCTGTCGGTGTTATAAAAATTCCTGAAAAAAAAGGCAACATTGGAAAAAAAAGTCTATTCTGATTACATTTCCTCCATAGTGTAGTCATCCATGGGGGGGAAGGCCTGGCAATCAGAATGCTGTGCATGCCTCCAAGCACAAGCACAGTCATCACATTTCCTCTCTAAGCAGGAGCCAGAGAGACAGAGGAGGAAGAAAACCAGGATATAAAGCCACAGAGCCCTATCCCAGTGACGTCTTTCATCAAATCTCCATCTTACAATGGTTATTGGACCTTCCCAAAAAACATCATCAGCTAGAATCTAAGTATTGAAACAAGTGAGCCTGTAAGATGATTTTATAGTGACACAATAATATGTCCTTCTTTGATGATAAGACAACTAAGAGCTAGAAATGAAACAAGACATACCAATCTCTAATTCTCATTCAATTGAAGTCAGACTCTTCATTTGGCAGAATGATTTGCAGTGTTATCTAGATACATATCATTCTCTACTGACTTCTCATGAATCATTACATCTCTATTAGATGATTATTTCTTTATAGTTTATCTTAGGATTTCACTGCTGTGAGCAGACACTATCACCAAGGCAACTATTACAAGGACATTTTATTTGGGCTAGCTTAAAGATTGAGAGGTTCTGTCTATTATCACCAAAGCAGCTGAATGGCAGCATCTAGGCAGACATGGTACAGGAGTAGCTAAAAGCTCTAAATTCAGAACAATGGCTCTCATGTGGATTGGGAGAGGGTTTCGCTGTCCACCTCCACAGTGACACACTTCCTCCAACAAGGCCAAACTTACTCCACTAAGGGAACACTATCATTCCCAGGGCCAAGCATGTTGAAAGCGCCACTTTCCACTCCCTGGCCACCATAGACTTGTTCAAATACATAATTAGATGGGAGCATTACCTAGCCATAGCATAATAAAAAAATACATTTAGTCCAAATTTCAAAGTCCCCATAGTCATAACAGTCTCAACAATGTTAAATGTCCAAAGGTCAATGTCTTTCTGAGATTCATTCAATCACTTAACAGTCTTCTTCAAAGCAAGACAGGAAACCAGCTGGGCAAACTCCAAACTGCATATCAATGTCTGAGGTTGAAGCAGTCTTCAGGTCTCCAACTCCTTTTTCATCTTTGTTGACTGCAACAAACATCTCTTTCCTGGGCTGGTTCCACTCCCTGTTAGCAGCTTTCCTTGGCAGGTATCTCACAGTTCTGGCATCTTTAACATCTTGGCGTCTCCAAGTCAACTCAAACTTCACAACTTCTTGTTCTGATGACTACAGTCCATATATGATCATCTGGTATTCTCCAAATGACTTGCATCGCTTCTCCAGCTCTGTCCTCTGTAGCACTCTAGGCTCTGGCTGACTCTACTCCACTGCTGCTGTTGTTTTTGGTGGTCACACCATGATATTGGCATCTCCAATACACTGGAGTATTCTGCTGCAATTAGGATTCACCAATAGCTTCTCATAGGCTCTATTCATGGTGCCAAACTTCTGAAAATCATAAAAGATGGAAATATACAATCGATCAAATAGGATCTTTCCCAATGGTGCAAGTCTCAGCACAAGTATATACTTATGTTGACTTAAATTCAATCAAGTAGCTGAAGGTATTCAGCTAGGTAATTTCACAATGCTGTAGATGAATGATAAAGCAGATTCAGGGGAAAAAAACATTTTAACCTCTGGATTCTGTATTTTTAATATTTTTAAATATTCTCTCACAAATGCTTTCTCAAGGTAATTTCTTCACAAGGTATTATCAAGAAGATTAGTCTGAAAACAGGATTGCAAGTCTGGAATACTCTGTATAAGCAGCCTTGAATTTTGTGCCCATCATAGTCTCTAAGTTGCCAGAACCTTTCCATGATAGAAAAAGACTGGTAGAGAGTGAAACATTGTTTATGAGTATTATGATATAGAAACTTGGTCTTTATGTTTGAGTTAGATTTGTTATTTGTACTTCTGAAGACAGTACAACTGCAAAAAACTCCATATTGCATCATCCTAAACCCATGTTTGAGAAATCAACTGTACTATCATTCTTGCAATGATAAGTGTATCAGTCTTTGAAATCAGACAATAATATATATCATAGTTTTACCCATGCACTTAGAGCCCATCCTTGTAAGTTTCTATCTTTTGTTTTAGAAAACAGTGGATAAATCAGTGAAAAAAAATGTGGGTTAAGTTATATCTCATCCAAATAACTCATTCTATGTACAATTTAATTTAATAATAGAAAGTCCAGACATTTCTCAGGATTATCTATTTAACTAATGGTAAAACTGATAAGTTCAATCTCCTTTCTAACAAACTAATTATTAAACATACTCTTATTGTCTCTTTCATGGTAAACTACACCTGCTGAAAAATTATGTCACCAAGAAGGGATCTTTTGCTAGGATATCAGACTAGCTTTTGTCAGACTTGAAGAGCAAAAGTTTAATACTAACCAGTGACAGAGTGCTAGGGATTCATTCCTGCTCTCTTTTTCCGTAAATTTTCTCAGAGTGAAGAACTTTCATTGTTTGACCACTGAGAAAACATTTTTCTTCATAGTTGATTTTGGTAACATGCAGACCATCACACATGATAGTTCTGTAAATGATGCAGGAAATAAAGAATTATTTAATGTCTTGTTCATAAAGCACTACTGTGAGAGAACTGTATCTGAATATTATTTAACACTGACATGTACATCAAGATAAAGTCACTTTAATTTTGATTTCTTTGCCCACTCTCATTTATTTCATGTACTCTACATTTGGATGCACCATGCATTTCTAGTAATGGAGCTAGACTTTGGCTATTTTTGGGTTGTTTTTCTTCCATTTTTCTCCACTCCTTTTCTTCCATTCCTTCAAATTTCTAACTCTTCATAGGAGAAAATGAATGATAAAGGTAAAGTGGGACTATATTTATCATTAGACCTATTCCTTCTGATTAGGAATATTGGATTCCTTGGGGGAAAGTTGGAACTTCACCATCAGGATATCTAATTTCTTCTTATTGTCTCTTTGCACATGACTACTAAACAAACTGTGACCAACAGCAGCCAACAGCAACCAACTACTAAACAACTCACCTTGCTTCTTGTGGTCCTAGTATTTATATGCCTTGTGAAAAGTTCTTACAATTCCAGTGTCACAAAATTGCAGAAACTATCTGCCACTGCCAAAATCATGCCCTTGCTAGATCAAGAGGCAAATCATAGTCAGCTTCTGTGGACAATCTGAAGCAGACTCATATTGCATACTTGGGATTAAAATGAAAGTAAATTCCTATATCTACATTTTTAGAAACAAAAATTCACACTACACTGCACTACCTACCCATTAATAAATTGAAACTAAAATGCTACCATACACAGATTAATCCTTCCCTTGAATACTAGTTGCATGTAGTTTCATTCTAACTTAATTATCACTCTTTAATCTATATGTAGGACATTTTCAGCAGCATGTAGGATCATTTGTACATAGCTATTATTAAAAAGAATTTGAGCCTTGCTTTCAGTTTGCATTCCATTATATAGATTTGCTTTAGCACATACTATGTATAATTATCTAAACTGGAAATCTAATCTCTGTTTTTATTAGTTACTGAACTGTTTAACATTTTCTTCAGCAAAAAATAAGCCCCATCCATTTCGTGATTACAAGTGATACCTTTTCCAGGGGACCAAAGATCAATGCCTAGTTCCCATGTAAGATGTTTCACAACCTACTATTTCTAGAGAATCCAATGCCCTCTTCTGTAATCCATGGAAACATGCATAAAGATGAGATACACCCATGCAGATATACACATACATAAGAATAAAAAGAGATTATTTAAACTCTGTCCTGTAAATCATTTTTATAGAATAAAAGTGTTAGTATAACAGGAATGCAAAGGAGAGATTCATTAAATCTATCTACAGTTGTCATATAGTTGATATTAGATTTCAAATATAATAAATGACTGTAAAAGCTTAGCATATATATACAAATATAAATATGTATGAACATATATATATATATACATATATACACTTTATTACATATATGTGTATATATATAGAGAGAACTTTATTATACATATGTGTGTATATATATATAGAGAGAGAGACAGAGACAGAGATAGAAATATCTAAGGCAAAATAAGCATTCAGTTGAAAAGAAGAAATATACAGAACCAAGATTAATACAGTGTATCATTCTCTCAGTGGAAGATCTTCTTCAGTGGATCCAATGTTAACTACTGATGCAATGGTATATTTGCTAAATATCTTCTAAAAGTGGTGGAATAATGTTAAGACACCTGGATATATGTGGTATTAGAAACATTGTGTGGTTTAAATGCCTCATTTTAGTTTAACCTTAAATGTAATATTTACTGTGAAGTTCATATCTATGTCTCCATCACATTAATCGTGAGTAATGTCACTTTGTGGCTATTTAAGATTCAGGAATAGTATAACACTAGGACAAGCACACGATTATCCAATTTTAACAATTTTTTTGCCCATTTTAGAGAATGTTATTCAATAAAGCATACCAAGCAGTCCCACTGAGTTGAGAATGGAAATTAGTTTCTGAAACTTTATTAGAAATATCTTGAAGTTCTCTCCCAGAAATAAAAGAATGATAGTTTGATTATTATGAATTTTTCAATAAGCAACCCATAAATCAATGAAGTGAGACACAGCTGTAGCAATGTGTTATTTAGCAGTTCACTGGAAGCTCACTGTGTTCTAGACACTAAATTGATATTTGCACAAATCTCAATGACTGTGATATTGTTATCCTTTCAAAAGACTGTCTAATGGAGAGAAGATACATCATTTAAAATTACAAAGAGTAATGAAATGTAAGTATCATTCTTTGGGTTTAATAAATGTGGAATGTGTCTACTCCCTGGATCAATGAAAGGCACTGTAATAAAGAGAGAAGGATGTGGGCTAGGGAGAAGAAAGTGTTTAATTTCAATGAGTTTACAGAGGACACAATGAAGCTTATATCCCAGAACAAGCTAGAGTTCAGTTTGTTAAGATTTTTTACTTTTAATGCTGATGAACCTGAAGGTCCAAGAAGCTGTGGATCTCAACCAAAATCTTATAAGCAAAAGCTGTGCATTGCTTTCTAGTAGTGTTCACAGATTAATGAATTCTACAAAATGTATAATTTAAATTAATGAACTTTACAATAGTAAAATGCAACTACAAAAGATACATTACCTAATTTTGTACCACTGAGACAGGATGAGGGATGCTTACAATGTTGCAAATTCTCTTTCTTTTTTTAATTAACTGTTCAAAACCCTGCATTTATTTTTTGAGTTCTCCCCTACTCTCTATGACAAGGAATCAATCTTGATAAATGAAAAGGCTTTTATCTTTACTAATAGTTAACAATGAAATAAGTACATGATGTAATCTACTCAGGATGGTGAGAAAGAACATATTATGCAGGCATATTTGTATTCCTAATAAAAAGAGAGAGAGCAGTGTATATCTGAGTGTATCTGGTCAGAAGTATAAAAGCACACATCCATGAAGACATTTTCTTTTCAATTCAATATCTTTTCAATCAATTTAACTGGTTATGGATGCTAAATTCATCCAGAAAACAGCATCATGACAACTTCAACAACATTAACAGTAAAAATGAGTACTACATGTTCATCAAGTTGGCATTCAAAATGACTATCACATGTTACAGAAGACGTGCTAATGCAAATCTTCCTGCTATTGTGGTATACCAGCTAGCATTCTGCAACCATTGGGTTAGTTGAAATCGACATATTTAAGATCCAGGGAATAAGCATAGAAAGAATTTTAAGCTTTGATGATATGGTTAAGTCACTGACTTGACTAATTCTCAACTACTTTGGAGGTATGGGTTTCTGTGCCAACAGGTGTATTGTGTACATGCTTGAGCAGAGACAGGAGACCAACTTTCTCTGTTGCTCTGCAGGACTTGTAAGAACAAATAGTATGGGTATTTTAGTGCCTGGAATCCACCAAGTAGGCTAAAATAATCTGTTAAATGAACCACTATGATATGCCTTTCTCTGTCTACCCAGTATGGAGATTAAAACACATCACCTCCATCCATTCAATATTTAATGTACATTCTGGGTGACTGAACTCAGGACAAGGATGTGAACCAATCTTAAATGTAAAAGTAAAAGTTAGGATCCACACATTATTGAAAAAGAAGATGGAACACCTGTCTTTCTGAATCTGAGTCCCTCAAGTCTATTGTTTCCAATTCCACCCATTTACCTGCAAAGTCAGTTGTTTTCTGTTACTTTATAGCTATATAAACTTCTATTGTGTATATGTACTATATTTTCATTGTACATTCTTACAACAACTTTCTTTACAATCTTACTCAATGTTAAAGAATATTAAGGCTGCCTTATTTCCCAAGTATTGGGTTTTAAGTTTCTTTGTTTTTTTTACTCTCTCTCTCTCTCTCTCTCTCTCTCTCTCTCTCTCTCTGTGTGTGTGTGTGTGTATGTTCTTTTTGTTGTTATAGGTTTTATGATTTCTTTAATCTTTTCTTTTTCTGTCTTTCCTTCTTTCTTTCTTTCTTTCTTTCTTCTTCATTTCATTCTTTCTTTTGTTTTTTTCTCATATAATACATCACAAATACAGTTTTTCCTCCCTTCACTACTCCCAGATTCCCCTTGGCACCTCTGCCCCTCTTCACCATATCTACTCCTCCTCAATTTCCCTTCAGAAAAGAGCAGCTCTCCAAGGATATCAACCATTAACAAGTTAAAATAAGTTAAAAATATTTCTAGGCATGAACAATCATATCAGGACTAGGCAGCAACCCCAGTAGGAGGAAAAGGGTCCCAGGGGCAAACAAAGAAGTCAGAGATAAACCTCATTCCTTCATTTGGACTTCCACTACAACAGTAACTAAAGAACCATGAGAAAGGTTGTGACTTAGGAACAAAGGACCCAAGTCAGACCTATACAGGTTCTATAACAGTTGCTTCAATATCTATGAGACCCTAGGGGCCCTGCCTAGTTAATTCTGTAGGTCATGTTCTTGTGATGTCTTCGACTTTCTGTTGCTCCTATAATACTTTCTCTTCCTCTTCTCTGGTGTTCCTCAAGCTCTGTTTAAATGTTTTAAACAGAGCTAGACTAGGCCTTGATTGGCCACTCCCACAAGTTCTGCATCACCACTACCCAATCACATCTTTCAGGTAGGACAAATTATATGACACAGGTTTTATGACTGAGTGGTTGTTCAGTTGGACCTCTGGAAGATTTATGTAGTTACTAAAGATGGGCAGATATCTACAGCACATATCACCCTAAAACAAAAGAATATACCTTCCTCTCAGCACCTCATGGTACCTTCTCCAAAACTGACCATATAATTGCTCACAAAACAACCCTCAATGAATACAAGAAGATTGAAATAATCCCATGCATCCTATCAGATTATGATGGCCTAAGGCTGGTCTTCAATCAAAAACAACAGAAAGCCCACATACATGTGGAAACTTAATAAATATCTACTCAGTGATAACTCAGTCAGGGAAGAAATAAAGAAAAAAATTAAAGACTTCCTGGAATTTAATGAACATGTTGATACATGATACCAAACTTAAGCACCCTGGTAAAGAAGCTGGAGAGATCTTTCACTAGCAACTTAAAAGTACCCCTAAGAGCTCTAGAGAAAAAAGAAACAAACACACCCAATAGGAGTAAATAGCAAGAAATAGTCAAACTCATGGCCCAACCAAATAGAACCAAAGAGAACTATACAAGGAATCAACAAAACCAAAACCTGGTTCTTTGAGAGAATCAACAAAATAGATAAACCACTAGCCAAACTAACTAAAGGGCCAAGAGGCAGTATCAAAATTAGCAAAATCAGAAATGAAAAGGGGGACATAATAACAGAAATGGAAGAAATTTAAAAAAAAAAATCAGATTCTATTATAAAAGCTTATATTCAACAAAACTGGAAAATTTAGATGAAATGGATGGTTTTCTAGACATATACCAAATTTAAATCAAGAGCAGGAAAACTATCTAAAAAGACCCATATCCTATAAGGAAATTGAAGAAGTTATTAAAACCCTCCCACCCAAAAAAGGCCAAGGGCCGGAAGGATTGCACAAAATTCTGCAAGACTGTCAAAAAAGACCTAATACCAATATTCCTCAAACTATTTTATAAAATAGAAACAGAAGGAACATAACCAATTCATTCTATAAAGCCACAATTACTCTGTTGTTTAAACCACACAAAGACCCAACCAAAAAAGAGAGAACTTTAGACCAATCTCATTTATGAATATTGATGCAAAAATACTCAATAAAATTCTCACAAACCAAATTCAAGATCACATCAAAACCATCATTCAACATGATTAAGTAGGCTACATCCCAGGGATGAAATGTTGGTTCAATATTGGAAAATCCATCAACATAATCTACTATATAAACCAATTCAAGGAAAAAAAATCACATGGTCATCTTCTTAGATGCAGAAAAAGCATTTGACAAGATACAACTCCCCTTCATGTTAAAAGTATTGGAGAGATCAGGAATTCAAGGCCCATAACTAAACATAATAAAAGGAATATACAGCAAACCAACAGCCAATATCAAATTAAATGGAGAGATATTTGAAGCAATCCCACTAAAATCAGGGAAAAGGATGCCCACTCTCCACATATCTATTCAATATAGTACTCAAAGTGCTAGCTAGAACAATAAGACTACAAATAGAGGTTAAGGGGATACAAATTGGCAAAAACGAAACAAAGGTATTACTATTTGCAGACAGTATGAAAATATACATAAGGGACCTGAATAAATCTATCAGAGAAGTTGTCCAGTTGATAAAGAAGTTCAGAAAAGTGTCTGGATGTAAAATTAATGGAAATAAACCAGTAGCCTTCCTTTATACCAATGATAAACAGGCTGAGAAAGAAATTAAGGAAACAACTTATTCCACAATAGCCACAAAGAATATAAAATACATTGGGGTACCTGTAACCAAACAAGTGAAAGATGTGTAGGACAATAACTTCAAGTCTCTCAAGAAACATATCAAAGAAGAACTCAGAAAATGGAGGGACCTCCCATGTTCATTCATTGGAAGAATTAACATATTAAAAATGGCCATCCTACCAAAGGCAGTCTACAGATTCAACTCAATTCCTGACAAAATCACAACACAATACTTCAAAGACATGGAAAGAAAAATTCTCAAATTCATCTGGGAAGGAAGAAAATCCAGAATAGCAAAAACAATTCTTAACAGTAAAAGAATGGCTGGGGAAATCTCCATCCCTGACCTCAATCCTTATTACAGAGCAGAAGAGATAAAAACTACATGTTGGTAAAGAAACAGACACATTTATCAATGGAATAGAATCAAAGGCCCAAAAATGAAACCACACACTTGTGGGCACTTGATTATTCACAAAGAATCCAAATATATACAATGGAAAAAAGAAAGCATCTTCAACAAGTGGTACTGGCCTAACTGGCTGTCTGTATGTAGAAATGTGAAAATAGACCCATATTTGTCACCTTGCACAATGCTCAGGTCTAAGTGGATCAAGAGCCTTGCCATAAAACCAGATACACTCAATCTAATAGTAGAGAAAGTGGAAAAGAACCTTGAACTCATCGGCACAGGGGGAAGTTTTCTAAACAGACCTCCAATGGTGCATGCTCTAAGATCAAGAATTGATAAATGGGACCTCATGAAACTGGAGAGCTTCTATAAGGCATAGGACATAGCCAATAAGAGAAATCAGCAGCCTACAGATTGGGAACAAATCCTCACCCCATATCTAATAAAGGGCTAAAATCCAAAATATATAAAGAACTCAAGAAGTTAACCACCAAAAAACCAAAAAGCTTTATGGGGTATAGAACTAAAAAGAGAATTCACAACTGTGGAATCTCAAATGGCTGAGAAGCACTTAAAAAAATGTTCAACATCCTTAGGGATCAGAAACATGCAAATCAAAACGATCCTGGGATTCTACATTATACCAATCAGAATGACTAAGTTCAAGTCCTCAGGTGACAACACATGTTGGAGAGGATGTGGAGAAAAAGGAACACTCCTCCATTTCTGGTAGGATTCCAAACTAGTACAACCATTCTGGAAATCAATCTGGAGGTTCCTCAGAAAACTGGAAATAGATCTATGTGAAGATCCAGCTATACCATTCTTGGGAATATACCCAAAAGATGCCCCTTCATGCGACAAGGGCATGTGTTCCACTATGTTCATTGGGACCTTGTTTGTGATAGCCAGAAACTGGAATCAACCCAGATGTTCACAACAGAAGAATGGATGTGCTTCATTTACACAATGGAATACTACTCAGCTATTAGGAAGGAGGGCATCCTAAGTTTTGCAGGCAAATGGATAGAAGTAGAAAATATTATCCTGAGTTAAGTCAATCAGACCCAAAATGACATGTATGGTATGAACTCACTAATAAGTGGATATTAGCCAAAAAAAAAAAAAGTACAGAATACCCAAGATACAGTCCACAGGACTCAAAAAGTTCAACAAGCTGAAGGGTCCAAGTGAGAACTCCTCAGTACCACTTGAGTGGGAGAAGAAATCATCACAAGGGGGGAGTAAAGGAGGGATTTGGGATGGACAGAGAAGAGGTGGAGTGAGATGGGAACATGATGCAGTATTGGCCAGTGGGAAAAGGATTGAAGCCCTGAGGACCAGCAGAAAGAATGGAAACAGGCAACCTCAGGAGGTAGGAGGTTGGGGTATCCTACAGAATGTAACAGAGACCTTAAAAGTGAGAGACTCTCAGGAATCAAAAGCAAGGACCTAAGAAGCGATGTCCTATAGTGGGTAAAGGGAATTTATAGAGCCCATCTCCAGCAGAAAGACAGGGCATCAAGTGAGAGATGGGTGCCATCCCACAGTCAAATCTCTGACCCATAATAATTTCTGTCAGAAAGAACTGCAGGGATAGAAGTTCAGAGGAGCCTGAGGTAAAGAAGGTCAAGTGGCAGGACCAAGTGGGATCCAGCTCCAGGGGAGACCCCAAGACCTGACACTATTACTGAAGCTATGGAGTGCTCACAAAAAGGGACCTATCATGACTGTCCTCTGAAAGACACAACAAGGAGGTGAAAGAATCAGATGCAGATATTTGTACCCAGTCAATGGATAGAAGCTGCTGACCCCTGTGGTTGAACTTGTGAAAGTCTGGAGGAAGATGGGGAGGTTTCATTGTTGAAGTCTTTTGCTTACTTCATCAAGATTGTTCTAGTGTTTTAGTTTAAGAGTATTGTGAATGAGTGTGTTTCTCTAATTTTTTTTTATCCCAAGTTTGTTATTGGTATATAGAAGATCTACTGATTTTTGTATATTGATTTTATATTTTTCCACTTAGCTGAAAATGTAAGTCCATACTAGGAGATTTCTGGCAGAAATTTGGAATTTTATATAGACTTTATTTTTAAAGATAGCATCTGCTAGGGCTAAATAAGCATGATCATATTTCTTGCCTACTTTTCCGTCTCTATTCACTCTAGCAGGAAAGGGAAAACAATGGAACCAAGAAATGAGTTGATGTCAGTGTAGTGATCTAATAGGCCTATGGCACTGTTAGTAGAAATGTTATTAATTTTAGAAGCTGCATCACTAAAAACAGCATCTCTAGCATCTGTGATGGCTAAGGAAAGCTACACCTGATTGTTGTATATGCAATCAGTCTCCATTTCACCAATATCTCTTCACAAGTTATGATCTATAAGAAAGAGGTCTTAGACATTGTTAGAGTCTCATAATATTCATGGGTTTTCTGATCCTCCCCCTTTCCTGTAAAAAAAAATCATTCAATTGGCATTGAATGAGATAAAATTGTAGAAAAAGATCATTGATCATGCTGCTGAGAGGCCAAGGTCCATTAAACAAAAACTATATATTCCTCCTAATGAGAACAGTTATAGCTAATAAAAAATATCAGCTATATCCATTCCCTTCTACAGAGTGATGCATCCAGATCTGTAAATATTTACCATGCTTAACATTTCAGGAAACCAAAACTTGGTGGAACAGAGTATATGTCCATGATAGCTACACAATTCCAGATAGCTACATAGTAATGCTATGGCTCTTTACTCCCATGAAATTATGATTTATGAATACAATAGTGTTATAAGTTTAGACTGTATTTCATATTTATGAAACTGTGGACTTGATTAATTCATTGTTTTAACATTAACTTCATTTTCACTTTGATATCTCCCCATAGGTGAGCCAGACTATGCTTGAAGTTAAAAGCTTGTTTGTGTCTGCTGGGTGTTGGGATTAAATGTCTCTGCATTTCCATGTTCAACTAAGTTCTGTTTAATCACAATGAGTGTTACAATAATGTGTTTGTCTATTAAGGATATTTATGTTTGAAATACATTAATTTCCTTAGTTTTCTTTCATAAATTCAGAGTAAAATTCACCAGATAAACCACTAAGGCTTTTTCTCCCCCATTGGATTCATTTTCTATGTTGTACGTACATTGAAAGCATGGATAAGTTGGAATCTTCATGAGCATCTTACCTGCATTTCAATCATCAGTCAGTAATTTTAGGAGGAAAATCAAAGCTAAAAGTGCTAATGCAATTGTTTATTCAGCTTTGTTACCTTTATCAATTAAGCTGCTGGCTGGAACTATCTCTTCTGCTATTAAGTATGAAAGATGTTGTCAGAGAAGCATAAGTCTTAAACCAGACAATGAAGAAGGCAACCCTGCTCCTTTCACTATTTCTTATCCTAAATGGACTCTAGGAGACAAAATGACTATAGGTCAACCTACACCATTCAGATCTATTTTTTAAAATTACATTATATTTACCTTTATTTTGCAATTTTAGTGGATGACTTCCATATGAGAGTTGCTGCAGTTCAATTGAGAATGGGCTGATGGCTTTGCATATTTGAATATTCAGATTTCAATTGGTAAAACACTTTCGAAAGAATTAGAATGTCTTAGTAGAGGTAATCTGTCACTACAACAGGCTTCGAGGTTTATTTTATTTTATTTTATTTTTGGAACTGTGGCCTTGAAAGCCATTGAGTATGTCTTTTTCTATTTTATTAATCATTCCATTTGTTTACATCTCAAATGATAGCCCATTTCTCAGTTACCTATCCATACATACCCCATTCCACATCTGCCATCTCCTCCATCCCCTTTTCCTCTATGGGAGTGCTACTCTATTCAACCACCCTCTCCTGCCCCAGTCCTCCAGCATCTCGCTAAACTGTGGCATCAAACCTCTACAGTAACAAGAGCCTGCATGCATATCCACTAAGAATAATGATCTGGTTAAACATTAATCATTTGTTTCTAGTTTTATAGGTTCAAGGAGAGGCAAAAACCGTTACTAAGTTATCCTTGAAGTTTTGTATAGATAAACACAGTCAATATTTTATCTTCTGTCCTTGCACCTATAGTGTAAATACTTAGCTCCTTTTTTATGACATTTGCTTAATAGTTTTACAACTTCTTGGGATGTGCTCTAGGTTTTACATGCCTCTTTGCTATCTCAGAAACAATTAAACCATGACATCTGAAGCCTCACAAAGTTCTCATTGCAGTTTTGATATCAGAAAAGATGTAATAAATACTCCCAGTGTAAAAAAGGTTCAAGTGTCTTTGTCTGAGTTGCCATTCTGAAGTGGTGATGACCACTGGATGCTGGATGTTTCTGCAGAATAAACACTCTTTGTTCTTGCATAATATTTGAGTCTGGGGTCTTCCTTCAGCAAATTTAAAACTCTAACACCTATAAAACTGTAAGCCCCAAATTAAACAATTTTGTAATTTGTTTTTGTCATGGTGTTTTATCACAATAATGGAAAAGTAAGGTAAAAACTATAGAGAACCTTCACTGATGTATCATATCTCACGGGGGGGGGAACATTAATGTTCCCATTATAGGAATGAAATTCTTCAAAAAGTACTTTAGGCTAACAGAACAGCTTTTGATCATTTAAGCATTGCTGGTTACCTCTGGGAATGCTTACAAATGTATACAAATAAGCATAATCATTACATTGCTTTATGTCCTTCAGTAGGAAAAGGAATTGACTTTTAAATGCTTCACTGTTCTATTATTGTCCTATTCACTGTTCTATTATTATTATTATTGTCTATATTATAAATCCTACCCTTGTTTTTATAATCATGTGATTCTCAACTATTTTATGACCATAATTTCTTTCAATTTTGAACACAATTCCTGAAAGTATAATGAGTGATCTTAATTCTACATGTTTTGCCAAGTCTTTCTTTTTTAAAAGCTAATTTGTCAGTAGCTGGTCAATGATGTCTATCAGTAGGTTTCCAACAAATTGCATATGGCATCACAAAGTGTGCCATGAACATCAGGGAGTACTGGCTATAGATTGCCTTGCAACTGAAAGCAAATTTGCTAACCTACACTAAAATATGTGGATGAGTTATTTTAAGGTGCATTTTTGCAGAGTATCAGATTCCCATTGCTAACTCTAGTGTGTTGTTATTTTATTATTTCGCATATGGGGATGGTCTGTCAACTTAGATGAAATTTATGTCCATTTGTCCTGAGAAGCACCAGTGTCTGCTGCTTTTTCTTTAGATTCTTTTTTCTTTCTCTTTGCCTATTTCTGGGTATCCAGAGCTTATTTCTTAGCAATGAAGATTTATTTATTTATTTATTCATTTCTCACTTTATAATTGAATCATTGGTCTAAGTATCAAAGCAAATAATATATTTCAAGCAACAAATATCCAGGGATATACAATTTGATGTTTATAATGGATATAATAAATAGTAGGTGCCTTGGGAGCAGAGGGGAATCTAGTGAGCTCTGTTCAAGATGGTCAGATTCCAGACACTAGAGAAAAATTCACACTTCTGCTGCACTTACAGAGGGGCCATCTTCCTGATGTAAAGCCAATGCCTGTTTCATTCACCTACATTCATGTTCTAAGAATTATTTTCTTCCTGGACACTATAACAAGAGTTCTAAGGTTTAGTATAGGAAAACAAGGACATAACTTTGATTTTGTTCTTATACTCTTTAGCAGGTCTTTGGTGCAGGTTGTGACCAGCACCATTACTCTGATGAGAACATAGTAGCCAATATAAATAGTTTCAAATGTTAAGAGTCTTCACAGAGAAGGAGCTTTAGAAAATCAAGCGTGGCATTTCCAAGCTGCTGAGTGATATGTGGTTTCTGTAGGTCTGACTTCAGAGCCTGGAAACAAAACCCATCTGGAAAAGCACTGCCTCTGACCCAAATGCATAAAGTGCCAGACAGTGCTTAACTCTCAGCTGCTGAAATCCAGGTACAACAACAAAGACACCTAAAAAACAGAAAGTAAAAAACAGAAATACAGGTTTGGATATAGTGGTAAAACCAAGTTAGAAAATGCACATCTAGTGATGCCAAACAGAGTTCAGCTCAAACTTCTCAAAGAAACAATGGTATTGAGACATAATGTCGAAAAGTCCCTACTCCAGCTTAGAAATCACAGGCAATGTAAAGTGTCCTAGTGTGACTCTCAAAATGTTACACTGATACAAGACTACCAACTAATATCCTTGATGAACTCAGAACATTTTTTCCAAGGGAATCGTTATATTAAAATTAAAATTCATTAGTATATAATTACCAGGGATATTTTATTCAGTGAAACCAAGATTGATTTAACAGCAAAAAATTAGTCAATGTATTTCACTTTCTTAGTTAAGGTTTCTGTTGCTGTGTTGCAACACTATGAACAAAAAGCAAGTTGAGAAGAAAAGGTTTTATTAGGGCTTAAGTTCCATTACGGTTAAACTTTCCAATGTTCAGCATTGAAATAATTCAGGTCAGGAACTCAAATATGGTAAGATTGTGGAGGTAGGAGCTGATGCAGACATCACTTGGCAGGGGAGGGGGGTTACTTCTTACCTGCTTGCTTCCCATGAACTGCTCACTCTGTTTCAACCTAGAACCCAGAGTCACCAGTCCAGAAATAAAAACACACACAATGGGTTGGGTCTTCCTCAAATGATCCACACAGGGATAGAAAATGCCTTATAATTGGATGTCATACTCAATTGAGATTCCCTCCTTTCAGATAATTCTAGTTTGTATGACAAGTTAACATAACTCCAGCACATTCATCATGAGTGAAAACAAGCTTTTCCCCATGTGTGCGTGTTCTACCAGAACCTCAGTATTTGACCTAATTTAGAAATAATGTCTCTGACAGTTTAATTAGGAAGAGATCTAAAAATGTAGCTTTCCCAGATTTCGGATGAGCTCATGTTCAATGATTGATATTGTTAGAGAAACAAGGGAAAACAAAGGCAACTTAAAGAGATGGACATGGGACAGTGAATAAAGAGATGCAGACAGGATGGATGCGTCTACAAGCCTACAGACACCAGGATTTGTTACCAGCTAGAAAGTGTCTCTCCAAAACCACCAGAGGAATATGACCCCCTAAATATACTGAGTTGAATCCTCTGGACTCCAAGAATGTGGCCTGATAAAACATTGACAGCAGAAGTGTAACTTAAAAAAAACTATAGGAAAATAAAGTTTGTTATATTAACCCTTTGAATTGTCCTCAGTACTGAATCAGCTATAAAAGTACAGAAGGAAAAACAGTCATAAAACACTTACAGAAAATTAACAAAATGTTCACACATTTATAATAAAAATCATCAAAAACCAAGGAAAATGGGAGAACTTTCTCAGACTACGATTAGTATCATTAAACAAAAATCTAAAAGCTTATAAGAAATTCATTTCCAAAAATAAAAAAAATTTTCCCCAGTTGCATGGCGATTAATATACTTCTACTCATTACATTATAATATATACACTAACTTGGAAGAATTAAGATCATTTCTTTACAAAACTAACATTGTCTCTGGTAGTTTAAAACTGAAATAATCTAGATAACATACATTTCTAAGTAGAGTTATTTATATTGAAAAATTACTTTATTCTAATGAATTCACATATTAACATTCATTACACATTTGGTTTAAGAAATTTGGCCAAATACTTGCCCATTCCCAAATTCTAAACATCTCAATCAACTTCTACAAAGATGGAATGGCTATTCTGAAACCATGAAACTTCATTTAAAGATTTATCATTTTACTATCAACTACATTTTTATTCACTCTTAAGGAAAGTATATTTCCTTACCAACAATAAACCTAGGGTAGATTTGAAACTAGGAGAATACTAACTTTGTAGCCTCTTTCATGACTCATGGTTCCTTTTCCCAATAAGTAAATTCATTGATCTTACAAAAGCAAGGCATACATATTTTATCATTATTTTGAGCTGTTTTCTGTAGCTCCAGAAGGCAGTTAAAATGTTTATATACAGGTTTTTATATTGAAATCTCAGGCTTTTTAATATTATACATACACTTATCAGCATAACACAATAATACCATATATTTACACAATATTATTTATAAGGTTTCACTATACATTAAGAACTATTTAATTGTTATAAAGATTATCAACTAACAGGAATTTGGGAACTAGAGAAACACACACTGTAATTACTATTAGGAATAAAAAATGGTTATGGTCCTTTGGAGAAAAATTTTATAACACATACTAACAAATATAAGAAATTTATGGCTATAGGGCTAAGAAACTTAGCAGGACTATAGAGTCTAAAGAAATTACTATGTATATATTTTTCTTTTAAGAGAAAAGGAAATCATTTATATATTTTTTAATTAGATATTTTCTTTATTTACATGTCAAATGATATCTCCTTTCTCGGTTTCCCCTCCGAAAAAAACAAAAATTAAAATAAAAATAAATAAAAACCCTGTTCCCTTCCCCCTCCCCCTGCTCACCAACCCACCTTTTCCCACTTCCTAGCCCTGACATTCCCGTACATTGGGGCATAAAACCTTCACAGGACCAAGAGCCTCTTTCTCCATTGATGACCAACTAGGTCACCCTCTGCTATATATATGCTGCTGGATCCATTAGTCGCACCATGTATATTCTTTGGTTGGTGAGTAAGGTAAGCCAGTCACAAAAGAACACACATGAAATACACTCTCTGATAAGTGGATATTAGCCCAAAAGCTCAGAATGCCCAAAATGCAATCCACAAATCACAAGAAACTCAAGAAGAAGGAAGACCAAAATGTGGATACTTCACTCCTCCTTAAAAGGGGGAACAAAATATCCATGGAAGGAGTTGCACAGACAAACTATATATAATTTTATGGTGCATGCTTTATACTAGAAAAAACCTACAGAGAAATTGCTGGTTTCATTTTCTTATTTACTGATGTGTATAATGGTTTTACACATGGAAAAAATTATATAGCCACAAAACTAGGGACTCTTGTCAATGACAAGAAAAGAATAAAAAGTAAATCATGGAGAGGTACAATAGCAGCAATATCAATGTTTAACTTTATGAAGGAAGGTGAGGGCTTGTATTGAATGAACAAAGTTTACCTACTATGGGCAAGGTCATGAGTTCAATCTCCATTGCCTTGTGGAATATGAAATAATCCAATGTCTTCTATGTAGCTATGGAATAAGACAAGTGAACAACAAGGATCAACCACCATTCTAGGAAAAATCATGCTAATTATAATATCAGCCAGGACATTTCAACAGTATGCAAATGGACTTTTTTTTTTTTTTTAATAAAATCCTAATGATTGTAGTAAAAGAGTGTTGATGTGCCTCCCAGGCCTTCAAAAAAAACAAATGGAATCCTTCAAGTATCTAAGATTATCTTTGTGAGGATGAGGAGAGAATATAGATACCAAAAATGCAACTGCAATTTAACCTTTATTACAATTATCCCATCTCAGTTCATCTCAAACATTAGTGCAATATGTGAGTCTATTATCTGTAGCACTGAATGCTTTGATAGGAAGCATGCCTTTCATTTTATTAACTACTTTTGTCTTTTTGCTGAGCCCTGACTGTGTTGAAAACCTCTATGAACAACATAATGATACTGTTTTACCCTTGACTGGTTACATTTTCCATTCAACTGTGTAAAGTACAGATTTTTATGTAATGCTATAGCACATGATTTAAAACAATAAACTATCAAAATAAGATCACTATGTAGAAATCCCAGCTATGATTTGTTAACTTTGTATCATGCATGAATAGTATACTCAACACAATGTGTTTCAGTGTGAATAGTGTAATACTGAATATTCACTGTATGCTTCAGGAAGTTGAAGACTAAAGAGGTATGAGCACTAATTGCAAATGTTGTGATCATAAAAAGAGAAAGAGCTATAAGAATATGTTCTGGGGAGATGTGGGGGAAGGGGGTGCTTCCACGGGTCCATGCTGAGGCATCCCTTCCCCCTGAGGGACCAGACACAGGCTGGTATAATATAGAATAGATTTTATTTAGGGCATGGGGAGGGGAGTTAATAGGGTAGCAGAGGCAGAGAAAGGCAGAGAGAAGGAGAGAGTAGAGAAGTAAGGACCAGCCATGACCACGTGGAGAGAGCAGGGAAGGAAATGGGGAGAGAGGAGGAGCAAGAGGGTAAGAGGCAAGGTGGAGGAAACAGGAGTAAGAGAGAGAGGAGGGGGCAAGCAGCTCTTTTTATAGGGCCAGGCCTACCTGGCCATTGCCAGGTAACCATGGGGAGGAGCATACCTGGCTGCTGCCAGGTATCTGTGGGGGTGGAGTTTATACAGAATGCTAACAGCAAGCACTAACTAAGCAGCAATTCTATGTGAAATGATGTTGCAGGGTCAGAGTAGTCTTGAATCTCACAGTGGATTCAAATACATTGGTAGAAAAATAAAGGAGTAATGGACTGTTAAGTTGGAGTTAAAAGGTAAAAGTGATTTAGAGAGTTAATAAATCCATATCAATGATGTAAAGAAATCTTCTGCCAAAAAGCAGACAGTTTAGAAAGTTCCATTCTGAGAAATATGAGTCCGACTAGCAAATGTAGTATACCCTGAAGTGAGTATGGAAGAGATATTAGAGACAAAAATGCATATGAAAAAATAGATGCATTACAAAAGCCAATTAAGGACAGATTATAAAATCCCAAGCTAGGGAAGCTTCAGACAGTATTTCCCTTTCTGATTTGATGAATGGATACCAGACACATGTATCTTTATATGGAAAAGGGAAGTGTTGGTCACTATAACAATAGTAGATATTTGCATTTAATCTTTAATCTTATTTCTGTGTTAAGAAAACACTAAAAGCTCTTTTTCTTACATTCTATATCTGTCTCTCTATTAAAGCAATAAAATCATCAATATCATATTTACAACTATATGGAAAAACTCATCCAGAAAATAATATCAGTTTCTAGCACAATGTCTGTGGGGCAGTGAGCAGTTCTGACAGTTGGAGTCCAGGAGAACAGCCACCTCGGAACCCCGGAGACCCACTGAGCATGTGCTCAGAAGGGACGGTAGGCGTTCGTGATGCTCCTGAGACCAATGGCTCAGAATTCAGCCCAGACCCCTCACAGCTGCCTCTGCAGGAGATGTGTGCTCTATCAGGCAGACACTGCCTCAAACTCCCAGCATTCTAGCTGGACCTTACACACAAGCCAGGCATGGCACACCTCATACAATAAAAGGGTGGTTTGCCCCCTCCTCACTCTTACTTCTCACTCTCTTACCCTTACCCTTCCTCTCTAACTCTTACCCTCTTGCTCTTTCTCTCCTGCTCTTAGTTCTCTCCTCTGCCTTTTTCCCTCTCCTTCTTCTCTCTTTCTCTCTCTCTCTCTTTCTCTCTCTGTCTGTCTCTCTCTCTCTCTGTCTCTGTCTCTGTCTCTGTCTCTCTCTCTCT
>NW_022196904.1:44127486-44134420 GCF_008632895.1 Mastomys coucha | reverse complement strand
TCTCTCTCTCTCTCTCTCTCTCTCTCTCTCTCTCTCTCTCTCTGTCTCCCTCTCTCTCTCCTCTCCTTTCTTTCTCTCTACTCAACCAACATATTTCTCCTTCCTACAATAAAATAACTCATTCATACATTGCCTCCTTTTTAATTAAGGTGCCATGCAGCAAACAGGTCAGCCCCGGGAGAGAGGGAGAGACCTGGGCCTCAGCAGCAGGCCCCCTGCCACCCGGGAGAGAAAAAGAGCCTCAGCCAGGCAGGCCGCAGCCCAGGCCACCCTGTCTTTTGGGACAACAAATGTCATTTTACCTTTCATGGGTTGGCTAGAAATTTTTAGTACAAAATACTTTGGTGCCTACCTCAGACTGCTTCTAGTATTTATGTTAATTTAGCATATCAATTAAATATTAGATATACTATCTGTACGATAGAAACACATATATCACATAGGACAACAATCACACAGGCAATCAACTTCAGTTAAATGTTCTATACTGACGAGAGGTTATTCATATATCCTAAACAAAATTAAATTTAAAAATGAAAATGTGTATAATGAAAGAAGAATAAAATAATTCTGAAATATTAAAAGGGATAAATAAGAGTTCTGAATGAATTAAGTAGTGGAGGGTATCAAAAGTACACTAAGGATAAAGTATAGGAAATACGAAAGGGGACATTCCTGAGTCACTGTGTCCAAGACATCAAAGGTATATACCACTCATAAAACTACCAAAAACCCAAATAGAAAACTCTTAATCTAAGAGATACAAGTAGCCTAATGTATTCCACAAATTTCTGTATTCTAAACTCTGGAGCCTATAGATAAGGTATTTTAGTGAGCAAGAAGACATTATATGTGTAATTACCTAAAATTTGTAAGAATCTTATTTTATAAAGATTCTTAAATTAAACATGTTGGTTCATAGCAGTGAGATACTCACTGGATTAAATGAACAAAGAATGAGTAAGAAGACTGAACGACACAAGGTTTTGACTTTGAGAGAAAGGAAGGACTTTTGAAGCCAAGACCTGGGGACACTTGTCACCTGGAAACAGAAGGAAATGAGTGCTCTGCCAGAGCTTACAGAAATGAACAGTGCCTCAAGACATGGAGATTTTGAACAAGTAAGACTTTAGCAAGACTGCCAAAGAGGCTGGGTTATGAACTTGGGTTGCTTTAAAACATTATTTGGCAGAAATTTGTTAACAAGGAAATTAGAAAGTAAAGTGAGTGTGATTAAACTTCTTTTCTTATTTAGTATGTTGTATAGAATGTCTGAATAAGAATCTTAAGTTGTTAAACCAGCACACAAAACATGCCTTTCCATTCTAGAAAAAAGCAGGCAAAGTCACTGTTATGTTCCTGAAAGCTGAATTTAATAACTGAAGATTTCTAATCTTTACAGTTTACATCTTTCTGCTCTGATTGACACAAATTCTAGGTTAGAAATAAGTATATATTTCCCCTTGCTATGAGATTAATATGCCAAGCTATGTTGAACAAAAAGGATTAAATAGACACTTGTATTGATGTGCTCAAGGGTAGGATGAAGGAAAGGTGGTGGACGCAGAGATAAGGAAGAAAGAAATATAGAAAGTATTCAAAAGAAGCATTTCTCAATCAGATTTCATTTGCATGACCACATTTGATTGGGAAATCCCATTATGGAGGCAAATATTTTATTGCTGGTCACTATATATATTTCCAAAGTGCTTTTAAAGACAAAGTTGAATTATTAAAAAAATCAATTTCAATATTTTTCAAATGCCTTGAGCTACCCTTCTGACTCAATATTTTGATTATCACCCCAGATACCTTATGCCTTGTTGTGCATCACTTTTTCAATGCAAAGATTGCTTTCAGGAATAGTTATAGGAAAGTTATTTCTAAGAAATAGAAATATATTCTTTCTTAGCTTAAAAATTAAAATGAAATAATTTACATTATAAATATAATGGTCCTTTAATATCCTATTTATCATAAAAAACTTTAATTGTGAATAACTGGACATTTCTTCAATTCACAAAATTTGCCTTATTTTATTTATTTATTTATTTATTTATTTATTTATTTATTTATTCGAGACAGGGTTTCTCTGTATAGCTTTGGCTGTTCTGGAATTCACTTTGTAGACCAGGCTGGCCTTGAATTCAGAAATCTACTACCTTTGCCTCCCAAGTGCTGGGATCAAAGGCATGTGCCACCACTGAGCGGCAATTCACAAATTTTAAAATCAAAGTTTAGTTCCCCATTCTTATGAGTGATGTTCAATGTATTTAAATCAAAATTGTTTAAGGAGAACCACTTTAAAATCCAAATGTTTTAGCTATCATAATATGTGAAACATATACTGTAATAATAATTAAAAAAAATTATCTCTGCTTTGTGGGATAACCAAAGTATGACTATTGAGCATCACTTGATACTTTCTGTTAAACAAATTATTATGGTTTAGGATGTCCATAAAGAAATGAGTTAGGAAACTACATTATATAGGGAAATTAAGCCATCTGTCTTTTAGAGTCTTGTGGACTCTATTTTTCCCAGAAGACAAGAGATATTTCTTTAGTGTTTGTAAGAAATTTAATTATATAAACAGGAATTCTGATATTCCACCCAAACTTCAACACATTTATAGTAAGAATCTAATATTTTCCAGAGTATCATATAAAAAGAACATCAATCTACTTTGCATTAGTGTCATAAATAGTCTAAGACAAATAGTAAAATTACTAATTGCAAACACATTGTTTGTTATACTATTTGTATAAGAAAAAAAGAGTAGGTCAAAATGAAGAGTTGAAAACCACCAGCAGAGAGAATAGGAAGGATCGATCAAAGAAAGGATGTAAGGTTCACTGGATCCAGGATCTTACACCTGCCACAATTCAGCCACACCTTCTAACTGTGACCTTCCCCCAGCCTTGTGCAGGCTGATTCAGACCTTGCTCTGCCACAGTCAGCTAGCCCACCTAGGGTGGAGCCTTCTGACCTAGAAGTCTATTGTCCTGCCACTTCTGCAGCTTCCTGAAAGAAGCCACTACCTGCTGACTTACTGAGCCTATCTGCCTGACTGAGTTCCTGATGACCAACAAGACCCTGATGAGGCAGCAAAATCCTGGCTTTGAGGGGGATGAGTCTCATCCCTATATATACTCAGACTCCTAAGTAAACATTGGGCCTTGATCAGAAACGTGTCTTGGTCTCATTTTTTACTCTTTCCTCGATGTCCTCCAATGTAGCCCCATCTCTCCATTCAGGGAACCTAGTTCATGTAGCCTGTGATTGGGTAAATTTCTCAATTTCTGTGTTTCATTACCTTATTTATAAAAAAATTATGATTAAAATATCTGTATAAAACTCAGATATCTGATTAAATGAGATAATTTGTACAAGATCAACATTGGCACACCCTAAGGAATCAAAGATTCTCCTGTCAGTCCTAAGCTTGTGTCTAAATCTTTGCATGTGGGCATTTTAAAGATTTCTCTATTACTGCCAAGTCAATTAAAAATATTCACTATCATCAGAAAGATATACAAGTGACACAAGAGCTTTCCTTTCCAACTGTTGTGGCCAGAACAGCAGAGTATCTTCTGTAGGCAAGAATTGTCCCTTCATCCCATGAGGTGTTACTTGCTGCCCTCCTCTTTCACTGAGATGGGGGCATCATGCTGAAGTCATTGACCTCTGCTTCTGTACCTCATATCAGTGAACTCATAGTCATTTCCCTTCACATCTCATCTCTCTTTCTACCATTTTCATTTTCAACTTTAGGATCAAGAAATGCAGCAAATTGCTTTTTGGAGAGAGATGCACTCTGTATTGAAGCTATTATCTCACTAATGCATGTTTCAGTGGGTAAAACAATCCAGGAAACAGTTTATTTCTATCTTTAAAGTGTAAGGTGGTTAAATGACTCATCTATGGTACTGTCAGTAGAGGTTCAGCATCAACAACAGGCTCTGTGTATAAGACAAATGTTTTACAGAAAGAGAGTAAGCTAAAAGCTATTGAAGTTTTCTCAGACATGAGTTTAGAGACATCATTTGCTGTACACTAAGAGCCCATAGATTAAGGAGGCTTGGGGAAAATTTATGTAAGGTACATACTATACCCTGAGTTTTTTGGAAAGGTTCCTGCCTGAGTCGTCAAGGACTAGGGATACCTGGTAGTCGAATAAGAAAAAACACAATTGAGATACAATACTGACAGGCTGATGTTTTGATGTATGAACCTTGACCTCAGGAGTCAGGGTGCTCACCTAGACTTGACCCAGCCCCAGTCTTTTATTGAAATCATACAAGGAAATGGGGTTACAAAATTCATAGGGGATGAGCAAATGCTTCTCTATTTTCCTGTGCCAAGATTTTCTTCTGATACAGAGTAATACAGATTTAGAACAGAAAATGGGGCACCATACAGTCCTAGATATAATAATTTTACAGTAAGCACAATTTTTTTATATCTCCCAACCACCAGTCTCTGGTGAGGTTGGGGACAGCAGTATTGCAGTTACAAAATCAGTATCTTTCAGACATATGTGCGAAATTATGGTTTCATAAAAGGACAAACATGAGGTCATACTGCTGACCCTGCAGGCTTTATAATTTTTGGACCTCATCTGACTGTCTACAAAAACATCCTCACTTAACCAGTATAAAGAATTCTTAAGGGGCTGCCACCATTGTCCCTAAACCCAAGGAACCCATTGCTAACTTTCTGGGAAATATCTGCATATTATTCCATCCTCAATTTTATAACAAAAATATCCTATATTTATTATACAGAATTGAGACTAAGACTTGGGGAACAGCTGCAGAATTACTTATCTCTGCCTGTGGCTCTCGGTTACTTTCATTTCTACCTAGAGAGAGTGTCATCCATTTCTCTTGAATTCATGAACATCCTTCATTTTAATTTTATTGGTAACTTCTAATTTCTTGATATCAAGCAGGCTCCTACTAGATCCTGCCAGGTCACTGGTAAAAAAATGCCCATTTAATCAAGGAAAGAAGAGAAGCAACAGTAAATAGATAAAGAGAATGATAAGTACTAAATATAATTGCAGAAATAACATCATGAGGTGTTTGAGCCAATGAAGCAGGCCTTGGGACCTCTCAGTACTCATACTGGGGCCTGTGAGAGGCCATTGCCTCATGTTCTGAAACACGGTATCCCTGGCAGGATTTTCTTCCTTGTCATCAGGGGTCCCAGGCATCTGAAGGTTAATATGGGGTATCTCCAACAGGTTCCTCTATGATTCTATAAAAAGGAACTGGAAATGACTCCACTTTCAGTGGATTATCCAAACAGGCATGTACCAAAATGTTTCATGTTTTTAGCTTGTTTTATATAGGCATTATCCATGCTACAGAAAGGCATTCTGTGAGAAAGTATTAGGCAATGAGTGATAATTACATAATGTTCAAAATTGTCTGCTTTGCAAAACTGATTGAAATCTCAAACCTGGGGTCTTTTGAAAGAGCCAGAATACTGTACAAAATACTGTACAAAAACTGAAAATTCTATTCCAAGTAAAGAAACCTTTTATGCGAAGATCAATTCATCTCTGTCAAAGGATCACCTCATTATTCACAAAGTATTCCAATTATTTTCCTTTATATGTATGTGATTTTGTGTGTGAATATGTAAGTACACAACATATGCATATAGTGGTGGAAGAAAAATTAGGACAGTCAGCTCTTTCCTTCTACCATGTGAGCTCCAGGAATGAATGGAAGTCAGGTCATTGAACTTTGCAATAAAAACCTTTGAACACTAAGATATCCCAAAGCGTCATCGAAGAATTGCTTCATAGCTTGTCTTTAGAAACCACTAATCTGTTTTTTAACTTATATTTGTGTAGTTAATTCTTCATCTGTATTCTTCAGATTACAGAAGCCATGCAAATGTGTCCTCATTGCTCTTGTTCACCCAGCCTCCTAGTTGAGCTCATGCACTCTCTTACTCTCCTGAGCACACTCTCTTCTGTCTACAAAAGTTCCTTTCTCTCATCAGGCATAGACTGTCTTAGTATCTGCTTTCTCTTCTTTCTTCCATGTTTTTTATGAGATAGTCACAGTAACTATACTCAACCCATGAGGGTGTTTATGTCTTTAGAAAGTGTCATTTTAATATTTTTTTTTATTCCTAAAAGCCTGCCTTTCTTTATGGTTTTACGTAATTCTACTGTGGGATTACTGTTATTTGACACACTGTAAATAGATTTAATATATTTAGTTTACTTAATTCATTGTCCATATCTCCCATGTAACATGCCACTTCCCCTGGCAAAGAAATAACTTTGAATTTCACTATTTATCAAAGAAAATCTTGAATATGGGTTATGCCTATGTGAGGGATCATTAGCTAAATGAAGGTAAACTACTTTTGTGATTAATAGAATTATTGAAAATTTTAAAAACACATGTGATCAATATTTGAGCAATATTTTCATGAAAAATATCCCTCCTCTTATAAACAGAAAATTTATAGAAAATGTTTCATGTGTTTCATCCATAAATCAAACCATGTAAGCTCCCTATAATTGATTTCCTTTGAAGTATGAAAATTGGGGTCCCTGAACCCATTGGTTCTGATTGATAAATGAAGTTATCGGTGGCCAATGGATGGCTAGAGAGACAGAGGCGGAACTTTAGGATTCACAGGCAAGGGGACTGAGAAAAAAGAATTGCCAGGCTGGGAAAGGAATAAGATCCAAGCTTGAGAGCTACAGAAGAGAGAGCATACAATCATGTAAGAGTTGAGAAAGATGGCTCCAGACCACCTTGCCCCCAAATTGGGTCTAAGGTAGCAAAGATGTGTGGTCTCCCTCCCCTGTTCCCGTAAGCGGAAGAATGCTCAGCGGAAAGCGGAAAGCGAAAGAATGTGGCAGGGCTCCCCCCTACCCCCCTAACCCCCCACCCCCCGACTC
>NW_022196904.1:44120222-44127383 GCF_008632895.1 Mastomys coucha | reverse complement strand
CCCCCAGGCTTCTGCCAGAACTCACACTTAAAGTTTCTGCTGTAAACAGACTGCTAGTCTCCCTTCATCCGGTCTCATGTTTATGTTAAAAGTCTGATGGTTATGGTTTCATTTTTGCCTTACTATATAAACTCTGGTCCAGGACAATCCACTATGGTGTAAGGTCCACTGGCGGAAAACTACAAAGATGGAATATAGATTTTAGTAAGTAATAACTCAGGAGTATTGGAGGTGAGGTGTTAGCAAAGATTAAGTTTGGGAGTGGCCCAGCCACTGAGATGACTAAGGCATATTAAATTCAAGGCTCTGTGTGTGTGTGTGTGTGTGTGTGTGTGTGTGTGTCCTTTATTTGGTATCTCAGAACATGGAGGGTCATGAGGTGAATAGCAAGGAACTCGGGTCACAGCTGCCACTGTTTCCAGGATGATTTTGAGCAACACTTATTGCCTACAGCAACAACATACAGATACTTTGAGTATTCTTCTGGGTAAACTTTAACTCTTTCATATATATCATTAAATCTAAATTCTACTTCTAGGAAGAGGAAGAAAACTAAACAGAAAATTAACATTTGGTGCTATCCCTGACTTGACAATAGCATACTTTAAAGTAGAATAAGTGTAAATTGACTTTTGAATGCCACTGGTATGTATTTTTTTCACAAAAGATTTGCCCCTCTTTATCTTATTCAATCACCATCTCTTATTATCCTTTCAATGATAGTCACACATGATGAAGCTTCAAGTACCAGAGTGAGATCACTGGCTCCTGTATTAGCTGGTGATGATTTAAGGCTTTGGTGCTACATCAAAGACCTGCCTCTTATTTACTTTTTACTACCTATCCCCACCTTCATCTACCAAAGCTTCTTCTGTTCCTACTCCTAGTCTGTTGAGTCCTTGTTCCTGCATCTATCCCTGGGGATGATGAGCTAGTGTTCTAGGCTCTGCATACTCTGAGGAGTGTATCTCACTTCCTGCTGTAGGTGTTCAAAGAGTTAACTCCAGTCACCTTGAGTATCAGGTGGCACCATAGTGTTCGCCATGATCTGGCATTCATTCCATCTTTCCTTTCTGAAAGGATATTTCCTTTATCTCCAATATACTAGATCCAGTCAGAGTCGAATGACAAGTGTGCCTGTGAGAGAGGATGGAAATCTGACTATGACTCCTGTTCATAATATTTGAACTGCAATATCTTAAGGCCATGTTTCAACTTTGTTTTTGTTGAGATTAAAAATATTGAGATTCAGGATGCTTATTTCCACGAGCCACTATGTGCTGGGTTACAGGATTCATTTATCCCAAGGACAGTACTAGTAGTCCTCAGTAAAGAAGGGTGTGTGAACTCTCTGCACTGCACGTGATCTTGAACCTCCAGCTCTGAAGAGGCTCAATAAACTCCTAAGCTGTGCCTTGCTTGGTTCATTGTTTCTTTAACTTATTACTATCGTTTGGACTCAATATGTCACAGAAGGCTCCTGAGGCATAATATCCGAAGTATTTTTCTGACCTGATACCCTCAGTTTGGTGGATATTTTCATCTATGATCCTTATATTTGCTGTTGAAATTATGGAGAAAAATTTCTACTAAATCCAGACAGTACACTCTTAATGTGATACTACTATGTTCACTAAGGTATGCACACGTTTTGTTCCATTGATCCTTCTACAAGGGCGGATTTTATAATCTTCAGCCTACTTTGGAGATAAAGAACTTGTTTCAGAGGAAGTTAGAGTAATTAGACTCCAAACTGATCAGATGCATGTACTGCATGTAGAACAGCAGATAGTACTTGCTTCATAGAGGGATTTAAGTATTTTTCTCTCTGTTTAAAATTTAAAAAGTCAGTATGTTTATTCCTTTAACCTTTTATATTACATTGACTGTATAAAGCAATGTTTTCATTCTGAGATGAGGCTATCCATGTAATGTGGTTTGTTCACATTCACTCCTACTGATTGATTGTTCCCCCAGGTACTTCTGTTCCTCTTCTTCCTCTTCTTCTTCCCCCTTCTTCATTCCAAAATCTGTATTTTATACTTTCATGCCTTTTAAAAATATACTGATTCAACATATGAAATATTCAAGAATAATTTTCTTTCACAAAAACATTTATTTTCATTATTATTATTATAAACAATATTATTTGAGAATTATTTAAAACTGTATGAAATTGAAAATACTGTATATGTTAATTCAAATTAAGGGGAATATCTCCCCAAACAAGGCTAGATTCTCATTTAGGCCAAGCTCTTTCCCCACATCTCATGGTCAATAAATTAGGAAGGTAAAGGAAGACCATCTAGTCATCCTTAGGAACTTCTCCAGGATGTAGCCATATCTTCAAAGTTTTATTGAAGGGAAAAACTATGAAAACAGTCACATTAATTTCTTGTCTTACTGATTAGTTTTGCCTAATTTTAGTGTGAGATTTACCATTTTCAAACTGTTTATGTCATAATCATTAACCTTTACTTTTTCAGTAAAATGTAAATCATACTTTTTCTGTAATTTTTAAATTATTACTCTTATAATCTAAACCAAAGCAGGTTTATAACAAATATTTTTGCTTTATAATAAGCCTTTGTAAGCCTCTGAGAACATTGCAGCCACATAATAAAAGAGATGTTGCTTTGTGGAAGTTATTTTTCCCTTTAACAAGCTGCATCTCCCATAAGGGCAGTTCTGATTACCAAGTGCCTCCTAACTCTATGTATAATGAGTTTCAGTTGTAAATCCTCATTCTCACCTCTAGAAATCATGCTTAGGTCTCTTGGAATCTCACACCTGCCTCATTTGAGAGAAGCCTGGTGGTTTTTTGTTGGATTTTTTTCCTGACAGTTATTTGCACTGTCTAGCACCAATCATCCCATAATCAGAGTTGTTGATGCTTGGGGGTTTTCTCAGTCTCAACAGCAAAGTCACACAATGCATGATGATATGGAGCCTCTTGATTTCTGTCCATGAGGGAGTTTGTGACTTCAAAAAGGATGTGATAATGAGCATGTCTATGGTGTAACTGTAAGTGGTTATAATTTGGCATAATGGTGAGTGTCATGTACCAAGTATATAATGTGTGTGGAATAGAATTTTTAACACATTAACAAACTAAAGATCCCCACAAGCCATGAAATTATAACATCACTAGTATCAGATTCAATTCACATTTGAGCAAAAAAGGAAGTATGGGACAATGAGGTCATATGCACAATGTTGCAATTTCCTTCTAGTAGGTAGTGTTCAGCTGCTGAAACAGAGGGTAGCTCTCCAGTAAATCCCATTAGCAAACACAGGAGACCTCCATTTGAGTTGTTAGCTAAGGGGATGTGTCAAAGGGGCTTACAAAACATAGATATTTCCTGAATTTCTTTGCTTCCTCCCAGAACATGCATGTTAGACCTTATTGCTGAAGAAAAGACACAAAACACAGAGAAACTGAGTCTGAACTGACATGTGCCACACTTTGGTTCATGCATTTAAATGTATTAGAGATGAGTGAAGATGGCATGCATATTAATAAAATAAAGATGAGCCCAAACTGCTTCAGGAGGGATGAATACGAATATGGCTGTGTTACCTTCACTACTTAAATATGTCTGAATCCATATACAGAAAATAGAAGTATATAGGAGCTGTGTCTTCACACTTTTGTCTCAATACAGCTGTTACATGAATATCTCTGCAAGTGAATCAGATAAGGGGTGACTCTGCAGTGTGTTAGTGAGTGTTTAATTGGGGTATAATGGCCCTCAGAGATGCTTAGTCCCTGAAAGTCATTTGGTCTGTATTCATGTGGGTGTATTTTCCTTTTGAGTGGACTTCTATATCTATAGTTCGGTGTCTTATTTAACTCCCATCAAAGAAGCTTCACTCTGCAGCAGATGGGAAGGAATGCAGAGACCCACAGTCACAGGTTTTGCAGAGTGAGAGCCTTTGGAACAAACACCTCTAAATGGAAAGGGGTTTCATACCTCTGCAATGTCTCAAGATTTTTCAAATCTTATGCTCACCCCATTTTAAAGGAGAATAGTGTTTATTTTAGCTTATGGTTCCAAAGTGGACATAGTTGATGACAGCAGGGAAGGCAGGGATGCAAGAGTGTGAGTGCTGACTGGTGGTCAGGAAGCAGAGAGATTCCATTTCATGCACATACATGAACTAAATGCTAAGAACAGGAAGTATGGGAAGTCTATATAACTCAAAAACCACCCCAGGTTTCTTCATCAAGATCTCACATTGTAAGTGTTCTTCTTCCACTTTTTATTAGAAGTAGATTTTTTCTCATACAATATATCCCGGTTACAGTTCTCCCTCCCTCTATTGCTCCTACTCCCCCTCTTCCTCCACTCTCCTTTGGATCCACTCCCTGTCTATTGCTCAGTAGAAAGATCAGGCTTCTAAGAGATAGTGACCAAACATAAAATAAAGTATAACAAGAGAAAAACACAAACCATCACATTGAATTTGGACAAGGAAAACTAACAAGGAAAAGAGCCCCAATTGAAGACACTAGAATCGTATACCCACTTGTTCACATAATCAAGAGTCCCATAGAAACACTATATTGAAAGACAAACGATACACATGGAGGACATGGTGCAGAAGAGCCCTGTGCTTGCTGCTCAGTCTCTTTTAGGTAAACTGAGCATTGCTCAGTTAATTTACAGAGCCTTCAGCTCTTTGTGTCCTCTATGCCACCTTGACTTTACCAGCTTTCTGCTTTTTCTTCCAAAAGTTTCCCTGAGCTCTGTGGGAAGGGATTTGATGGAGACATTCCATTTAGAGTTGTTTGTTCCGAAGTCTCTCACTCTGCAAAACCTGTGACTGTGGGTCTCTGCATTCCTTCCCATCTGCTGCAGAGTGAAGCGTCTTTGATGGGAGTTAAATAAGACACCGAACTATAGATATAGAAGTCAACTCAAAAGGAAAATACACCCACATAAATACAAACCAAATGACTTTCAGGGACTCAGCATATCTGAGGGCCATTGTACCCCAATTAAACACCCACTAACACACTGCAGACTCACCCCTTATCTGTTTCACTTGCAGAGATATTCATGTAACAGCTGTATTGAGACAAAAGTGTGAAGACACAGCTCCTATATACTTCTATTTTCTGTATATGGATTCAGACATATTTATGTCTACTGGCAGAAATGACAGAGAGGCAAAAGATAAAATTACGGAAGGATATTGCTAAGATTTCTGTCCCAGATAAATTGAGCTCCCTGGAGGAAGCCTTAGATTAACTAGCTGTCATCCGTTCCTGGCCTTTCTCCAGGCTGTTGTAATCATGTCCACAGGTGAGGCAGTAAGCATGTCAGAGTCAGATCGTCTTGTCAAATCTTCCCACCTGGGAAAGTGATACAAATCCGTTCCTCTGTTAAGATCATTTGCAATTGCCCCTAAGTTAACTGAGATGACCATTTGCTAGAACCAGAACCACTTAGCATTTTAATAGTCCATCAGTGTCCCTGTGAGCACCCATGAGGATTGATGTAGTAGCATTTCTTAGCCATACTAAGCTAGGAAAATGAGAAGATTTGTATAAATGAAAGCCAATAAATTCAACACTACAGAGGTCCCTTCTTGGATTTCTACCTGTGCTCACAGAATAATCCTGCACACCTTGTAGTAGTCCATAGAATTGAATTTTTTATGGTATTGTCCTTTCCTAATGGGCTACAATGTGCACAGTAGAAATTTTGAAACAACATAGAATTTCAGGAAAATTAAGTCAATACAGTTTTATCTGTCAGATACCTGACACAGAGGCTTATTCATAACCTCTGATGATGTTTCTGAAATCTGTGCTTGTATAGAATCAATGAAACTATGTAGGGGGAATTTTTATGAAGGTTAATGTTACCTATCAACTTGATGGTGTTGAGAAATACTTGGGAAATTAGTCCTTCCATAGATGGCAAATTCAGATGTACTTAGAATGTGGTCAGCATCATCCAACAGCTTATGCTCAGATGGACCAAAAACTATGAAGGAGAAGCCCATTAGGTCACCTCTCTTATTGCCATCATGAGGAGAATTATTCTCCTAACCACAGACCCAAGAACAATGGGTCCATGCACCAAAACTTCTGGTACTGAACAAAATTAAATATTTCTCTTTTTAAATTGTTTCCTTCATACTTTTGTAAAAGCAATAAAATTGCAAGTTGTATAGAGAGCACAAGGTCCACATTGTTTGAGATCTACATTCCTCACTACAACAAGCTCTACTGAAAATGTTTAAGTTTGAACTGAAAGTATAATGTTTCAAATAGACTAAAATAAGCTGTGTAATGCTTAGTTTTGTTATCATAAGTAATATATGTATAAGTATAAGTAAAGTAATATAAGTATATACTATATATATGAGTAATATAAGTATAAGTAATATAAGTATAAATAATAAGTATATAATATAATGTAAGGTATATATACATATATGACTTATATATGTATATATAAATATAAATATATATGTACCTTACGTTATATTACTTATTTTATATATAATATACATATATATATACATATATATATACACACTATGTATACATATATACACACACATACATATATACATATACATATGTATATGTATGCATATATATGTGTATATATGTGTATACATATACACATACATACACTATGTATTCATATATATGTGTGTATATATATACATATGTATATATATGTATATGTATATATATGTGTGTGTATATATATGTATACATAGTGTATGTATGTGTATATATATATGTATGTATGAATATATACATATATACATACATATATATATACACATATTTGACTCCTATTTTGTTTTAGGGGTTTATTTCCAAGACGAACTGCAAATTCTAAATCTAAAGTTGTTTATCATATAGAATTTGCATGTGTCTTATACACATCATCTTGTATGCTTCTGTTTACTTATTTTGCTACTAATACCTAATACAATGAAAACTTTTGCAAATACTGTATTGCTTAGGGCATAGGAGAAAAAAAGAATTTGCAAATGCTTAGTATAGACTCCCTTACTTCAAATAATTTCAATCCATAATTATTGCGATTCTTGCATATAGGACATATAGACCCAGACAGCTATAAATAGTTAAACAGATTACGTGAGATTGAGAGAAAGAGAGAGAGAGAG
>NW_022196904.1:44111582-44120212 GCF_008632895.1 Mastomys coucha | reverse complement strand
GAGGGAGAGAGAGAGAGAGTAGTATGTTTCACAGGTTTATGAGGCTCTGATTCCACAGAAATTGCATTGGTAAGGTCTCTAGAAACTAATCAAGGTAAACTGAGATCAGAAGAGTGGAGCCTCATTCTGATAAGGCTAATATCAATATTTTTTCTCTCCCTCCACTATTTAAAGGAAAAATTAGAAGCGCATAATTGCATTCCATCTGGGAAGAGAGGTTTAGTAATAAATAAAATCCTCCCAGAATTACATCATGCTGTTCCCAGCTTTTTATAACAAAATTAATTGACTCTGTCAGGCATAGCAGTGTGAAGTGTTATCCATAGATACTCTGAAGAAGCTGAAGCAGTGAGATAAATTAAACACTGGAGCTCAAGACTGGCTTGGAAAAAAACATTAGGCAGGTTCAACTGCTATAAATTCAGGTTTTTGGAACTGTGATCTGTGAGGTGTTTTCATGTGTACATAAAATAGTTTCAGGAACCTGCATAGTTACAAACAAAACATATCACACAAAGTGGACACACAGGAGCCCTTGGGCAAAGCAAAAACATCAGCAAACACATAATGCAAACGAAGGACTGGTAAATAATGTTTTAGCCTGTAAGGTATTTTCCTGCGTTTCCAGTTACTACTTATCAATAGTGTCCCATGCACAGTATGACAGCTTTGGGTATTCACTTCTGTAACATTGTTTCCAGAGTTACCACTGATGGATTAATTTCTGATGTCTCTGCAGAGGGAAAGAGCTCGAGACAGGTTGAAAGGACTGAACTGATTATATATCTTTAAGTTTTTAAAATAGCATGCTCCACCAAAGGAAGTTATGGAAGGCTCTGCAGGAGTGCATGTAAGTTGAGGGAGCAAACCAACTAAAGAACTGAAAATGAAAGAAAAGAAAGCCCAGAGCCTGCAAAGGGTTTCAGGAACCCAAACTTTGGGGCTTTAATGTCCTCTCAGTTATCACCTAGAAAGTCTTTAAACATAAGGGCAAGAAGAGAAGTAAAAACAAAATTGACGGTGAACTACAGTGATCAGCTTGATGCTACGTGCTCTGAGATAAAGGGTTTACAGCTCTCAAATGCTCCTTAAGGGTGTGCCTAATATAAAATGTCTTTAAAAGGTAGATTTGAACTTTGATCAGAAGATAATTCACTTATGATAGGTAATTACATCTTTCTCATACTCATCCATTTGATAAAATACAATGTAATCATTGGGGTTTTTGCTTATGGTTCTATTGCTTTCAAAATCTCAGCTTGAAAGTAAACTCTTAAACTGAGAAACACATATTTTGGGGTGCTTTAAATTCCCAATTAATTTTCTGGACGGTTTATACTCTTATTCAGAAAATGACTGTTGTCTGTTATAGGTTCCTATCAGTCATGTACTTGTTAACCTAAATTCATGTCATGCATCCTTATAAATCTAAATCTCTGATGAAAAAGTTCCTAAACCTTTTAAAATTTCCAGTAGTCTTTTATGCCTATGAATTTCCGAGTTTAGATATTTAAAATACACTTTAATTGCTACTTAATATTTTCGATTAATTTTGATCTGTTCACGTACCTTCTATGTTTCTATCCCAATGTACTGTTTTGAAAATATAAAAACAGAAATGTTTCAAATATAGAAGTGGGTATTATAGTCTCTAGTTTGGCTAATTTGAAACTATTTTTAAAATTGAATTTTATATACAGGGGAGTTCCCAGTGCCTGTGGTAAATTCAACATTTTATGGTTGTGGTATACATATATAATGCAATAAGTTACATTAGGTTTTAGGTGTCCAAAACATATTTTTTACAAAACGCCAAAAAGTATAATAAACTTTTTGTGGAGTTAAACTGAATCTCTTACTAAAATCCACAGGAAGATGAAAAAATGCAAGGATCTGAGTATTATCTCTGAGGACACAGGAGCGTGGCGAGGAGAGCCCTATCTCTGGCTCCTTGGTTCTGTGATACTTGGGTAGGATAGAAGAGCCAAAGAACTGCTTATGAAGTGATGAGATAACTGGGTGAGAGGTTGCTTTCTTTTTTCTTGTTTCTTTCTTCCTTTTTCTCTTTCTTTTTTTCTTTCTTTCTTCTCAGCATTGGCAGTATCCAAATCTATTCTGCTGAGAAAGATTATGTCTAGGCCTTTCTGCTTTTGTCACAGCCTTTTAAAAATTGCTTTGAATATGTTCAGTCTACTGCTTGGCTGTTTTAAGAAACTCTGCCAGTTTCCAGGTTTTTCTTTTCTCTTTTATTAAAATACTGTTTTTCTCATATAATATATACTGAATATTGTTTCCATTCCCTCTTCTCCCAATTACTCCCCCAACCCACTATCATTCACAACTACTCCCTTTCTGTCTCTCATTAGAAAACAAACAGGCTAGCCGGGTGGTGGTGCATACCTTTAATCCCAGCACTTGGGAGACAGAGGCAGGCAGATTTCTGAGTTCGATGCCAGCCTGGGTCTACAGAGTGAGTTCCAGGACAGCCAGGGCTATACTATACAAAGAAACCCTGTCTCGAAACCCTCCACCCCCCCCCCAAAAAAAAAAAAGAAAACAAACAGGCTTTTAGAGAATAATGAAATAGAAAAATAAAATATATTGAGATAAAACAAAAACTAATACATAAGAAGAGGCTAAAACAAACAAAATTAAGAAAAAGAGCCAAAGAATAGACACAAGAAACAGACATGGATACAGAGACCAATTTGTTTGAACACTTAGGAATTTCATAAAAACACTAAACTGCAAGCCATATAATATAAGCAAAGGACATGTAGGGTAAAAAGAGAAATACAAAATGTGAGTGTGAGTAACATTGAAAATTATACAAAATTTAAAAAATAAAAAATAAAGCCCTGACATGACATTGTGATTTAAAGATCATTCTAATATGCCATTGCGATCATTTTCTGTTGGTCATCTACTACTAGGCATGCAGCCTACCCTTAAAGATAGTTCGCTTCCCAGTGAGACACCCTTGGTGTAATCTAAATTTTCATTAGCAAGTGGTTATCAATTGGAGAGAGTTTCTCGCTTAGGAGTAAAAGCCTGTGTACACTTCCTTCAATTCTAGGACTCCATCCAGTAGATAAAATAACATTATCTCATTCTAGAGCTAATATGTCTTGTAAATACTCATACAAATTTTGAAATGCAAATTTAAAACTGTTTTAGCAAATAAACTAAATTGTAGATCTAAGGAACACATTTGGAGATATCAATGATGATAAAGTGACAGAAATTGGACATTTCTCCCTTGGTCTTTGCTTGAGTTGCAGATTTCATTTGTTGAATCCTATGAAACACCCAGCTTACATGTTTAGAATGAAGAGGACACTTTAAAAAAACCACAACTTTAGAAGTATCATTGTCTATCGCTCTAAACTCATGAAAAATATACAGAACCCAGTGTTTCATGCATGAATGTACAGACACAATTTTGAGGATTCTAGCTTAGATAAGACCACAGACTCAGAGCACCCAGGTACATATTGGACTCCATAAAATGTAATGTCTATAATTAGAGAAGAAAAGGAAACGATTTTGAAAATGGAGTGTTTTGAGGAGGAAGGGGTCATGGTGGGACATGGAGGAATTTTGGGCAAAAAATAATTTAAAACCTTACACTCTGTGGTTCTGCTCTAATAATGGCCCACTCAAGCTGTGGATAGTCACCTCACTTAAATTTTGATGTTAGTCTTGTGACATAGCTCAGAAGGTAAAAAGTCTTGCCACAAAAGCCTTATTATCTTTGTTTAATTCTCAAAATACAGAGCAAGAGAGAGAGAGGCAGAGAGAGAGAGAGATCTGACTCCACTCAGTCTGAACCAATGCACAACCCCATCAACTCCATGCACTCCACAATTTAGTAACAATAATAAAAAATATTATTTATATGTCATCTTTCCCAAACACAGTTTCTATCTTTTGTCTCATAATTGACAGTGCATGTAATATATTTGCAAAACACAGGAGCCATCTGTAGCCACAACTGAGTACTTCTGATATCTCTGTTTTATTTAATGGCACCAAAATATAACTTAATGATAAATATTAACTTAAATAATAAATAAACTTAAAATTAACTTAATAATAAATAAACTTAACTTATAAAATAAAATAAATTAACTTAATAATAAATAAACTTAAAAATAATGTCTTCATACAAAAAAAACAAGTCCTATACAATCCCCTGAAGAGTGAGGTGTACACATCATGAGTTTCTTCTTTCTTTTCTTTTCAACATGCTCCCTCTCCTCCTCCCTCCCCTTTCTTCCTTCCTCTTCCCCTCTCCCTTCCTCCCCTGCCTCCTCTTCCTCCTCTTCTATTTATGCTCTGTAATAAAAGAAAGCTGATGTAAAAGAGAGACTTTATTTCATTTTCATAGTGAAGGCCCATGGGCAGCATTAAGCAGTTGAGTAAACATGACTAATGCTGGAGCCCAGTCACATGACAATTTGAATTCTCTGTGCTGAGTTTCAGTAAGGCAGAGACATTCTGTAAAGCTGTAAAATGTCAGTCAAAATTTCCCTGTAAATTTCCCTGACTCTTATAAAAGTATTGTTTTATTCCAAGGATCTACCACCTCCATAGTCTGTTCCTATAAGGGTTTTATTTCTTATTCAATGTTTTATTTATTTAAATTTCAAATGTTATCCACTTTCCTGATTTCCCTCCCCCCCAAGAAACCTATCTAATGCCCCCTCCTCTTGCTTCTATGAGTGTATGTCCCCCCTCAACCACCCTTTCTCACCTCCTCACTCTCACATTGTCCTACACTAAGGTATCAAGTCTTCACAGAATCAAGGGAAGGGCCTCTTTTCCCATTAATGCCCAACAAGGCCATCCTCTGCTACATATATACCTGGAACCATGGATCTCTCCATGTAGTCCTTGGTTGGTGGTTTAGACCCTGAGAGCTCTGGTTGGTTGATACTGTTGTTCTTCTTATGGGGTTGCAAACCCCTTCAGCTCCTTCAGTCCTTTTTTAACTCCTCCATTGGGTACTCCATGATCAGTTCAATGGTTGGCTGCAAGCATCTGCTTCTGTATATGTCAGGCTCTGGCAGAGCCTCTCAGGAGACAGCTATATCAGGTTCCTGTCAGCATGCACTTTTTGGCATTCACAATAGTGTCTTTATTTGTTGACTGTATATTGGATGGATCCCAAGGTGGGGCAGTCTTTGTATGTCCTTTCCTTCAGTCTCTGCTCCACACTTTCTCTCCATCTTTGTTCCTGTGAGTATTTTATTATGCCTTCTAAAACTGAAGCACCCACACTTTGTTTTTCCTTCTTCTTGAGCTTCATACAGTCTATGAATTGTATCTTGCGTATTCTGAGCTGAGGTTTTAGGCTAATATCCACTTATCAGTGAGTGCATACTATGTGTGTTCTTTTGTGATTGGGTTACCTCACTCAGGATGATATTTTCTAGTTCCATCCATTTGCCCAAGAATTTCATGAATTCATTGTTTTTGATAGCTGAGTAGTACTTCATTGTGCAAATAGGGTTTAAACCAAATAGAGAAACCCACAGCTGTTATCTCTATGGCTACAGATCCTTAAAAAATATTACATTAGAATAAAATCCCAAACATTTTGGGGGCAGAGGTTTAGGTTAAGATTCAAGGTTTGGAATCATATTAGTAAACACACACACACACACACACACACACACACACACACATGAGTGGTGGGGTGAAACTGCTTGCAGTTTCATGAACTGGCTTCTCTCAGGAGAAGGACCAAAGGACCTGAAATAGAGGGTTCAAAATACAAAGAGAAATCACGAAATCAAGTTGAAATAGCCCAATCAAGACTTCACTTTATTTAGAATAAGCCAGGGTTTTTATAGTCACAGGAGAAACTGAAACCAAATCTCTAGATTACATGATATTTGCATACTGCAAAAAAAAAAAAGGTTCAGGTGCCAAAGTCCCCAGGTTTGGAAGATCTTCAGGCTGGCGTGCTCAGGTGGCTTCTTCAAAGAGGAATTGGTGGTCTGTAGAGAGCATTTGTCTTAGCTCCCCAGGTGGTAGCCTCCAAGCAGAGACTGCCAGAAGTCCAATGGCTGAGGGGAAGGGAGAGGTAACAGTGGGGGAAAACAGAGACAGACAAACAGAGAGACAGAGACACTGAGAGAGTAAGACAGAGAGACAGAGAGAGAATAAGATGGAAGAAGTGAAGTGTCAACGAGTTTGAATTTCCCAACTTTATGTAAAATGGACTGAATGAACAAAAAGAAAAATAGGAACACAGAAACTTGAAGTGGAAATTTCTGGTTTCTTTGGAGATACTTGCTTCTGTCACGTGATGCTTTTCTGGAAGCTGTCTTATGAGAGGATGTTTTGCTGAAAAAATATTTGAATTTTTCTGGAAACTGCCTGGTGAAAGGGCATGTGATATTTTGCTGGAGCAGTCACTTGAAAGGAAACATGATGTTTAGAAAGACTATAAGTATAACCCAACAGACAATGGACAAGACTCTGACATTGGTTTGCTTTGCTGGTCTTCCTTGGACTTCACTGAATCTGGTCTTCATTGATGATGTCCTTGCATTAGTTCACCATGTTTTTTCACTGGTCTTTGTTTGACATAGATTCATAGAAAGAAATGCACCAAAGAACTTCTGGTGGTATTCTGGTTGCTTCTTTCTGCTTCCACAGACTTGTGTTGAGGGTTGAAGCCTGGCAGTTTCTTCTGCATCTCACCACTGCTATTGATCCATGTTTGTTGTTTTGATAATGGACTGGACTATTGACAATGAAGATAGGGGGCACCCTCAAAGAACTATTTCTAAACAGGCCCACAAGCCCTGTTTCCTATTAACCTTTCTTTTCTATTACCCCTGGTGAGTAGTAAAAGGGAGGTTGAAACATTAGAGAAACATAATTAAAGTATGCTTAGAAAAATCTTAACTTACAGAAACTGAGCATCACAAATAATTGATAATTATTTATTTTAGAGAAAAACTTTTGAAGCACAGAAGAGGACAATGAATGATAGAATATGAACAATGAATAATAGAACAAAGTAGATGGAGAACTCAATGTGTTGCTCTCAATGTGTGAAACACTGAAGATGAGGATGCTATGAGTCCTGTTTAAAATAAATGGATTCTTCAGTGTTACTTAAAAAAAGAGACAATATGCATGTGAGGTGAAGATGAAGGGTTTCTTTCAATATAGTAAGAGGCATTCATTGGTTCACTGACAGATGAAAGTTTGCAGCCCTGAAACACATGATATATGATGAGAAAAACAGATGTGACATGCAGGAATACCTAAGCTATAAATTGAAGACAGGCAACCAGTCTCTCCTCAACAGAATTCCCAGAACACTTCACAAAATGGTTAGGAAGAATCCTACTCAGGAGATTTACTGAGGATGCCTGACAAAGTCCATCCTAGAGTTATAACACCTGTGTCAAGGTCTCACTGAACATCACCAACTATCAGAAGGCTTCATGCAGTTGTTAACTTGATACAAAGAACAGGCAGAAAGAAAGCAAATGCACACACAAAAATGACAGAAGAGATAACCATGCATTGGGTATGCACAAGGCAGTAAAGAATCCTTGAAGCTCCATGTCTAAGAAGGAACAAACTTCATCAAACCTCACTCTAAGGCTGCATTTGTTTTCTACACTGCTACAATAAACTTGATTAGGAGACAAAAATATCAACTACTTAAAAAAAATCTTTATTAAAAATGATCACCCCAGGACTGCCCTTTTACCAAGCAAGATGTAAAGCACCTGACTTCTGTCTCCTCAAACTCACCTCCAGTCCAATGGAGTCTCCTCAGAGCCCAGCCCAATGCATGAAGGAAGAAATAAACAACCAATGCAACAACACTGTTTGAAGTTGGATGGGGAAAGCCAATAGAAGCAGTTTCAGCTCATTGCTACTCAGCCAGCAGCATTCCTGGGATTTGAGTCTCGCACAATGCTTTGTAGTTATTAACCTACAGTTCCTCTTACAAGGGAACTGAATATGATCATCTAGAAGAGGAAGAATGACTCAGGGCCACCAAGGTTACACAGCACATCCAGACTACACATATATCTTAACTGACATTAACCTCCAATAAAAACAGGAAACAGAACTAGGAGACCATTAATGTCTACTCAGCCTACCAGACTGAAGCTTATATGCTCCCCACACATACTGCCCACTGTTGAGTAGTAAAGCATGTGCCATGAACAGTGAGACCAGTCTTCTTCAATACTCCAAACACCTATAATTATACTACTCTTTTAAAAGAATATAGTCATAAGACTTCAGATTTACTCATTAGTAAAGAAAATTATTTTATTTATTTTCTAATGTGAAAGAAGGTGGCCATGAGTATGCACAAGGAAAGAAAACTACATTATCATTTACTACTACTACTACTACTACTACTACTACTACTACTACTACTATGTAACAGAATTCTGTCTAAATTCTCTAGTTCATTAGTATTTTTATGTTAAATTCACAAAAGATGTTGAGAGCTCATATATGCATTTTCTGTTGGGTTGATAAGCTACAGTGGTGAGCTCCCATTAAATATTTCTCCTCTTTCCATAACACAGTGTAGCTCCAGTTCAGATACAACTACTGACTGACAGTGACCAATGGAA
>NW_022196904.1:44083767-44111572 GCF_008632895.1 Mastomys coucha | reverse complement strand
AAAAAAAGAAAAAAAGAAAAAAAACTGAAACAAAGCTTACAAACACTTTCAGTTAGGGCTTTACTCCCTTGGAAGTGACTGGAAATAAGAAATCCATAAAGGATTTATTTACTGAGGACAAAGGGACTTTGTTAGCACCTACATGAGAGCAAGATCACTCTAGATTTTCCATTATCTTACTATTAGGTAACCTCTGTTGTCAGTGGACATGGATCACTGAGAACAGTAACACATTGAGAGAAATACAACAGTGGTATCCCTAAAGCATTACATTTCAGGATGATTTATTAGGTATCATATGTCTATTGCTCAAATGTTTTTTGGTTTTGTTTTTTTTTTTAAACAAATTTGTGACTTGCCATGATCAGCAGGAATACAACATCTTCTCAACATCTATCTTATCCATAACAATCATTGTACCATATATGTAATATTTTTAATAGATAAGTGCCATAAAACAAATTAGCACTCTTGGACATTTATACAACAGCTGTATTAGTCTGTTTCACACAACAAAGATTAATTCATGCAAATGGATAAAATGGCTTCTTACAATGAGTTGTATGTTGTAAATGAAAGCACATAACAATTTAATAATATTATTTTCTTATCAAATGGAGAAAGTCTATGTGAAAATAAAACTGAGTTTTCTCTTAAGCAGTTTGACTGTGAAGCATTATGTCCAATTTTTTGAGGAACCAACAAGCTGATTCACAGAGTGGTTGTACCAGCTTGCAATTCCACCAGCAATGAAGGAGTGTTTCTCTTCTCCACAACTTCTCCAGCATCTGCTGTCACCTGGTTTTTTATCCTAGTCATACTGACTGGTGTGAGCTGGAATCTCAGAGTTGTTTTTATTTGCATTTCCCTGATGACTAAGGATGTTGGACATTTCTTTAGGTGCTTCTCAGCCATTTGGTATCCCTCAGTTGAGAATTCTTTTCTTTTCTTTTCTTTTCTTTTCTTTTATTTTTTTAAAACTTTTATTGCATTATGATGAGAAAAGTTACATGATTTCAATTTATCTGAATTTGTTAACATTTAAAAACATATTTTAAGTAAATAGAATTAAATCACATTTTTGTTTCTGTTTTGCACCCCACTCCTCCCAGAGGTCCCCCCTTCAATACCTACAATATCTTTTTTGTCATAGTCCTTAAAATTCATAAAATATTATAACAATAAAAATAAGTACTATAAATGTTGTTTGATATAAAATAACAATCAATTTAATAGTCTTATGTAGATGCTCATCTACAGCAATAGTGAAAATACATTTTTCTCAATATAAATTTTAAATAACTCCAAACATATTAACTGTGTACTTCAAAATAATACATCACTACTGGTATTTTCTTAAATAAACACAAATATAAAAAATCATTTTGTTTGCTTTGTATTTAGTAGAGTTTAAAATCTTGGCTCTTACTGTGGTACAAGCCCAAAATAAGAAGAATTTTTAGACATTGGGTATTATTTAATAAGGCTGTACTTCAATGACCCTCACATTACTGAAGGATTTTACCTCCATCGTAGCTAAGCTGAGAGTTGATAGTTCTGCTGCACCAAGAAATGAATTGTAGGCTCGATTTTTGGATATAGACTTCCTGCTATGGTCAAAGCTATTTGACTTGAGTGAGTGACTTCATTCTCAGCCCACAGAGAACAGGCTACATTCGTTTAAGAAATGGTGTGTGTATTAAGATGGTCTATCCATAAAGTCATTCGCCAACTGTTTCAATGAACAATGGTTCTGCTTGGAGGGTGGCGCAGACATTAGGTGAGGGTAAGAATTTGGTTCATTAGTTGTGATAATTTGGAAAAGCATTCATCTCAGAGATAGAGTAACTTATAAAGTCCTGTTCTTCAATCTTGATACAAGAGATGCAAATGTCAAGCAAAGCATTCAGTCTCATTCTTTGTTGTTCTCTTACAAGCAACCTCCCTAGTTAATCATGTATGTTTCTTTTGGGTATATAAATACTTTTGAAATATATAAGCTGTTCTGAAAACCATAGTATAGTGTAAAGACATGAAATAAACAATACTGCTAATAGAGAGGCTGAGATAGGAGAAGCAAAATTTCAAGACCCTTATGTTGTACAGAGCCAGACACTGTCCCAAACAAATAAGCTGAAAGTGTATATAGATTGTACAATGTTGAATCTATTTCTCCAACACCAAAATAGAGAGAACATTGGATGACAATCAACAAATTTCTAATTCCTCATATTAATCACAGGGGCAGAAGACACCACAGAAAACATTGACACAACAGTCAAAGAAAATGAAAAAAGCAAAAAGGTCCTAACCCAAAACATCCAGGAAATCCAGGACACAATGAGAAGACCAAACCTAAGGTTAATAGGCATAGAAGAGAGTGAAGATTCCTAATGTAATGGGTCACAAATATCTTCAACAAAATTATAGAAAACTTCCCTAACCTAAAAAACAAGATGCCCATGAACATACAAGAAGCCTACAGAACTCCAAATAGACTAAACCAGAAAAGAAATTCCTCCCATCACATAACAATAAAAACACCAAATGCACTCAACAAAGAAAGAATTTTAAAAGCAGTAAGGGAAAAAAGTCAAGTAACATATAAAGGCAGGTCTATCAGAATTATACCAGACTTCTCACCAGAGACTATGAAAGCTAGAAGATCCTGGGCAGATGTCATACAAAACCTACAAGAAGACAAATGCCAGCCCAGGCTACTATACCAGCAAAACTCTCAATTACCATAGATGGAGAAAACAAGATATTTCATGACAAAACAAAATTTGCACAATATCTTTCTACAAATCCAGCTCTACAAATGATAATAGATGGAAAACATCAATATAAGGAGCAAAACTATACCCTAGAAGAAGCAAGAAGGTAATCTTTCAACAAATCCACACAAACCTAATTCAACCTCTTACAACAAAAACAACAGGAAGTGATAATTACTTTTTCTTAATATCTTAATATGTAAAATAATATTACAAACATATCCTAATCGAGAATTCTTTGTTTTTAATATGGTTATTTAGTTCTCTGGAGTCTATCTTCTTCAGTTCTTTATATATATTGGATATCAGCCCTCTATCAGATGTAGGATTGGTAAAGATCTTTTCCTAATCTGTTGGTTTACATTTTGTCCTATTGACAGTGTCCTTTGCCTTATAGAAGCTTTGCAATTTTATGAGGGCCATTTTTCAATTCTTGAATAATCTTGGGTTAACTCTAACCAAACAAGCAAAAGACTTGTATGACAATAACCTCAAGTCTTTCAAGAAAGAAATTGAAGATCTCAGAAAATGGAGAGATCTCCCATGCTCAGAGATTGAAAAAATTAATAGTAAAAATGGCCATCCTACCAAAGGCAATCTGCAGATTTAATGCAATCCCCATCCAAATACCAACACAATTCTTCAAAGACATTGAAAGAGCAATTCACAAATTCATCTGGAAAGGCACAAAACCCAGAATATCAAAAATGTTTCTTTACAATAAAATAACAGCTATGGGAATGACCATCCCTGACCTCAAGCTTTACTACAGAGCAATAGTGATAAAAACTTCATGGTATTGGTACAGAAACAGACATATTGATCCATGGAATAGAATTGAAGACCCAGAAATGAAACCACACACTTATGGGCACTTTTTCTTTAACAAACAAGTCAAAAATATAAAATGAAAAAAGAAATCCTCTTCAATAAATGGTACTGGCCTAACTGGCTGTCTGTATGTAGAAAAATTAAAATGGATGCATGTTTGTCACCTTGCACAAAGCTCAAGTCCAAGTGGATAGAGGAGCTCAACATAAAACCTTATACACTGAATCTAATAGAAGATAAAGTGGGAAAATGCCTTGAACTCAATGGCCAGGGTGATATTTGCTAAACAGAACTACAATCGCTCATGCTCTAAGATCAAGATTCCAGCACTTGGGAGGCAAAGGCAGGCAGATTTCTGAGTTCGAAGCCAACCTGGTCTATGGAGTGAGTTCCAGGATGGCCAGGGCTGCACAGAGAAATCCTTTCTCAGAAAACCTAAAAAATAAAAATAAAAAAAAGTATGTAAACAAGCAATCTTAGGAAATAGGAGGTTGGAGGGGGAACCCCCAGAATGCAACAGAGACCTGAATGGTGAGACACTCCCAGGACTCACAATGATGGAACTTAGATGAAATGTCCGACAGTAGGGAGAAGGAACTTACAGAGCCCACCTCCAGCAGGAAGATAGGACAAGTGAGGGATGGGGTTGATATCCCACAGTCACATCTTTAACCCATAATTGTTCATGTCTAAAAGAATTACAGGGATGGAAATGGAGAGGAACTTGAGGAAAAGAAGGTCTAGTGACAGGCCCAAAGTGGAATCCAGCTCAAGATTAGGTCCCAAAGTCTGACACTATTACTGAGGCTATGGAACACTCACAAAAAGGGATCTATCATAACTACCTTCTGAAAGTCCCAACAAGCAGCTGATAGAGTCAGATGCAGATATTTGCACCCAACCAATGGACAAAAGTAGCTGACCCCTGTTGTTGAATTAGGGAAGGCTGAAAGAAGCTGAGGAGAAGGGCGATCCTATAGAAGGACCAGCAATCTCAATTAATCTGGACTCCTGAGATCTTTCAAACACTGGACCACGAAACAGACAGCATATACCAGCTGATATTAGGCCCCTAACACACATGCAGTAGAGGACTTCTGAGTTTGTGTTCATTCAGAGATGATGCACCTAACCCTCAAGAGACTGGAGGCCCCAGGCAGTTTAGAGGTCAAGTGACATGGGAGAGGTATCCACGTGGAGATGGCGTGGGGTGGGGAGGTGTGGGATATGGAGCAGTTGGAAGGTGGATGGGGGATGGGGAATGGAATATGGAAAGTAAAAAATAAATTTAAAATGAAAAAAAGAGCCAATGAATAGCTATTTGGGGGATTAAATAACCCATAATTTGACTCTTGAATTGTAGTAGTTCAAGTCTCCACAATCATTGAGTTGATCATCACTGTAGAAAGCTTAGTGCAGCTTTGGAGTTTTGTGGTTTTATTGGAAATTCCAGGTTATACTTTATAACCAGGTTACACTTTATAACCTGGAATTTACACTTTTGTGTAAATCATCATTTCTTCTTGTTATTGAATGAAAAGTAAGTTCTAATGTGTTTCCCACAGATTTTACAAGCTTATAATCTCAAATGCTTGAAAACACACCAAAGTTTGAAATCCCTGTATGAGGAACTTGTTAAAGCCTATCTCTTATCTAAAATAACTTACATTATGTCTTTTTTTATGGAAGCACAGTTGAGATGTATAAACATATAAGCTTATGGTCTGTAGACCAACTCTGGTTATCTTTTACCAACATAATATTCTGTCAGTATTCTGACAATGCTTCAGCAGAAAGCAAGTGAGCCATATGGCTGCTGTACTGATAAGGACATGCCACAAGAACAGGTAAGAGAAAGCTATCTGTATGCAATGGCACAGGTCAGCTAAACTTGGTGACATCTCACTCTAGCATGTCAGCCTCTGGTTAAAGGTGTGCCACAGATCAAAGACAAGATCATGTAAAAACCACAGCAGGTGTTACAGCATGTCACTGAAGCTTCACTTGTCTTCATGTGTCAACACTTAGATTTCTCTCATAATTGACAATGACTTGACAGGGAGGCTAAATCATTCAATTGGAAATTTTCCTAGATTCAATTCCAGCATTGATCCCGAAGGCTGAAGGATTAAGGTAACAAAGAATGTTGCATTTTTAGCATTTTGCAGTATCAACTCCTTTGTGAGATGCCACTCAAAAACAAAATGAAAAATAATGAAGTCAAATTTTACCTTTTGTAATGTATTCAAACATGTGTTTCTTATTAAAATGTGTGCTGTCATAGAATTCATATGTTCCTTATGAGCCTTGATTTAGCAAATGGTGGAAATATATAGTATACTTTTAAATAATGTTAGTGTAACCTAAGATAAATAATTCATTTATCAGCATGTAGAAGAAAATTGAATATTCTAATATATCACTGAGGATTATAAAAGTTACTAGGATAATATTTATGTCTTTGATAGACAATTGACATATTTTATAATACACATAAATTTCAATTTGTATCTTGACATAAAAAATGCATTTTTCACTACTCATGGGACTCCTTTCTTCCTAATGTGTTGCCTCATCCAGCCTTGCTATGTGGGTTTATGCTTAGTATTACTGTATCTTGATATGGCATGTTTTACCAATATCAGTGGGAAGACTTCTGGGTTCTGAAAGTAAGTGGAGGAGCAACTGATCTTGTGCAGAGGAAGGTTGGAGGAGACTGGGGGACTGGAAAGGACAGGAAGAAGAAGAGCCTGTGGTCAGAATGTATTTTATTAGAGAAGAATAAAGAAAACAATAGATACAATTTCTTGTATTTTCAGAAAATTGAAGTAATGCTTATTCTCATGAAAAGTGAAATTGGTTAACATACTCTGTAGTTTTTAAACATTTAGATCGAGAATAGAACAAGCTGTGCCTGAATCTCCAACTTTGCTATGCCATTGATTCCAGGATAACTGACATTACATGGACCATTATTTCAGCTCTGTACAGAATGCTAATAAATCATCTTCAGTAAACAGGAAAGCCCCATATCAGGGATTCTTACGTCAGAGTCCTGTCTAAGTAATCAGGAGATACCTAAATCTGTATAAAAATATAATATATTTATCTCAGTATTATAAATATTATTTTCTCTACCAGAATGCATATACAAATTTCCATGATTTTATTACAATTGTAAAGATTTGGTTCTCAATATAAACCAGATAAATTTTCACTTAAAATATGTTTTTTACAGACTCCTAAAGATCTTTTACATATTAGAAGCTTGAAAAAGCAATGTCTAATATATCTGTTTTACATCTTATTTGAATTATTTGATGATATCTTATCTTCAAATTTCTGGTTGTGTATTTATGATGCACTTTTTTCTAAGAAGAATTCATAGGCTTTATGAAATTAAAGAGTGATTTACTACACTGTTCCTCCGTGAGATGAGTCGCTCTCAAAGGTGTTCAAATGTATCCCTTTTCCAGGTGCCAGTCATCACACTGGCATGCCCTGTCTCCTTGAACTCCATTGGATGGCTCAATATGATCTTCCTTTCAGCTTCTCCTCTACTGCTTTCTGCATTAAGCCATGGTTTAATTCATAATATATCTATCCTATAAATCTGAATACTGTTTGAATCTGTACAAGCATAATGCTGGAGCTGGTGTCAATCTGTTTCAGCTGCGGGACTTGATTTATTAGTAACCTTAAGGACTGAAGGATTTTTGTTACATTGTCCTGACAAAGCTCTAATTAAATTATACACATGTAGATTAATTAAAACACAAAGAAAATTATGCTACTGATAAATGATATTTCATGGGAGTTTACTAATTTAATAAATTATATATTACCCTATTTTATAAGACTAAGCTTTATAATTATTTTTAAATAAACATATCATCTTTTCATAATTGCATTTTATTGACAAAATATGAAGACATACTCCTGTTTTTTTGACTCTCTGTTATGAGAAAGCTACACAAACACTAAGATGGAGAGGTAACTATGCATTAAAAACATGTCCTGATCTTGTGGAGGACCCTGAGTCAGTTCCCAATATCCATGTATTTCAGCTCCTAACTGCTTGTAACTCTAGCTCCCAAAGATGCTATGCATCTGGCCTCCTCTGGAACTTGCAAGTACTCATTAACACACACACACACACACACACACACACACACACACACGAGAGAGAGAGAGAGAGAGAGAGAGAGAGAGAGAGAGAGAGAGAGAGAGAGCAAGAGAGAGAGAGCAAGAGAGAAAGGATTAAAATAAAAACTAAATCTTTAAATGTGCTTATCTAAAGATATACATGTAAAAGAAATGACACAATCTTCATCTTCAGAACAGCTGGGCTTTATAATGCTATCATCGTTACATAAATAAGGAAGGATTTACTGAAAGCTGAGGGTAGAATGTACTGTAAAGTAGAAACAAAGGGGCTTGGGGAGCATTTAGTTGGTTAAGGACAATTATTACTGTTACAGAGGACTCAGGTTTGGATCGCAGCACCTACTGTGCTGGGAATTGGATGACTCACAACCCCCTGTAATTCCTGGTCTAGGTGATTTAGATCTCTCTTTTTGCCTCCAGAACACATTCAGATGTGCATAAGCACACAAACACGTACACACACACACACACACACACACACAAAATTGAAATATTTATAGAGTATTTACTCTGAAAAAAATCCCTTTCTACATTCAAATCATTAAAAATCACATAGCATTAAGTTAGGCAAACAGGGCATTATACTTCAGTGAGGTGGCCTTCATGGACAGTGGAGCAGTTTAAAATACAGACAGCTCATTGGTTGTGGTAGTGACTTTTCCCAAAAGAAACCTAAATGATTTGGTCATCAAACAGAATTGGAACATTTTGTAGAGCTGAGTTTTCATTAAATATCTTGAGTTTCTTATCTCTTTATAGAATGTAGTTCTCATACAACAAGAGAAAATATTACAAAGTGCTTTAATGAATACTAAACATTCCATAGGGGAACTATTGAAAGGTCTTAGGTCATTATATAGATGGATGTAGGTAATGTTAGAACAATGAAAGAGCCTGAGCTTATATTACTCCCATAAAAATTCATTCAGGATGAAAATGGAACATTATATAGAACTGCCTAATTCAGAAGATTTCAACACAAAAACTAGTTAAAAATGACATACTAATGTGAATTTGTTAGGTTTTGAAATTTCTGACATTATAATTTTTTATTGAATATTTTCTGAATTTACATTTCAAATGTTATCACCTTTCCAGGAGAAACCCCCATCCCATCTCTCTCCTCCCCTGCTTCTATGAGGGTGTTCGCCCACCCAACCACTCACCCATTCACTCCCACCTCCCTGACATAGCATTCCTCTATGAAAAGAGAGTTTTTGTAGAAAGTTGGGATTTAGTTTAAAATGGACCATAGTAAAGAGATAAGGTTTTCAGAGAATACTTGCAGAGAATAGAATTGGAAATGGTCATTTCAGCACCAGACCAATCAGCTCTGAACACACATATTCAAAAATAAATTAATTGAATTAGTTTATTTATTAATTTATTAATTAATTTTTTAAAATTGGCATTTAATGCAACATTACTGGTGGTGTCACCGGGCTTCCTTTGTCATCCTTCCAACTGGATAACAAACCCAACCGTTTTCTCCATATATATGTTATATCTTCAAGGCACTTCTATACTATCAAAGGCAATTCACACATTGACATCATGTGGAAGAATCAAAAGGAGGGATCATTTATATGCACACTTAGATGAGGTCTTCTGGATGCTGCATCACCAGGAGTTAAGAGAGCAATATTATTTTATCACTGCATAGATGAGAAACTTGGAGGTAAAATGAAAAATATATATGGTAATAATTTAAAGTGAAGGATGCGTTCATAAGTACTCTCATTTTTTTATTAATTAAGGACTATGAGGAAATTGCCTCCCCACAGGGTCTTTAAGGCACATGAATTTAAACATGTTTCTCATCATAAAGCTTATTTTTCAATAGGTCATTTGAAAACATAGTCAAAAAAGCTTAGACTATAGTGTAGGAATTAGTTACTCAAAATCTGTTGACACTAAATTTTTGAACTCAGGACTAACACAGTACTTTTGCAGAGAGGAGAGGAGAAAGACTGAGACTGACACCAGCAGAAGACTGCAACTGATATACTGCTGTTTTCAGTAAACTTTTAAAGACAGATTCATAAAATTTTGTAAAAGGAGGCCACTTCTACTGGCTTCTTTAAAGAAATCTAGACAATTCTACAGACATACACATGGTCTTGCACCCCATATAAGCTGTTTTGTGTGCTATGTACACAAAGGAGAACATTATTGAAACTATTAAGATTGACGTTATAGATCAATGTATTTGAAAATAAAACACTAAAAATATTGTACGTGTGGTTTCATATTTAGCAAACATCTTTGTAAACTTAATAGGCATATGCATTATTACAGAATAGAAATTTATATAGTCATAAGTACATAAATGATTGGAGATTTAAATTATAATAAAATGGTTTGATAAATGTAATTAACTCAATAATATTTAAAAACACAGACATGTCATAGTATAGTTGGATGTACCTATACAAATCATAAAATAGAGCCAATGGTACATTAACCAAACAGAAAATAAACTTTTCTACTTAGCTTATGAATCAAAGTTCACTGTATATCCACTACACCAAAAGATAAATGAGATAGTATTAGACAAGCTGTGGATATAAAATGGGTAATGTGTCTAGAGATCAAGAGATGAGGCATTAGAGGGATCCTGGTAGAAGATGCAGTAGAGCCTTCTCCGGATAGTAAAGCAGCTGGGCATATGTTATGTTTATGTAGAACTTTACACTTCAGTAAACGAGAAAAATCACTTGTAGATCCAGGAAACACTCACAAGAAGAACACACAGAAGTGACTGATGAAATATTTAAACAGTGACTATTTATATGAGGTAGACAGATTATTAGAAAGCATAAGAACTTGGAAGTAGAATTGGTTCAATGTTTAACTTGTTGCTCTAGGCTCAATCTATTTTTTATCAGATGAAAATAAAGAGCATACATTATTCCTACTGTGTATCACTAACATAACCTCAGAGTGTACTGCAAGTACTTCTTTTGAAAGCTCTTTCCTCTCCTTCCTCTACACACATACACACACACACACACACACACAGAGAGAGAGAGAGAGAGAGAGAGAGAGAGAGAGAGAGAGAGAGAGAGGGAGAGAGGGAGAGAGACAGAGACAGAGACAGAGACAGAGAGACGGAGAGACGGAGAGACAGAGAGACAGAGAGACAGAGACAGAGAGATTCAGAAACAGAGACAGACTGAGACAGAGAGACAGAGAGAGAGGGAGAGAGAGAGGGAGGGAGAGATAGACAGGGAGAGAGAGTGGGAGAGAGAGAGACACACAGAGAGAGAGAAAGAGAAAGGGAGAGAGAGACAGAGAGAGACAAAGAGGGAGAGAGAGATGTTCGCACAGGTTTTGAATACTATTTGTTCCTGTCTTTTAAATGAAAATTTGCATTTTTACATAATCTCCTGCTTATAGTGGTGATCCTAAATACATGACAAAAAATTACCCAACAACATTAACTTTAGAAATGTTTGGTAGGTATGACCAATAGCTAAATAGACAGTTAATCTGTTAACATTTAACTAAACTAAAATTTTACTAAAGAGTTTAAGGGCAACATGCCTTGGCATTATATACTGCTGTTAAACATTGTAACCTAATTTTGAAGTAATCTCCTAGGATCAGGGGGGAAGAATGTTGCTTGTTGATGGTAGATGGACAGACACACAGTATGTCCTGGTCATCCTAGCAGGACCCAATGCATTCCTGAAAAACTCTTGGCTAGTCTCAAAAGCATACACCAGGGACGTTGGAGGGCACTGACAATTTTCTAGAACAATACTTAATGAATCCTGGGAGATGTTTGCTTTTAATCAAACACCATCACACTTGGGGTAGCAGTTGCCCAAATATCTTTAGGTATGTCAGAGACATACAACCAGGCTTTCAGTGCTCTCTCAGCAGCAGCCTGACAATAGTCTATGATTGTGACTTGTACAACCTTCTATATCTCTTTTCAATCTACCCACTATTGAAGATATATGTTGTCCTTATATGTCTACATGAAAACTTTCATACAGTCCCTCCCTTACTTTGCAACCACTCACAATCTCAGCTGCAGATTAATAATGTTTCACAATACAGAAAACAGATACTTTTATTCTAGAATTAAGTACAGCATTTTCAAATATAGTATCAAATACAATACCAACAATATGAAATGTGAAACCATTTTAATATTTTAGTGGAAAGTGTGAATTAACTGAATTTCTTATGCTCTTAAAATTTACAAGAAATAGAAATCACCTGCTCAGGACCAACAGTAGAAGTGGGAGGTGAGACTGTTTTCCTTGGCTGACCTTGAGTTGAGTGCAATGTGAAAGGTTTCCTTTCAGCTCTAACCATGGCTGTTCATCAATGGAGCAGTGGATTCATTTCATGACACTGGTGACAGGGAGTGCTTAGAGAGAAAATATTTATACACTTACATGCAAATATATTTGCTTAGTGTTATACAGCAGGTGGCCATGGCCAATAACATCTGTTTTATTCTGACAGTACTACATCATCTATTTTGAGGACACCTATGTCTGATGAAACAACCCAAGTACATTTAAGATGAAAAACGTACATTCCTCATGGACTAAAATGTCTAAAAACAGCTAAATACGCTCTAATTTCTCTTTGCCAATAAAAGTAACAGATAATTTTTATGTCTCCCTGGAAAAAAAGAAAGATCATATCAAGATGTTTCTTATGTACAGTTTCTATCACAGCATTTTGTCTTCACCAGAAAGGTCAAGAATGAAAAAGACTAAAACATAAAGTCTCTTTGTTTGTTTTGTATTTAGTAGAGTTTAAAATCTTGGCTCTTACTGTGGTACAAGCCCAAAATAAGAACAATTTTTAGACATTGGATTTCATTGTAATAAGGCTGTACTTACTTTATGTATTTATGTTCATTTAAGAAAATACTAGTAGTGATGTATTATTTTGAAGTATACAGTTAATATGTTTGGAGTTATTTAAAATTTATATTTAGAAAAATATATTTTCACTATTGCTCTAGACGAGCATCTACATAAGTCTGTTAAATTGATTGTTTTTTATGTCAAACAATGTTTATAATACTTATTTTTATTGTTATAATATTTTGTAAATTTTATAGAATATGACGAAAAAGATATTGTGGGTATTGAAGGGAGTCTCTGGTAAGAGTGGGGGTACAAAGGGGAAACAAGAATGTGATTTAATTCTATTTACTTAAAATATGTTTTTAAATGTTAACACATTCAGATAAATTGAAATCATGTAACTTTTCTCATCATAATGCAATAAAAGTTTAAAAAATAAATAAATAAATAAAAGAAAAAAGAAAAATACTAAAATAACCTCAAGTGTTGACATGTTTTTAAAGTGGGTTCCTTATGATCATTTGGCATATGATTTACATATAAAAATAAGCAAACTGAGGGTGCCATTTAGATCTCCTACCTTTTTGTATAGGGCAGTCATAGAGTTTAAACATTTAAACATTTAAGAATTATTTAGAAGTAAGATCGGGTGGGGTCGGGGGCATCCACATAGAGACGGGGTGGGGAGGAGGTGTGGGATGTGGGGCAGTCGAAGGGTAGATCTGGGGGCAGGGATGGAATATGGAGTATAAAAAATAAATTAATTTAGTAAAAAAAAAGAATGTGTTATTCTAAAGCAAGAACTATGAGACATGCTAATGAAAAGAATTCAGCTCTCTTTATTTGCAAGGCACGGTTACTTACTGAATATCTATTTCTAATGTAAACCATTCAGAAAATAACTTGTTATAAATAATATGAAATTATGAAAGTAAAATTAGACTGGTCATTAAAATCTGCATGTCATTCCAAGAATATGCAGCGCTACATAATTATTTCTTTAGTATAGCTGCACTTCCTAAGAACCATGCAAATAGTTTTGTTATTGAAATTTTCTTCAAATTTGAAAAAAACTATATATATTTGTTTTTTAGTGATGAGACTTCAAAATTCTAGACTGAAAATAATTAACATTGAGCTCTATTTAATTAAATCAACAAAGGAGATTCAGCTGATGCTTTGCTGTGTACTCAAATTAAGACTGTCTCATTTGCAGCCACTTTGATCCAAGATCTGCTGTGGAAGGAGAATGAGTTTTCCCTGAATAGGCAACAACCAAGCACCCTTGCCTTGTTTCAGCTCTCTGATCCAGAAGTCTGTATGTCCTAAGTATAAGCTGTCCCAGAGTGTGTCCGAATCTAATGCAGGTTTTCCTTTCATTGAGTTAAGTACCCTTGCACAGCTAGATAGAAGGGTTTTATGATTTATACTTCCTTAGGTTAAGAAATATTCAAGTATAGACATCTGCATCTACATTGCTTCTTAAATCATCCTACCTTGTGATCCCTTTAATATATATTTAATATATTATATTTAATATACATTATGTATCTAATATAAATTTAATTTTCTATAGTGCAACATATATTTTATATATAAATATATATTGTAAACAAATCTGCACAAAATGTCTCATCCACGTATCTGAAAATATTTCTACTCTATTAATTCTCTCATAAGTGCTAGATTATAATAATAGCAAACATAACCACTGGGAAACACATGCCTCAGTTTTCAAGTCATTTCAGAGAACTCAGAGTATAAATAGAGTTGACATGAACTCCTATCTGTAATTTAGAATCTGTCTTTGTTAAGAAACAAAATTACTGACTAAATTGAAATGGCCCAAGCTGGAGAGAGGTCACAGCAGTTAAAGAGATCTTGCTGCTTTTTCAGAGTACTAAGGATCAGATCCCACCACCCACATAGCAGACCTCACAGCCATTTACAACTCCATCTGAATGGCATTGCATGCCCTATTTCAGCCTGCATGAGCACTTATCTTTCTCTCTCTCTCTCTCTCTCTCTCTCTCTCTCTCTCTCTCTCTCTCTCACACACACACACACACACACACACACACACACACACTGATAACACTTTACCACAAATATACACATGAATAAATAGTAAAATAAATGGAATAAATCCTAAAGTAAATATTTTTTAAAGATCAAAGTTTCATCTTAAGTCTGGAGTTGGATAAAGGGGATGACAGGAATTGAAACTCTGAAACACTTTTGAGATGCAGGTCATTGTTTAGTAGCAGCATAGAAAAAATCTTTTTCATAAATCACTGTATGTTTATTTTCTAAAATGTCATACCCCTGAAAACAAGTAAATTTTGAATTTGTTGTCTTCGGCTGGGATATAGTTTGCTAATTTAATTATAGGTAGTAATTATCATGAATATATCATGAATTGTATATTTAAAAGGCTAAAAAGAACAAATATAATTATATATTTTTCAGTAATAGGTTAATGTCATGCAAAATGACCAAATGACAAACCAGTAGTATTTTGGGAATTTTTTAATTTATAAAATTATAATATTTTCTCAGTTAGTTATATAAAAATCTGTTTCAATGCTCCCAAATTACAGAACAGGAAGGAATAAGTCAGATTTGGTGGTCTTAGATGTCATTTCAGACTCAAAATACATCTTTGTTACAACAGTTTCGTGTGCTACCCATATTTTTGAGATTCTACAATGTTTTCTGACAGTTATAGTGCAGGTCAGTCAAGTAAAGTGAATGAGAATGTCAAACCAGAGCATTTATCAAGTTACCACTAGGAAAGCACTTTAACAGACGGGCTCTCCATCTGCTGTTACAACTGACCACATGGAAAGAGCTTTATCTATAAGAATCCTGTGTGCTGATAGACATGTTTGACATCCATCTGGTTCACAAGAGGTTCCTCACCCTCTCCGTTTCTGTCATCCCTGTTTAAGATTTTTATGTGACTAAAGCTAGACAAATAGCAATGGTTTTCGTTTACTGTTTAAAAATTTAGGTTTAAATCCAAGACTTTCTTTTCTTTATGTATATTCCATACTGATTTTCAGTGGCCTAAAACATATTCTCCCACTTATATTCTTAAAGACTTGATCTTTCTATGCTAATTAGCTAATAAAAACCTGTTGTATTTATAGGCCCTATTTGTAATCAAGCCTGCCTGTGTGTTACATTATTAGCTATTATTGCTCTACCATAAGTTTAGGGAAGGGAACTGAGAATGTATTTTAACATTGGAAAGGACCTCAGGAGACAAGAAACTCTTGATATCTGTTTTTTCTTCCCTTATGCAAAGATAATGGAAACTAGAAGCTATAAGCCAGGCTGCTCGCACTGACTATTAAGGGGATGTTTATGGAACATCTCTTGATAGAAAGACTCATAGAAACATCAAAGATGCAAATCCTTGTTTCATGAGGATGCTCTTTGAACCCATATAATCTTGCTTCCAAATGTTACTTCATGTGTTAAAAATAAAATCACTATATTAGTTATGATGTATTCTTTTAAATGAATATAATTAGTCATTAATATCAACACAGTGCACATCATAGCTTTTGCCTTTGGCCTATTCCATGATTATTCTCAGAAAGCATCCCTTACCTGAACTCTGAGCAGCTGCTTTGTGGGGTAGTGATGAGCATGCACAGGAGGTACATGGCTTCCACAGTCTGCTTTGCCAAAACCTGTTCTGCACTTTATCATTGAGAAGTCCCATAGGCAGCAAACTTGCTTAGCTTGGATTACTGGAAATTTTGTTTTACTACATGATAAGGGTCTTCTTTTTATGAAAGTAAAATTATTCCCTGATTACAAAATAATAAAAATATTATGTTTATAGCCTGGACTCACTACCTTTCAGTGCATGTTTGATTAATGTCAGCTTCACAGACTCCTATGAGGAACAAAGCTGTTTTCACCATAGCATCTGGTGAAACATAAAATACTTCCTGATATCTGTCCAAATGTGCCATTTAGTTTGAGTCATTTTCTTTCTCAGAATCTTTTCAATAAAATAGGAGCCAAGAATATCTCTGATTGCATGAGATCATAATTTTCACTATAAAGCAAAAATTATGAATTCCATTGGGCAACAAAATCATAACTGCAAAGAAAGGGTTGTGTATTTAAAGGAGATAGGAGAGAAAACTGAACTATTCATGACAGAGAAAAATGAGCCTAGGTTCCATGCAGTAGAGTAGGAGATCAGTGTATCAAGAAAGTGTGGGGAGTAGATAACTTGCTGCCCAGAAGGAAGTGTATTGACATTATTGTACTCACAAAAGGGGTCGATCTCTGACAAGCAGGGTGACTGAGAAAGAATGGTGTGTTTTGCATTCTAGCTTTTATACACAGCATAGGTAGTGTATTTTAGTCACTGAGTTTCCTGAGTTGAAGTGACTTCCCTGTACTAAAATATCTTTATATCTTAACACCGTACTCACAGACGTATGTTTGGAGTTAAATAGTTGTTTGGACTGAAATCATTTCACCTAGGGAAAAAAGTAAACCAGTTGGAATAGTTTTAAGAAATATGCAAGAAATGTTCTGGATTGTAAAACTCCAAGTGACTGTTAGCAAAATGTAAATATTTTGTTGATCATGGGATAACAGAGGTAAACTAACCAAAGTTTGAACAGTTATTTGGGTCCTTTGTTCTAAATTTGTTTCTCATGATGTCAGTTGTTTCACCACATGGAAAAGCAAACATTATCATCACGTACATTCCTTTATAAGCATAGTAGAAAGCAGAATGCATCACCCCATATCATGATTACAAAAGATTTCATGATACCTCATGGAACCTAAAGTATGTTCGTTGGCCATAGGAATTATTTGAGGTATTTAGAAGAGAAGAAAATCTCAAAGAGGTATCTCTGACACACCTCTATCTTCCCGATTACACATTCTCTAGGAAGAGCACAATTCTTCAGAATCTTGCCCAGAAGTTTATCATTCAGGAGAGACTTTTCAAAGCTTCAGAGAAGATTCATCTTCTAGGATCTGTCTTCTCCTGTTACATCTAGCCTTCTGCTCTATGATTAAGATGATATAAAAGCTCACAAATCTTCAAACTTTGTGTGCCTTCAGGCTCTTCCTTTGATCAACTTGTGCTTGTGATATTGAATTTAACAGGTGTGTATGCATTTATTTCTGTTGATATCTTGCCAGTTTATTTTTAGACTAATCTACAAAACTACAGAAATATAAGTAAAACAAAGCTGGCTATTCTGACAATTACATATTTGCACACAAAATGGCCTGTAATATGCCATTTTTCTTATTTCCAAAACATTGCTTACTATGCCACATCATTAGATATTATTCAGGCATGATAAAATGTGCTTAGAAATACTGCTGTGTGCAGGGCTTGAATATAAAATGTAGTATATAGCAAGGTCAATATCTGCAAACAGCATTTTCTACACTCAACTCATGCTCTCACATTATGAACTTTCTCTCTGTCTCTCTGTCTCTCTGTCTCTGTCTCTCTGTCTGTCTCTGTCTCTCTCTCTCTCTCTCTCTCTCTCCCTCTCTCTCTCTCTCTCTCTCTCTCTCTCTCTCTCTCTCTCTGTTCAGTGTGCCAGATCATTTTCTGAACACAATGTTCTGGTTAGCCTCCTTCCTTAGACATTTGTCCTAAATGTAGGGGTTGTGCTGAGTCTTTTAGCATACAGTCGAATATATAGAAGAAGAGGTTCAAACTAATCCTAATTTTTAAATCAAAGGATGTGTTTGTACTCAGCCTCTGCTCTTATCTATAACATTCTGATTTAACTTAGATTGTTCTCTATTTCTTAGAAGAAAATTCTTCATGTCTTTTTCATGACTACAAAAGCCTAGACCTTTTGTATACTCCATGGCTTCTTATTTAATCCCATTCCACTCAGTGGGGATTTCAGAGCAGCTGGATATCAAGTGGCTTTAATAACTGGCTGCTAACTCAGCATGAGAAGGCTGCTAGTTTATTTTGGGGAAAATCTTCTGTTCACTTATAATGACTGTTAGAAAAGCTATCCTCCAAGTATAGGCAAAGAAAAAGACATGATTATTTCCTAGACTTCAACCCCACCCATGTTTATTTGTGGGAGAGTGGCCTTTTCTCAAAGTCAGCCAATAATCTGTTTAGGAAAAGTTTGCTCTGACACACACTTCTGATAAGTCTACCTAGAATTAATTAGTTTCCTCTTCAGAGCTGGGTTCTTATGGACAATATGATTATTGTGCAATGTCAGAAAGCTTTTATATTTTATGTTTTATTTAACTTGAGGTCAACTATAGCACTGAGATGTACCCTTCTGCTGTGATTATTCCTAGGCAGTTTTATTGTTAATTTTTAAAAGTCCTTCAAGGAATTTTGTAAAATGTGTTTTCACTACATTCAAACTTCCCACAAATTCTCCCCAAACTACTTCTCTTTCACTAATCACCCAACTTTATCACCTCTTTTTACCCCAGACTACAAGTATAGTTCATATTTCCTACATATTCTATGTGTATCTTTCAATGGGAAGGTCAACTTACCAAGGGCAAAAAACTTAAATTGTCCATCTCTCAGCAGCTATCAATATTCAATAGCTCCTGAGCTAGGGGTGGAACTTGATCTCCATCTCTCAATCTTTTCTTTCTTATGCTTGTATGTGATTTATTCATGCAGTCACAGTTACTGTTAAATCATATTTGCAACTGTCCTGATGTGACCACATGGCAGTGTTTGCTTGTATTCATCCATCATCCATAGTTGGTGTAGTCTTCCTATGTACTTCTTCCACAGTGATCTCCAAACTTGGAAGGAAAAGAAGTGATACAGATATCCTATTTATGGACTGAGTGTTCTACAAATTCTTATGATTTGCACCTTGGCCAGATGTGGGTCTCTATGTTAAACACCAAAGCAAAGTGAAGCTTTTCTGAGGAGGGTTCAGAGATGCATTAACCTATGGGTATAATGATAAGTCATTAACAGTCAGTATAGTACTATTTTCCTTTATTAGAATAAGAATAGGAAGTCTTACATTAGGGTCCCATGACCTGTCTAGCCTCAAGTCCAACACTGTACCTCATCTTGTTAGATGGGCCTTATATGCAATGAGAACATAGTTGTTTACTCTCCCATGTTGTTTTTGTCACCCTAAAGAGCACATCTTTCCTGGGTTGTCATTTTTGTAGTTGACAAGACTCAGAGCTATGTAAGATTAGTGCCTACTTTTCTCTGGTCATAGGCATATCACCTTGCAGTCCTATGAAACCTATGCAGTAGAAAAGACACTTTCATGTCAGTTTGAAATCTCGACATTCTGTGACTCCAATATGCGTTGACTTCAGTTAAATGTCTTATAGTCAAGTTCTGAATGGTAACCCAGAGCATTGACAATAGACTTTAATGTTTTTAAGTCTATGGGACTTGCTAGCCAGCATCTTCTAAGTTGTTGGCCTATTTCTGGAAATTGGCTTTCTTTTTTTTTTTTTTTTTTTTTTTTTTTTTTTTTTGTCTTTGATGTCTATGGAGGCAATGCTGCCCCATACAGGGTAACTGCATTTTAAGACAATCTATCTCTTCACATACATATGAAGCTTCTTCAATAATAGGCAGCCTTCCATATATCTTTTTACATGCATCTTCTTATATTCCTTCCTCTATTCTGTTATATAGAAATATATATATATTTGTCTTTAAGCAAATTACTAGGATTCATCAATATAAGTATTTCATATATGAGCTAAGAAGGTATTAAACCAGTTGTCAAAATTTTGTTGATATTTTCCTGTTTCTCAGAATAACATTAACTATGTTTGATCTAAACTGATGGTCATACCATCAAAATCTTCATATCAATTTTATAAATTAAGATTGGCTTCTCTAAGAAAATATAACTGTAGGCAGTCTTGTCATTGTGAAGATAAAGGATATCTTGTAATATTATAAAAGAGAGGTGAGAGAGCATAGAAGGTCAAACAGTATCCAAATTCAAGTTCTCCAGGTTCCTTAGTGAACAGAGCAGGCTGTTCACACTGGGAAGGACAATTACAAAGCAGGAGTTAAGCCTTAGAAACAGAGCATTGAAGGGAATTTATCATCTGATCACTGTCCTAGAATTGACTGTCTAATGTAGGTCAAGCACTAGATACCAGACATCCAGGTATGTAGAGGAAAGGAGGGATTCTACTTAAGTTACAAGTAATCTCTATGATTTTAGTTAGATTTTGTTTACTAATGTTCAAAGAAATGAAAGTTAAAATATGAATATAATGGTTTAAAATGTGACATGTGATATTTTTGAATGGCTAAAACACTAATTATATTTTATAATTCTATTAATAGTTCTTATTATTCATGTCACCCAACTTGAAATAACATTTAATAAAAATTATCTATTGAATTTATTTTTCCTTTAATTTTACAACTAACACTTATTCTGTTTCTACTCAGTGCTTTATTTGTTGAAAGTATGTGTATTTGGGGAGAAGAATTGAAGACTGTTTTCCTTTAGTCAGATTGCTTCAATCTCTTCTGTCATCTTTTGAGTTGGCACTTGACACCCTATAATTGATGTTAAATTTTTTAGAAAATAAATTGAGGTTATATAAACTGTCTAGTCTGAATCACTCTTCTACCACTAGACTTTTGCTCGATACTAGTTTGAGCCTTAGATGTATAAACTTTAATGATACTGTCCACTTGATTTTTCAGTGCTGGGGATTGTATACATAACATCACACAGTATAGACAATAATCTACCATGGAACTACATCTGTTGTCCTTTGAATTTTTGTTTGTTTGTTTTGTTTGTTTTTCAGTCTTTAGAAATTCTTAATACCCATTTGCTCATTTAGTCAAGTCCTAGGAATAAACAGCCTAGCACATATTTGACAACCACAAATCTGAAATATATCAAAAATTATGTCAATTTCATACTGGTATGTTACATTTGTCAGACTCCTATTGAGAAGCACAGCAATAAAGTAAATGGACAAAGAGCCATGCATAAAATCACTCATTGGAAGAAGCAGCTTGGGGAAGCCAATGGATCATACAAAGAATGCTGGCAACTGTATTGAAAAACCAAAGAAACCATTAGTGTGTATCATTTAAGTGAGATAAAGAGGTTATATCTGAATACATAAATATACCAGAAAGAAACCCAGGAAATCAACTATAATATAGTCCTTCCTGGTCTTTCTAAAGGCTCAGTTTGAGGTATAAGCTACAGCTTAGTTGTTTGGGTACTTTCCTAACATGAAGATTTTATGGGTTTCAATGGATTTTTTTTCACAGAAACCCCATATGATAATAATGCTTATAATATTAGAATCCTGGAGATTAGGAGTAGAAGGTCACTACTAGCTATATAACCCGAGGCTATTCTAGGCTACTGGAGGCCATGTTACAAAAAAGGTGAAGTAAGAATATAAGGATATCTAGTTTACAGGCTCCCACAAATCCTAACCTTCAGCCACAGGAGAAATGGTGTGACAAACAATTATAAAACCAACTTGTGGACCTTCCCTCTCTCTGGGTAGTTTCTACCATTCCATTTCACCCTCTCTTTAGATATTTCCATCCAATACTAGCACAATCTCTATAGTAAAGCTACCTACTCAATTCATTAACTAAAGCCTTTATCACTTTCTATAAACTCATTTGATTCTATTAGGTTTTTATCTTCTATTACAATATTTGAGAACATATCGCTGAACAGGATGACTGCAGAATCTAAACTATTTCACAATGAATGCTGAAAACTCAGGGTCATCAGCTATGCTGAGTAAAGAACATGAGCCACTCTGCAGGAGTCTTAAGGTCCAGCTCTTCTCACAGCTACACTTTCCTGTCACAGCATTTCAACCTGCTTCAAGGATTGTTTATTTAATTTGAAAAAGATCTTCACTCAGCACAGACAATTCTGGGTTGTTTTGTGCTTTCCAACACTAAGTTGCACACAAATAGTTTACTTGCAAAAATTAAGGAATAGGAAAAATAATTCCATATAGGTTATATTGAACATCTATAACTAACTTCACATGTGCTTTGTGAGCACACCAAGAAATACAAAGACTGCGTGGTGAGATGCTCATTTTATAACCTTTTCTTAAAGGTATATATTATAAAATAATTTTTAGAAAAATGATAGAAAAGAGCAAGAAAAGCAGCTATTGTATGATAGACTCAAGGGAAAAGAATAAATATAGCAATAGGTAGGTTCTGTTGAAAGTCATAAGAACAGTCGAACAGAAAGATGATATAAATGCTTAGATTAAAACTGTCAGGCTCAATTCTAGGTTCAACACTTCATTTATACAATGGGAAAAAGCTGAGTGATAATGTTGTTTTCTATGAAGTTGTTTGCTTTCATATTTCTGTTTCTTTTCTAGTTGATTAAATCTTGATTTTACGTGAATGGCATGGTAATTCTCCATTGATAATTCAATGAGAAAGGAGAATATACATACCCACACACAGCCCAGGCACACACACTCACATGTACACACACAGACACAAAGACAAAAAAGATAAAAGTTTGGGTAGGTTATCACTCAGTGACTAAAGTCATAACATTGTGATATAGGCTACACAGTTGGACCCACTATTTTTTTTCAAGTTTAAAGTAACCATTTATTAAATATTACATACAGATCAAAAGACGAATTTCGGTCAGAACCATTCATTAAAATTTCCCGGGTGGAATGGCCTGGAGTCCCATGTTACAAGGGCTTATAAAGCCACACTTTTTTTGTATTTCTTTAACAGAGATCATATTAGTTACATGAGATAACAATTTTGGAATCTGAAAGATGGATTTTTTTCTATTTGGCAAAGAAAATTAAGAGACTTTGTTCTTTCCCAAAATAATCTTAATTGTTCCTGTTCTAAGACATAATTTGAGTCAAATGCTTAGATTAGGTGGTAACATACAATTTATGGAGTATACTTCTGGTCCTGGATGCTAATCCAAAAATATCTATTTTGTATGACATTTGATGCCAACACTCTCATATTGCAGCTTACATGTGTCTGAGAATTGCCTTTCCATGGTTTGCCATCAAGCTGGTTTGCTGACTTGATTTGTGCCTATGATGTGTAATGCTGATTCTATTCTAGAGCCTGTGATGATGAATACAAAGGAGAGGAAATTAAAGTTTAAATGGCGCATCATACATATTTTAGCAAGTTGACCCTAGAAAATAATTATCACAAGGTCTTTAGTTACATTTCACTTACATATAAATTAAATGTCTGAATGAAAAAGAAAACAATATACCTAAATCAGTATAAGCAATTATTGATAAAAATAAGGACCAAGAATCTTTCTATACATCTAACTATGCTGCTAAGACAATCCCACTACACTTCCTGTTATACTCCTATTAAAATCAGCACCACTTGCTGCACCAAGTGTTTAAAATACTGAACAGGCAGTGTTGTTTTGAACTGCAACTTGCAGCCTGCAAATTTTACACACACACACACACACACACACACACACACAAACACACATGGATCCCCTGGAGGGCAGCATGTACAATAAACCTATGTTCTCTTTCTAATCCCCAGTGATTTCTTCAATTATCCTTTGTCCATAAATCTGTCAAAAGGATGCACATTGGTGGGTAGCTATCAGAAGATAATTGTTAAACTGATTTTTGTGATGATCGTGTACTATAGAAGTCATAGTTTATTTCTTCATGGAAGAGAGTGCTGGGCAGATGAAGAAAGACTCTAGTAATGAATCACTTGTGTACTAGAAGTGGTTCAGTAGTTCACCTAGACAATTTTATAATTTGTAATTTTTAACAAATTATAAATTTGTAAAATTTGGTAGAGATTTTAATTTTCTCTCTCTCATGCACACACAAATAAAATTAAATCTAAAATAAAGGAATCATTGTTTTACATTATGAAAAAGAAAACATCACTTGACAAGCAAGTATGGACTGGAAATTTCACAAGGATTCATGCCTCAAACAATTGCTGCTACAGAAGGCAAATCCAGTCTTCTCCAAGGAAGAGCCTTGAAAGGTTATCCAATAACAAGTTCTCAGTAGGGTCTGTGTGTGTGTGTGTGTGTGTGTGTGTGTGTGTGTGTGTGTGTGCAGCTAAAGTAGAGGTTATGAACTTGAGAGCATGTGAAAGAGGATATGTATAGAGGTGAAGAGGAGAAACAGTGTAAATGCAATACTCATGTATGAAATTCTTCCAAATAAAAGTAAATAAAATTTAAAATGATCATTCAATATTGAATTGTTATTTTTATGGTTTTTTGCTGCTGCCTCTTTAAAGAGGATGATATTTTATAAAACGAGAATATGTGTATGATAAATTTAGGCTGCAAAAATAGACCAGAATCCATGCCAACAAAAAGATTTGGAAAAATCACATGTAGGTCACTAAAATAATTTAAAAATTAAAAATAGTAAAGTGATTTGATTGTCAGAATCACACATTTGTATGATATAAGCAGTGTGTTAGTCACAGGCATGTAAAATAACATTGTCAAAAATGGTAATTCAGTCGATTGTTAAATGTGAACTTTTAAATCAGAAAAAAATGCTTTTGAAATTAATATAAACTTAATTATATGTTATATCAAAGATTTTAAACTCCCAAGTAGTGGATTGGCATATTGAGCTGAGCACTAATTTATATGATGCCATTGTTGTAAAAGAATTTGACACAGATGGCAATAAGGCTTAAGTGCTGACATTAATAAGGTTTTGCTTTAAGTGGCTGTGTTTGTATCTTCAAAATAGTTAAAAATGCATGAAAGTAAAGTGTGTGTGTGTGTGTGTGTGTGTGTGTGTGTGTGTGTGTGTGTCCTTTAATTCTGGATAGTTTCCTTAAAAAAAGAATGTTAAATCTTAGTTTTTATATTAAATGAGGACAAATGTACATGGTTCAAGAGAAAATCTGAAGATGGGAAGTGAGCTATTCAAACAAATGGAATTACACATGCAAGGTAACATATCTGTAGATATATAACAGGTTTTCTCTGTATTAATGATGATGACTGAACCTGTGTCCGACATGAATCCTTGTGAACAATGGTCTGCATTTTTAAAACATAGTAGAATTTAAGAAAGTCTAGCAAATGGGACATGTTTCCTGGTGTGATTATTATGTAGATGAGAGAAACATGGTCAGAAGTAAGCTTAAACCTGACCACAGATGAAAAGAAGGTTGGCGATCTAGTGGAGAAAAAGCTGAAATTTGGAAGAAAATGAAAGAAAGAATGAAAAGAACATGGGAGAGAAATTTGCTTCTTAGATGCAGTAACCCAGAGTCTCATGAAGAGTCTCAAAAACCCAACTGCGAGAAACCTACACCTTTGTCCTATTAATATTATACCATAAAGATACAGCATTTTAGCAGTATTGTGTGCTTTGATATTTTCAAAATTATCTAATATGGGACAGTAACTGTCACCCATTAATGCAGACAAAATCTTTTTTTTAAAAAAAACTATATTTGCAGTATCCGTAGTTCTGCAAAATGCTCCTTGCTAGATACTATGTATGTTAGATTTCTGAGAAAGCCCTGTGTAGTCCGAAATTTGCTGCTTATTTCACACATGTAGGACTTGATCTAAACATGGTGTTTTGAAGATAAATGCATCCCATGAAGCTAATATTTGCTATGCTTGTTGTGAAACCTCAGACAATAAATTGGGCACTATGTCTTCTTCACTACAACTAGCTTTCGAGAAAAACTTCTGCAATGTACTTAAACTGCTGTTTTTACTTATACAAAAGAAAAAAGGAAAAATGTCATGCTAAGCATTCAGGTACCATCTGCGAAATTTAATTCCTTCCATTATATTTCTTATAAATGAAAAATAAGCTACACTTTAGTTATTTGAATTGATTGAGAAGACAGATAAGACGCAAAGGAAAAGTACATGGCTGAGGTCTCAGTAAGGCTGTAAATACTATTTTTGGGAACCTGGTTTCCTTGGAGGGAGTGGAAATTGAATGCTGAGGATACCAAAGGAAGAATCATGCTTTTATTTTAAAAGATACGCTTTAAATACAGATATAATTTCAGAAACACTTGATAGACTAAAATATAAAGATGGAAAAGGGCCTTTGACAATTGCAGTGAGGCAGTGAAGTAAGTGAACTAAGGGATCCTGTAATAAAAGTTGTGATTTTTACTTTATCCTATTTCCCATCTACCTTGGTCCTAGTTTTGAAATTTTAGCATTTATGCTAGAAGGTTGATTATATTCTATTTACACAATACATGTAAGTGTCAATTGGGAAATATGAAGACAAGTTCTGTATTTGACTAAAATGAATAGCCCTTTATGCTGGATATTGTTGGAAGTTCACAAAGAAACATTTATACCTCACTGTTGCAAATCCCTAGGGGAGAATTCTAATCTTTATGAAAAGCACCTTGAGCACAGTTTGTGGTAGCATGAATTGCTTAACATTGTCTTCAGACAAATGATCAATAGACACTCATGCTCACAAAGTGAAGTACTGAATGCAAGCATATTTAAATTTTATGTGACAATATTTATGCAAAATATGGTAGCAGAGATTTTTGTGTCTGAACTATTGTGATTCCAATGCCTTATAATGTCCAAACTATATAACAAATCAAGGAAGAATGCAGATGACAGTTTGCAATTATTTGCATAATAATGAGGCTCTATTTTATGGATTTCTCTCTGGGAGACAACTGGTAAGAAAACACTAAGTCTTTTGGCCTAGTTCCTTTCAAAGATGATATAAGTGATAATATAGATTGTATTTTAACTAGATTATGCATCTACATAAGGTTTAAAATTGAGGGAATTTATATTTCACAAAGTTAACATGACATGCACATGTAACATTGTATGTCATAAACCTTAAAATGTGAGAATTGATAAATAATCTACTTTCCCTTATTTGTACATAATTTGTACATTTATTGCTAATTGCCGAGATAGAACCAGAAATGTTCAGACAGTTGTCTGCATATAATTTTTCCACAGAACATTAGTGTAAGACATTAAAAACATTCCTGTACACTCAGTTTCAAACTAATCATTCTCCTGGCAGGTGCAGTTCTGATGTCACTGACACAGGTTCTTGCTCTCAAAGTTGAAAATGACATTAAAAAATTCTGGCTATTATAAATAAGGCTGCTATGAACATGGTGGAGCATGTGTCCTTGTTACATGTTGCAGT
>NW_022196904.1:44051184-44082728 GCF_008632895.1 Mastomys coucha | reverse complement strand
GGGGTTTGTTCTTGTTGTTTTTGTTTGTTTGTTTGCTTGTTTTTTGGAGGGGAAACTGGGAAAGAAGAAATTTACATGTAAATAAAGAATATCTAAAAAAAATGTGATTCAATTCTTTTACTTAAAATATGTTTTTAAATGTTAAATTCAGATAAATTGAAATCATGTAATAAAACTTAAAAGTAAGTAAATAAATAAATAAATAAAAGGATTGCCTATTTTGCTTACCTGTGACTCTGTTTGTTTCTTTGTTTTTTGGAGGGGAAACTGGGAATGAAGAAATTCGTATGTAAATAAAGAAAATATCTAAAATAAAAATAAAATAAAATAAAATAAATTTTAAAATCAAAAAAAAATTTCAAAGGTGGTGGTTTTATTAGGGTGCCTTTCCTAGTACATTGCTTTCTACCTTTTGCTATCATACTGTTGAAAAATTGATGCCTAGAGACTGGGATATCCTCCAAGCATCAGGTGAAAAGGGGCTGTCTCTAGATCTATTCGCTCCTCTTTTCAGTGTGGCCTCATTGGATTAAACTCCTTTCATGTATGTTTCACTGCTAACGTTGCATCTTTGATTGTCTTATTAAAGCACGGTGACAGAGCTTGGTTTATTAGGGTGGTCAATTCTGACCCAAACAGCTTTGATAACAGCTCCTGGGAAGAAGCAAATGGAACAGGGGGCAGAGGGATATTGTCCCTTTCAAAAAGGACTTTAATTTACTAATATAAATTGTTGCTCTCTGGAGAACATGAGAGACATACCTGGAATCCAGGGAGGTGTATCAGATTCCAGGGCTACCTTCTCTATTAGCTTTTTATCGAAAAGGCAAAAGTAGGATGACATGAGGCTTGAGTATAAAATGTAAACTCTGCACTTTCAAGAGGAATAAGGGAGAATATTAACCTCAGAGCCCTTTGCTTTAGCCTTGCAGTCAGTGGGAGTTGCTCTGGGTGCTTTGGAACACACGTTATGTGTGCAATATTTGTTACCCTCCATTTCTCGTTTGTTTAGTGGCCAGAAAGCAACATCCACAGTACTTATTGCATTTTTCTCTCTTTTTCAGTTCTACAAACTTTGGGACAGGAAGGCACAGCTCACTGTGGTTGTAGTCCATTCACCTCTCCTCTTTGTGGCCTCTACAAACTGGTTATTCATGCATTGTTAACCTAGTGTGGTCTCATCAATACTGATATGTTAATCTCGATTTAATTTTAGTTTGGTCAGGGAGGCCAGCTTGAAAACAAATTATGAACAGATTAGCAATTTTTTAGAAATACTATCAGTTTTAATATTATTCTGTCTTATTTGCACACATGTAAAGTTATTTCAGGCCACTGGCCATGCCATTTTTCTAGTAAAGTAGACATGCTGATATTCATGCCTTAAATAGTGCCTGGGAAGAAGGTAGCAACAGAGAACCAGGGGATCTTTAGTTACCTTCCTTTTTACCTAGAATCCCCTGAATGGGTGGGAGTCACCACAACATTGTAATATGACCAGTTTTGATCATTTTGGGAGTGGTTAATATAAAAGTAGAAATGTTCTCTGTGACACCTCAACCGTGGGAGTTTCTTTGTCTGAGTACCTATCTAAGGGACAGTTAGGAATTTTGAATTTTCTAGTTTTCAGGAACTTAATCGGGTTTTAGTTTGGGTAACAAGTGGACAAAAGCCTAGACAATTTAGACAAAATGATCATTTGAATTTTATTTATACTAAAGGGAAGATTCAGTGACTTTAAAACTACTAGGCTGGCTGTAAACCTGAACATAGGTAGATCACCTAAACTAGAGTTCTCTTCATTCCATTTAACAAAGTAGGAAGTGTTTTGAATTATTATTTTCTGGAAATGGATGGTACTTACTAACACCACAAGACACACAGAGAAACTTCCATTTACCCAAAGCAATAGACCTTGGCCATTAAGGCATTGTATTTCTTCCTCGTTGAAAACATGATGTAGGAAAACTGTTGCGATGTTCCCACATCTCTTTCAAATCCCTACAATATCCTCACTTTACAGAGTGCTCTGTAGATGATCAGTCTGAGGAATAGAAATTAGGACATTTTCAGTGCTTGAGTCTCTCTTGACTCTACATGAAAACTACTCACAAATTTGGTTCCCTTTTTAACCCTGAATTTTACATTGTTGCTCAGAATTCTTTCTTCAGATGCTTTGTAAGATCACCTGCAAAATGAGATGTTCAAGAGGTATAGAACCAACTTGTACAATGCTCACAGTCTCTAGAGGCTGAAGGGATAAATATATATTGAGGGCCTCTTGGGAAACATGTCAAGTGCTTCTGTTAATTGTTAATCACACAGACTAAATAATTGGAAAAGCTGCTTAAAGAGGGGAGGAGTTAGTCCAACATGAAGTAATGATGGTATGGCCTAGGGCTACAGTTTATTTCATGTTGGTGGGTCAGGAAGCAGGCACAGACATTGTGGCTGCACCACAATCTTATCCAGCCCTAGCTCCCACATTTGAGAGGTCCACAAGTTTCCTAAAACAATGTCACAATCTTGAGACTAAATATGCAAACACAAAAGCCAGTAGTCATTATTTTATATACAACTGTGAGCACTGCTAGGAGATGCCAACTTCAAAAGCACACTTTAGTACAAAGTGTTTTGAGAGTTTGATTTAAAAAGTAAAATTTGGCGTAGTAAATAGTTTTAGAACAGCTGAATATTTCCCCTGGCTCTACATTCCAGAGATCGCCCCTGGTTTGAAAGAACCTGGCCCTTGGACACTACAGCTGAGGAAAGCATCTGCAGGTGAGCTACTTGCCTATAAGTGGTGTCTTCCAGGCTCAGCTCTCGACAGTCTCCAGCCTAGAGGCACACCAATTCTCTTTCAAATTACAAATGTGATTCTCATTTTGCTTGTGCCCTTTTAACAGTCAAAGTATCATTATAGATAGGAAACTACACTCAGATATGTAGTGTGAATATTGGTCAAGTGTGGATATGCAAATCAGCCTCCCACCAGTTTCTCAGCCTTTCTTAATCTTCAAAGTGACAATTATCCTCCTGCCATTTTCAATGTATATGAAACCATTGGCTTATGTCCCAACAGAGATCCATGGTTGCTCCTTTGCATTACGTTACAGAATCTAAATCTCACTAACAAAAATAGAGAAGGTAGAGGATTGCCGTCTTCTGAAGCAAACATAAACATACATACAGTACACACCACCCCCACCCGCGCACACACACACACCTTTCTCATTTTCTTCCTCAACTATGTCTGAGACTTCTGTCATGAGAGAAACTGAGTTGAATATTTAGGACAGTTGTAGACATACAACAAGCAACATGTGAAAAGACATAATTGTAAGTTAATAAGTTAATATATTTCTAAAAGTTGTACCTGAGGGGATGAAGGCAGTAGATGAAACTGGAGTGTAAAGGGTCAGCTGATTTCCAAGTGCCGGTGCAGAGGGACAGGATTACTCTTGGCAGTCATGACCATCCTTAATGGAGTGGAGATTCAAAAGCCCACTGTTCCTATCAAAGTCAATCATAGTTGCTGTTGAGGGTGTTCTGCACCTGATCCCACAGGGTGGATAATTTTATGATCTCTATGAACTTCAGTGAGCCACAGTAGTTCCACAGGCAGGGTGACAGCAGAGCACCAGGGTCATGAGGCTAATTTACATGTGCTTTTGTCAACTTTTTGTCACATAGCTTTTGAGTTAAAGAGGAAGTAATTTTATAGTAGTTCTGACATACATGTGATTGCAGAATTTGGGTGGAGTGAGAAATAAAAGGTTATTGATTTATTTTTAAGAAACTGATTATAGGTTAATCTGTTGTATTTCTTATTGCTGAGGATTTTACATGGTTGGCTTTAGCAAGTAACTTGTTTATCAAGTGGCTTGAAATAGAGTCTCTGACACTAACCTCTATTTCCTGTGAAATCTTACTACTCTGTTTACTTTAAATCCCCATGAGGCCAGTCTGGAAGCAATATATATCTTATAAATTTTATTGAAGCCATTGCATTTTCCTTTAACCAAACAATGAAAGTTCACAACGTATTTCATTTATATCATGAAATAGTTTAAACATACCACATGTCTATAGATGATTATGGTCTCTATCTCTCTGTTCTATGTCTCTATGTCTCTCTCTGACTCTCTTTCCATCTCTCTATAAAGATATGGCCTACTTACCAAATAGCTCCATTAATTTATTTTGAATTTTGAAAATAAATTACTCAACTCCACATGCTTCAATTCTACCATGGTAAGATATATGGAGTTTAATAGCTACAATTTCTTCTATTTAGAAATGTTGAGGTATTGAAGGTCGTTATAGACTACCTACTATACTTTCTTTAACTATGTTATTTTCCCTTGCTGTTCTCTTCTTTGCATGTATTTTCACATGTGTTAATGCGTTGTAGTACTATATGTAGTAATCCTCCCTTATTCTTGTCCATTTTAACAGATTTAATTGAATATGTATAGAAAACTGAAATGTCAAATAATTAATATATTCCACTTCTAAAAAACAAATGCTAATGGACTTAAGGATTTTAGAAAACATCACATCAACCTGGGTTTTTTGTACATTTTCCATTACTAAATATTTTGTATATTCAAATGTATAAACGACACCAATTTCCTAACACTATATAAAAAATTTAAAGTATTACTATATGGATAGTATTATTGCATGGATAAATACTAAAAGTAGTAATAATAAGTAACACAAAATTTTCCTGCATTTTTTTGCATCCTATGATGAAAGTCCCTTTTTGGACACTAAACCACAGCAGCCTAATTACAAACTTCAAGATGAAAGCTATGCCTTTAACATACTTTATTAACTGCTGTAAAAATGGTATTTAACGTTTTAATATACTGACAAGTTTATGAAATGCTCAATACTCAACAGAAGTAGAGTTACTGTTTTATTGCACTTTCAACTGTTTAAAACAAATAAAATAATCTATAGCTGAAGTCTGAAATATACTAAGAACTTAAAGATGACTGCCAGATTTTATACCAGAACTTTCCTTATAATACAAGAAAACGATATATATTATTGCTTATCAGGAATGTGTTCATTTAGTAAACTCTTTTCCTTTAATAAATTCATAGTTTAGGATTTCATAATATTTTTGCAAGAAGGACATTGTTATTAGATTTTCTTACATTTGCTTTGCATTCTGTCATCACAATTTAGTTTGAAAAAAGCTTTTAGCTAGCTGAATTTAACATTTATGAAAAACACAGCAAGAAAAATACTACAAAATCTTTAAACCAAAGAACAAATTATTTTCTTAACTGATAACTTCTAAAAATCTATAAATATTCACCTGCCTCTACATGAACATAGAAATCACTATTTATGATAATTTTATGTCCATAAATGGAGAGTGTGTTTTCAAATACTTGATATTTTATAGTTAAATCATGACAATTGAATATGTGTCCATTCTATTTAACCCCAAATCTAAACCAAGCTATATTTAAATACTTCAACTTACCAAAAGTGTAATGACAAGGGATTGTGACTACATATAGAATTATTTATTATTCAAAGTTACAGTAAAGACGCTGCAAGCTCAGAATAACCTCAATAAAGAAACACTCTCTCCTTCTAATCTTCCCACAGCTATCAGCTGGTATATAGTTTTCAGTCTTTTTTGTTATCAGTGACCTACTTTGCACCTTCTCCCACATCATCTCTGTTGAGTGAGTGATGCTCAACAGCTTATTTCGACTCATCATTCAAAGAATATGTTTGATAGTCAGAAAGGTCCATAGTAAAAGTTAATTCATTGCTTACTTTTTCACTAGGGATTTTTCACTAAAAATTTAAAAATTACAGGATAATGGTTTAATATTACAATTGCACAATTATAGTTGTCCAGTTTTTTTATCAAGATTCACACCAGCTTCTAAAGTTCCTTGAAAGGGATGAGTTTATCAAAGCTTACCTCAACAGGAAGGATTTTGCATAACAAGGGTCACAAGATTCATAATTTCAGAGTGGTTTCATCTCGATTCCACCTTTCAAGAGGGATAGTGACTTTCAGTGATTTTGTGCCTACTCACTTCACTACTCTTTCTTTTCGCTTCCGTTCTTTATAGTCTGTATTTCTCAACTCAGTAGACTATAGACATGTCTGTCAGTGATCTATCTTGACATTAAGGCTACATCATATAAACTATCACAGAACACTGTGGCTTGAAGATGTGGATCAGTTGGTAGAGGGCTTACCTAGCTGCATGAAACTATTGCATTTATTCCTTACCCTGCATAAATCAGGCATGGTGCCTCACACTTATACTCCCAGAACTCCTGGGGCCTATATGCTAATCTGTCTCAAAGCAAACAAACAACTTTTTTATGTAATTTTTTTATGTAATTTTATGGCCACATATAAAGATGCTCATAACAAGCTCTGGCTGTAGAATTTCTATCAGTCTCTATTGCCCATAATCACCCTTGCTCTTATCTCTGTATGGCTCTAAGTATCACCATTGTTACTGTCTCTCTCTGGCACTCAGGATTCCACTGGTCTCAACATTCTCTGGTTCTCATGGTCAACTTTACTGTCTTGACTTCAGGTTTAATACACATACAATGAAATGAGCATGTTGGTTTTGTTCATTAATCTACTTATAGATCTGCAGTGAAATTTTTTTTTGTCAGACATGACAGTACCATTGCAAGCTTAAACTCCAATGGGCTATTGTAATCAAGAGGTAAATCAAGAGGTCTCTTTTTGCGTGACATTATTTTATTTCAGTGGCCTGGTCTGTTCAAGGAAATATAGAAACAGAAGTTTGCATGGTCTCTTTATGATGTATGTTCAGGACTAGCACATTAGCTCATAATATGCCTGCAGCACAGAGTAAATCAGGTTTATCCCCAAACTTAGGATCATAATAGCAATGAATAATTTCCTTTTTTCCCTAAATAGAGTCTTATACTACACTACAGTCTGACCTGGAGTGCAATATGTAGTTGAATCTTCCTTCATGTGAATTCACCTGCTTAGTTTTCCTAAGTAATAGATTCAAGAATGAGCCACTCAACCTCTTTTGAGGAAATATTTAAAGGTAAAATTCATATAATATTGTTAATAAAATTAAATCTCGTATTCTCTCTTCTTCAACTCATCCCCTAACACATCCAGAATAAATTTGCCTCCCAAATTCACATGATGTTTTTCTACAAAAAAAAAAAAAAAAAATGGAGTTCATTTTGTGTTGTCTGTGTGTACATTTACTGTTACTGGAATGTAGGGCTACATCTCTGAATAAAACTGACTCTCCTGCCACAGGCCAGCTGATCTGGGCCTCCCTCAACCTGCGGGAGAAACGGGGTCCTCTGGACTGGTGCTGCACGCCACCCCCGGGTCCCAAGGGCTCTGGGCCCGGGAGACTGCAGACTGAATCTAAGTCCTAACCCATCTAAGTTCTAGTTCTAGTCAGAGAGCCAGTCTGAGTCCAAGTCCAGTGCACAAAGTGAAAACCAGGCTTATATGGTATACAGAAAACAGGGCGAATGACAAGAGTCACAAAGGTAGGCAAGGGTTAGAGCAAGGTCAATAGGATCAGGGTGCAAGACTGAGGTCATGTAGGCAAGTGACCCCAACATCAAGGTCGGTAGGATCAGGTAGTCAGGTGTGAAGCAGGCAGAAGAGCAGTGGTGCCCTCCCTGCTAGAGCTAATTTGGTATTCCTGTGCTAATTCTCTGATTCTGTTGGAGGCAAACACCAGGAGGTTCCTGCTAATTCTCTGGGTCTTGTTGGAGGCAAGCACCAGAAAGTTCCGATCTAACAGTTCTAGCTAAAGTCCTTGAGTGAGGGAAGCCCTTCAATTACTCTCTAGTTTGTAAAATAGTTTTGTGTGCTGTGGGACTGCCCTAAGAAATGTGCTTGACTAACTCTGAGGTTGCTAACTCTGAGGTCAACCTGTCTGATAAGGCAGATTCTTTGAGAGAAATTACAAGCTAAGGACAGCTTGGAATTAAATTAGGATATTTTGGAACATTGTGCTGACCAGGAGACAATGCCTAATCTTAAGTTTAGCCATTAACGATTCATTTCTTGGGGTACCTTTTATGCATAAATAAGAGGGCGTGTTGATGATTAGAAAGACTAATCTGGAACACGTCTGAGTTAGGAGATGCCAGCGATTGTCTGAATATCCAGGAGGCATAGAACTACTTTTGAGCCTTAAAACCTCTTACCCTTAATCAGGCTTTTACCCCCTATATTATAGATTTAACTGGAGTAGATGAGTGGGAATGGCACTCTCCCTTTCCCAGAAGCTATCAATTTCTAGTAGCTTTTCAGCTTGGAACAAACTTTATGACTCCATCCTTAAAGCCTGCAGGAATTTCGACTGGCTTGGTCTTCCTCAGGTCGTATGAATGTATGTATACATAGCTATTGTAACTTCATATCTGCCAGGATGTTATCCTTTCTGACAAAATACGTTTTACTATAGACTTAGATAGATAGATAGATAGATAGATAGATAGATAGATAGATAGATAGATAGATAGATAGATTCAAGACAGAAACTACATGCTCACCCATTTTATATTCAAAAGGCTTTGACAAAAAATCAAAATCTAACATCTCCATCTCTTCATGATAAATATCCAACCATACCAGAGACTTATCTCAGCATTTCTAAGGCAGTATATAACAAGCAATTGTCAACACCACACTATAAATAAATCATTTCCACTAAAATGGAAGCAAGCCAAGCACAGCATCTCTCAGCATTGTTGTTCAATATACAATTAAAGTCAGGTGTCCTGAGCAGACCTTGGGAGCAAACTCTGCAGCCAGTCCTACAACACCCAGAGGAAGCTCCACTCCCAGGCACTCTAATACACCCAGGATCAGAGGTGAGTATGAACCAACATCTGTCCCAACACTGGGAGTAACAGACCAGCAGGACCCAGGCACCCAGGAACTGCACCAGCCCAGAGGCACTGTTTCCTTCCAGTCTGTCTAGGCCAGTGCCCTAAGCAGACCTTGGGCCCAAATTTTCCAGCCAGTCCCACAGCATCCAGAGGTGACTCCCCTCCTAGGCACTCTGATACACCCAGGATCAGAGGATCAGAGGTGGGGAGGACACATCTGTCCCAAACCTGGGCACAAACTCTGCAGCCAATCCCACAACACCCTGAGGAAGCTCCACTCCCAGGTGCTCTAACAAGCCCAGGATCACAGGATCACAGAATCACAGGATCACAGAGACAACTTGACTTGAGGATTTCTGACACAAACAGGATCACAGGGAGGACAGGTCCCAGCCAGATTTAACAAGGGCAGGTAGCACTAGAGATAACCAGATGGTGGGCAGCAAGCTTAAGAAAATAAGCAACACAAACCAAGGTTACTTGGCATCATCAGAACCCAATTCTCCCACCATAGCAAGTCCTGGACACACCATCACACCAGAAAAGCAAGATTCAAATCTAAAATCACTTCTCATGATGATGATTCAGGACTTTAAGAAAGAAAGACATAAATAACTCCCTCAAAGAAATACAGGAGAACAGAGGTAAACAGCTAGAAGCTCTTCAAGAGGAAACACAAAAATCCCTTAAATAACTACATTAAAACACAATCAAATAGGTGAAGGAAATGAACAAACCCATCCAGAATCTAAAAATGGAAATAGAAACAATAAAGATATCAGAAAGAGACAGTGCTGAAGATACAAATCCTAGGAAAGAAATTAGGAGTTGTAGATGCAAGCACCACCAACAGAATACAAGAGATACAAGACACAATCTCAGGGGCAGAAGATACCTTAGAAAACATTGACACAACAGTCAAAGAAAATGCAAAATGCAAAAAGCTCCTATCCCAAAACATGCAGGAAATCCAGGATGCAATGAGAAGACCAAACTTAAAAATAATAGGTATAGAAGAGAGTGAAGACTCTCAATGTAATGGGCCAGTAAATATCTTCAACAAAATTATTCAAGAAAACTTCCCTAACCTAAAGAAAGAGATACCCATGAACATAAAAAAACTCTACAGAACTCCAAATAGACTGGACCAGAAAAGAAATTCATCCTGTCATATAATAATCAAAACAGAAAATCCACTAAACAAAGAAAGAATTTTAAAAGCAGTATAGGAAAAATGTCAAGAAACATATAAAGGCTGGCCTATCAGAATTACACCAGACTTCTCATCAGAGACTGTGAAAGCTAGAAGATCCTGGGCAGATGTCATACAGACCCTACAAGAACACAAATGTCAGCCCAGGTCATTATACCCAGCAAAACTCTCAATTACCATAAATGAAGAAAACAAGATATTCCATGACAAAACAAAATTTATACAATATCTTTCCACAAATCCAGCCCTACAAAGGATAATAGATGGAAAACACCAACATAAGGAGCAAAACTACACCCTAGAAGAAGCAAGAAAGTAAACTTTCAACAAACTCACACAAACCTAATTCCATTAGATATGAAAATTAATATCACCAATATATCCTAATCAATTGAAATACAAAAATAAGAGGAATTAGAAATTTGTTGACTGTCATCCAATGGTCTCTCTAATTTGGTAATTGGAGATATAGGTCCAATATTGTACAATTCATGTACACTTTTAGCTTGTTTGTACATGACAGTGTCTTGCTGTGTATCACATAATAATCTTGAAATTATGCTTCTCCTATCTCAGCCTCTCTATTAGTAGTATTGTTTATTTCATGTTTTTACACTATACTATGGTTTTCAGAACAGTTTACATATTTCAAAAGTATTTATACAGCCAAAAGAAACATAGACAATTAACTTGGGAGGTGGCTCATAAGAGAACAACAAAGAGTGAGACTGAATGCTTTGCTTGACCTTTGTAACTATTGTATCAAGTCTGAAGAAGACTTCATAAATTACTCTTTCTCTGAGATGAATGCTTTTCCAAATTATCACAGCCAATGAACCAGATTCTTACCCTCTCTTATTGTCTGTGCCAATCTCTAAGCAAAACCATTGTACATTGAAACAGTTGGTAAATGACTTTATGGATAAACTACTTTAATACACACATCATTTCAAAAATGAACGTAACCTGTTCTCTGTGGGCTGAGAATGATGACAATCACTCAAATCAAATAGCTTTGACCATAGCACGAAGTCTGTATCCAAAAATCGTTCCAGAGCAGCAGAACTGTCAACTCTCAGCTTAAGTACAATGGAAGTAAAATCCTTTGGTGATGCAAGGGTCATTGAAGTACAGCCTTATTACAATGCAATCCAGTGTCTAAAAATTGTTCTTATTTTGGGCTTGTACCATAGTAAGAACCAAGGTTTTGTGTTTTTATGTTGGTCTGTTTTGCTTTTTGTTTTTTGAGACAGGGTTTCTCTGTGTAATCCTGGCTGTCCTGGAACTCACTCTGTATACCAAGCTGGCCTTGAACTAAAAAATCTGCCTGCCTCTACCTCCAAGTGCTGGGATGAAGGGCGTGCCAAGATTTTAAGCTCTACTAAATATAAAATAAACAAACAAACAAAAAGACTTTATGTATTTCTGTTCATTTAAAAAAATACTAGTAGTGACATATTATTTTAAAATATACAGTTACTATGTTTGGAGTTACTTAAAATTTATATTTTAGAATATAAAATATATATACATTTAGAAAAATGTATGTATTTTCAGTATTGCTGTAGACAAGCATCTACATAAGACTTAAATTGATTATTTTATATCAAAAAACTTGTTATAATATTTTATAAATTTTAAAGAATGTGACAAAAAAAGGTATTGTAGGTATTGAAGGGGGTGTCTCTGGGAGGAGTTGAGGGGCAAAAGGGAAACAAGGATGTGATTTAATTCTATTTACTTAAAATATGTTTTTAAATGTTAACAAATTCAGATAACTTGAAATCATGTATCTTTTCTCATCATAATGCAATAAAACTTAAATCAATTAAAAATACCTTAAAATACATTGAATTTTAGAGGAAATAAAAATAATGATAATAAAATAAAATGGACTTAAAAAACAATTAAAGTCCTGGCTAAAGTAAGATGATCAAGTGCTACAAATAGGAAAGTAAGATGTCAAAGTATCCTTATGTGAAATGGCATGACTCTACATAAATGTTCCTAAAGACTACCAGAAAAACCCAACCACCGATAAATGTTAGGTTTCAAAGACACCTGTTAAGTAACATTATTACATAGTCATTGGCTAGCAGATTCTTGCAGCAGTCTTCAATCCTTGCTCATTACAGATCCATTCTAGCTGGCATACCACTCTGCTAAACTCTCCATCCCAGGGCCTGGGCTGGTGTGGCTTATGCCATTCACTATGCCCCTCCATCCCACCTGATCTAAGCACCTGACTCTCTCCTACTATTCATTAAGTATGTCTCTGGCTCCTGTATCCTACAAGCATGGACTGGGCATCTCTCCTCACTAGGTCACTTCCTCTCCCTCTATTGAAACCATCCCTTTGTCCAAAAAGCCTTTCCCAGGCAACCTCTCCAGCTGATTTCTCCTCTCCCTGCTCTACCTACTTAACTTTTATATACTGGGTAAGTGTCAACATGGAGCTGCCTGAATTGCCTACTATTACTACAAATGCCATATCACTGTTCCAGGCAGCTCCTTTTGCCTCCATTGAGCCCAATCACAAGAGCAAGGGACACATGTTCCACAATGATTTGAAACACTTCTCTTTGACAAGTTGTGCATTCCACTTGGCAATTACACAGATGAAAAATAAATTCTTGTCACCACACTTGACCCTCATGAGCTTAGCTCTTTCTTTCACTTACTTTGGGAGCCCTTGGCCCACATATGATTGCCTGAGAGCACCTGAAAACCTTTGCTTACTTCCTCTCTCAGCTGCCTGCAGTTGCACATCTTTTTCTTTTTCATGTCCCTATCTGGAGCTGTGTCAACCAATGACTCATCCAGATTGAGATCCATTCCATGAAAGGGATCCCACCCCTGACACTGTTAATGCTATTTTGCTATACTTGCAGATGGGAACCTACCATAATTGTCTTCAGAGAGGCTTCACCCAGAAACTGATGGCAACAAATGCAGAGATCCCCAGTGAAACATTAGGTGGAGCTCGTGGAATCCCATGGAAAAGGGAAAGTATTTTAGAGCCAGAGGAATCAAGAATATCATTACAAAATCAACTAATCTTGACCCATAGGGACACACAGAGACTAAAAGAACAACCAGGGAGCCTGATTAGGAGTGAGGTAGGCCTTCTGTACAAATGGTATTGTTGTGTTGCTTGGTCTTCAAGTGGGACCACTAACAGGAGCATATGCTGTCTTTGACTCTCTTGCCTGTCTTTGGGATCTGTGTGACAAAAAAGGTGGGGTCCTACATCCACTCAGGGCTGGGGCTGCTGGGCGAGGTGGATGCAGGGAGTTTGACTGCATGCAACACCATGAAACCGCGGGGAGGGCATTGGACTATGAGAAGTCCTGCTCTAGGATTGAGAAAAGCACAGTCTGGGGTCCCCGAGGAACTGCCAGAATTGGGCTCCAACTTTTAGGCACCACAGATGCCACTGGGGGCCGCAGAAGGGCCAGTTCTGGGGTCCATGGGCCACACTGGAGGGCAGAGACAACAGGTTCTCACTCGCGGACATCCCAGACGCTACTGTATGTCGTGGAAGAGCTGAGAACTGGGTGGACCCTCTGGTGGACTCTGGCCCAGGGGTCAAAGGGAAAAGAATAGGCAGTAGAGACTGGCTATCTCAGGCAGCTTGCTCTGTGGGCTGGTTTGGCTGGCAGCTGTGACTGGAGCATAGGGAGGATTCCTGGCGGGAGACCTGCTCCATTGCTCCAGTGCAAAGGGGTTCCAATGAACAGAGACAGTCCATGGTTTTAAGGCATTTATTGTAGGAAGGCAGAGAAAGGGAGAATAGAGAAGTAGTAGCCAGCCATGGCCACATGGAGAGAGGGGGGAAGGGAGGGGAAGAAAGGGCTAGAGGTGAGAATAAGAGCAAGAGGGGTAAGAGAGAGAGCAAGAAAGTGAGGAGGGGGCAAGCAGCTCCTTTTATAGTGGGCTAGGCTACCTTGCTGTTGCCAGGTAACTGTGGGGATGGAGTCCAGACAGCCTAAGTGACTGGCAGCCACAGAATTATGGAGCTGGGGGCTAGTGTCATGAGCCTAGTTTCTGGCAGCACTGCAAATGGGCCTTTGGTCCCTTGCAGATTAATCTGCTGGGTCTCTAGGCTTTAAACCTAGTTCAACCAGAAAACAGCCTGCCTTTCATGGTCCCACAGGGATCCTTTCCTTTTACTGGGCCAGTGGTTTGAGTAGAGAGAGAAAATTCACACACATACGCGCGCGCACACACACACACACACACACACACACACACACACACACACACAAAGAGAGAGAGGGGGGAGGGAGAGAGAGAAAAGAAAACAAAAGGAGAGTCCAATAACTTCAAATACACAAATATATAATACATTAATACATACATATAGAACTATAGATAGACACATACATATATACATGCATACATACATACAAACATACATACATACATACATAGAATGTTTAGATCAAAGTTCCAATAAGCAGGCTCCAAACATTTCACATACATACTTATATACACACAACTGGTGGATGGAATAAGCTGCAGCACACACCAAGAGATGTTTATATATATACATGCATATACATAGCCAATGGGTGTAAGGAGAACAATATTCCAGCCCACACTCACACAAACTTTACACACATGCACATAGTTGATGGATGGAAGTAACTGTGTTCCAGCCCACACACTATTTTTTCTATAACTTATTTATCCAACAAAAATCGTTCAAGCAGTATAAAATTAAAATGTGATTATATTTTAGTTTTTATTTAGTGAATGATTGTGAAAAAATAGTATGTTCCCCAATAGCTTTACAACAAATAACATCACATAGTACAATTAAAGACAACAATGATTCCCCCAAACTCACGTATATTAGTAACTAAGCAACTTGTTATAGATTAAGAAAGTGTAAGCAAGCAATGTAATTTTCTCAGCCAGGTTTTCTTGTTATTTTACTTTTTATTTTGATTGTTTGTTTCATTTTGTTTTGTTTTCTGGCTGACAGCAGATTTGGTTATAAGAAGAAAGGAAAGCCGGGTGTGGTGGCGCACGCCTTTAATCCCAGCACTTGGGAGGCAGAGGCAGGTGGATTTCTGAGTTCGAGGCCAGCCTGGTCTACAGAGTGAGCTCCAGGACAGCCAGGGCTATACAGAGAAACCCTGTCTCGAAAAACCAAAAAAAAAAAAAAAAAAAAAAAAAAAAAAAAAAAAAAGAAGAAAGGAGTAATTATTTTATTATTTATCTTTAAAAGTAATCTTATAAGAATCTTTTTTATTAATCATTTTATTTATTTACTTTTCAAATAAAATCCCCTTCCTGGTTATCCCTCCACAAGCCACCCATACCATCCCCTTCTTCCCACTTCCCTTTGGCTCCTCTCCCCACTCACCCACTCCTGACTCACCCCTCTAATATCCTCCTACACTGGAGCATCAAAGCTCCCTCCCCTCCTGCCGATGTCAGATAAGGCCATCTGCTACGTATGTACCTGGAGTTATGGCTCCCTCCATGTGTACTCTTTGGCTGGTGGTTAAATCCCTGGGAGTTCAGGGTGGTTCAATTACTTGATATTGTTCTTTCTCTGGGGATGCAATCTCCTTCATTTCCCTCAGTCCTTCCCATAGCTCTTCTACTGGGGTCCCCAGTCTCAGTTCAATGTTTGGCTATGAGTATATGCATCAGTATTGGTCACGTGCAGGTAGACCATCTCAGGGAAGACACAAATCAGTCTCCTGTTCACAAGCATTTCTTGACATCAGCAATAGTATAGGGGTTTGATGTCTTCAGAAAGGATGGATCCCTAGGTGTTGTAGTCTCTGGATGGCCTTTCCATGAGTCTCTATTCCATATTTTTGTCTCTGTCTTTCCTTTGTACAGGAACATTTCTGGGTTAAAAATGTTGAGCTGTGCAGGTGGCCCCATCCATCAACTGGGAACCATGCCTATCTATTGGAGGTAGTCTCTACATGTTGTATCTCCCCTTTGTTGGATATTTCAGCTGAAGACAATGGCTCTGGGTCTTGGGAGCCTCTCATTTTTCTGGTGTCTGGAACTTCCTAGTGGCTTCTACCAGTTCTCCACCCCCCACTGCTACATGATTCTATTCAATTTTCTGACACTCCATACTTCATAGAATCATAAATCTAAACTATATTTAAAAATCAGTCATATCTTAAATCCTCAGATTTCAAATCTACTTGTCAGCAAACTAGTAAAACATCTAGTAAACAGAGGACAATATTGTGTATGAGAAATTAATCATCGCCAGTCCAGCCCCAAAGAGAGTCAAATCAGCCACTGCTGCCATTTTCTTCTTCTCTGACCATAAAACGAACCTACCTTAATAGGAGTATACCTTTCTGAGCTTCAAATTGCTTCCTAAGAGTTTTCAACGTCAGCGCCAATAGCAAAAACATCTCAGCCTAGCTTTACTAACAGTTTTATTCTCTTCAATTGTTATGTAAGGGTAGTGGTCATTATTGGAAATCTATGTCTCTATGTTCTTCTCTTGGTGACTATTGAATCATTAATCTGCTTCAGCAAAAATGTCTGAAAGACAGCAAGCATTATTATTGTGAGTGGCAGAAATACTGTTTAGTGAGGTTCTGGAAGCCCCCTTAGAGTTTTCACATTCTTTTTAGATTAAGAGGGATATGAGGGTCGCAAGCAGAACAGAGCTCCATAGAAGCATGAAGTTCTCAGCAACATGGTCCTTTGGATTGTGTCACACTGAGTCAGGCTCATCCATGTGGCTATGGTAACCAGTGGGCCACATTTCATGAGTTCTTAAGCTATTTCTTGTTCATTTTGCATGGCTCTCAGCAATGCTCCATCCACTAAATGAGTATCTGTGGTATATGGGGCTCAGTCCCTTCCAACAAATGTATATATCTGTCTATATGTGTATGTAAGTATGCATGAATTGTGGAATTGTTGGGTCCTGCCAGTGTGTCTGTATTCCTGTGTGTCTGTGTGAATATATGTGTGCTTGAATTCTCCCTTTCCTCTTCTTCATTTCTCTCTTGCTCAAAAGGAGATATTGAACTCTGAGTCTCATAGCTGATCAGCAGCACCCAGGAGTAGAAGAACAAAGAGCTTGAGTAGTTAATGGTTTTTATTTCTCTATCCTTTCTGCTAAGGGTAGGAGCTAATAATCAGAAGCCATCAGCTTTTGTTCTTAGAATAGCAAAAGGTTAAAGACTGTAAAAATGCCAATGACAAGCAGCTTTGCCCTGACCCTCACATATCACTGAATCTATACTCCTTCACTGACTTCCCTGGAAAATTCTATAGTGCCAGGCTTGTCACTGGCATGCAGTATTTAAACTCTTATATAAAATATACTGAATATATAATGTGAATTTAACTCTTGTTAAAAAAACAGACTTACTAAAAAACAAAAAACAAAAAACAAATAGATATGTTAAGTATCATCTTTACTAAGATTACAGAATATATGCCATTTGAGTATATTGCCATATTAAGATGACCACATAGTATAAGTCAAGTAAGGCAATACCATTTTAAACTAAAGAAGAAATAGCAGGCATTCAAAATATTGGAATAAGATACAGGGGCATTCCTTTATGGTTTTTGTTTTGTTTTGTTTTTGTTTTCGTTTTTTGTTTTGTATGATGGTTAATTCTTAATGGGATAAATATATATTCAGGTTAACAAAAATTGACTTAGTGATTAATATCCATTTGCTTATGTCATTGCTAGCGATGTTAAACATCAGGCTTCTAAATTTTTATAAGGGGCAATATATATATTTGATAAATAAGGTTGTAAATTCATAAGGTCTATTCGGTTAAGAGTAACAGACTTAGAGATAGATGTCCATTTGTGTTGTCTGTGCCATGGATAGCTCTTAGCCCAACCCTTCCTATTCTGAGGGTTGAGGGTGAGTTGGCAGAGTCAATGACACATACTCTGGGAGCAGAGGAGAAATGCTGCAGCAAGCTCATCTGATCACTGCTGCAAGCTCCTTTAATACCCTTCACCCACGCCTCCACTGGTCCCAAGAAAGTATATATTCTAAACAGCAGTTCCTGATTGGCTAGCATTATAACTCTTGCTATTTCCAGCAATCCTCAATTATGTCCTTCTGTAGCAGATAATTTTGCAGCTACATCGCCCCCAGTGTTTACATAGTGCCAGCCTCTGCTACATATCCACCCTTATGTTTTTGGATTTTGACAGCCTAGTGGGAGTCAGGGTGCCATTGCCTCAATATTGTTGACCCCACCTCAGAGGATTACCTATATACTGGATATATTGTGCCTGTCTTAGGTTGTTCTGTCTTCCAGGAACATACCAGTCATTTACTACCAGCCCTCAAAGAGATAACACTTCAGAGGCATGTCACACAAGGGGGAGAGAAGGAACAGCCTACATGTCTTCTACTGTGAAACTCACATGGCAGATTGCTTAGAGCAGTCATTGCAAAGCAAGTTCCTTTAAATAAGGAATAGTAAAAAGATACTTTTAACCTGTTTTGTGAGTTTATCTCTTTAAGAGTGAAGTATACTGTGGTTGCCTTTCTCAACAGGAGGTCTATAGTTTCTAGAAAAGTGCAGCCTGAGGCCTGAGTTAAATGAAAATATGCTTTCATTATACCTCATTCAGTTGATTCAGAAAGATAATAATCAGGAAGGAAGTGATGGCTTTGTAATTAATAGCATTAGCTGATTTTTCCAGAGGACATAGGCTTGGTTCCCAGCAATCACAGAATTGAATCATTTAGTTCTCAAGATATTTGACATCCTCTTCTGACTTCCATAGCCAATAGAGCCAATAGACATACACATGGTACACACACATATATTCAGTCAAAACATTTGTACTGAAAAATAAATGTTAAAATTTTTTTTAGTGTCCTGACTGAAAAATATGCTACTGCAATGGTGGCACAAAACTTAAGGGAGCAATCAAACAATCTGAGTTAAGGCCAAGTCATATAGCTGAGCCAGAAAGTAGGAGGTAGGATATCTGGGAGGCAGAAAGGATTCTGGGAGAGTGTGAGGTACATGATTCACCTGGGAAAATGTGACAAGACAGATATATGGTACCTAAGCCCAGGTAACCAGTGACATGACAGACTGTAGATTAGAATAAATGTGTTGTTTTTTATATCATCTCATCAGAAATGAGCATATCTATATGGCTGAGATATGTGTAAATATATTTTGAATTTGAGACTTATTTCTGGGAGCATGGAGATGGGAGAAAGAACAAAATTTAACTTCTATAGGGGTAGCTACCTCAGCTCATTGAGAAGCAGCAGAGAACTGGGTAGAAGACAGGAATATATAACTGTTCTTGGGGTGGGGCACAAAGCTTTCCAGGGTGGGGATTGGTGGTATTGCCACTTGTGTTCTTGGGCTATTCTATAAGGATAGAGTAGAGATTGGAAGGGCTGGAATGGCCTGTATGACAATTACAGTGTTCTGTTGGGAGGGGCGCATGGCAGTTGAAAGTGCTCAGGGGAGGAGCCTGGCCACTCCTGTACCTCAAAGATTTATACTAGTGTGTCTGTGTGTGTGTGTGTGTGTCTCTCTAAGAAATAAAAACTAGATATCCCAGACACCTGGATTAAAATCAATATTAAAGATCTAAAAATAAAAACACAAATAGATAAAAGTAACAATACAATGGCTTCATATGATACTCACTCCAATCATAGATCTGTAATTTACTCAGCCATCATGAGAAGGCTTCTCCTGCAGCTGAGGGGGACAAATAATGATACCCACAGCCTGATGTATGTGTGTGTGTTTGAGAGAGAGAGAGAGAGAGAGAGAGAGAGAGAGAGAGAGAGAGAGAGAGAGAGAGAAAGAGAGAGAGAGAGAGAACAATTCTAAATGGCTTATTTTCACACATCACAGTCCTCAGATCTCAGGAAACCCTGAAGTAGAAGAAAAAGTGAAAATAGTATAATTGCCAGAGACTAGACACAAGGCTCTCTAGGTCAACTGATCAAAGCTAATATATACTCATAGAGATTGAAGCAGCAATCATAGGGCCTACAGGGGTCTTCAAACAGGTCCTGCACAAACATAGCATTCAGTTTAGTATTTTCAGGGGAATCATGAATGTGTAAACATGTGTGCTTGGATTCTTATGTCTTCTTTTTAGATCTTTTTTCTGCTTTTGGTTTGCTTTGTCCTACTTTATTGTGATGTTTTTTGTTTGGCAGCCTGAATCTTATTTCCAAATAAAACAAAAAGATTGAAAAATAGAACTCACTTTATGAAATTGTCCTATGATCTCCACACTTCATACCTTTACTCTCCCATAACAAACAAACAAACAAATCTAAGTATCATCCATAAAGGCTGGAGAGATGTTTTAGTGATTAAGTACATAGATTGGTCTTGTAAAAGACCTGAGTTCAGTTTAAAGCACCAAATAAATTGGCTCATAATTGCGAATGTAGAAGGTAGTTGAAAAGCAATATACAGATTGTCCTCTGACCTCCACATCTGTATGATATGCACACATCCACCCATTGTTGGCTGACATTCCTTACTTTGTATATTGTCAATTGTTAATTCTGTACTGACAAAGACCTAAGTTATGGCAGGATTTTGATATTGTGATTTCTATGATCCATCACCAGGTTTCAGATGTTCTGGCACTGTCTTACTTGTGATTTGTTATAATGAAAATCTGATAGGTAATAGCTAGAGGAGGAAGTACTAGGGTAGAGCTTTTGGGAAGAAGCGAGACAAAAATAGATGAATCTAAAAGATGCTGAAGGAAGCAGAAGAGAGGGGCCAGAGCTGTAAACAAATAGTGAGAAGCACATGGCAAAATGGGTTGTTTGATAAGTTGAGATGAGTTTAAATTAGTTGGCTGAGAGATTGATTGCTCCAGCAAAATGCCTACATTTTAAAAATATGTAGAAGTCTCTGTGCCTTATTTATACAGCACTCAGGTCTGTGAAAGCCCTATTTTCACTCATGTCCACAACAATGCATATCTCTAAAAGGGTATGTGATACAGCTCCTTTAGGAATATGGAGGAGTGAGCTGAGAAATACATGCTGTAGCTCACAGCCGTGTTCTGCAGAGAGAATCCACAGAAACATCCGTCCATCTTCTGAAGAGCATGGGCCTTTCTACTTCTCAAATGTAGACCAGCTTTCTCATTTATCTCTCTGGTTCAGCTTTTTGAGATGTGGTAAGTGGTTTCCAAGGCAGCAGTAAAACCAGTAGATTCTATAAGAGGGTTGCTCTATTGTGTGTGCTACAAGCATAGAGGCAGGAAAGGATAATCCTGGGAATGAATGTTAGGACAAGTCAAGAAACATAGCAGAGATTTTAAGTATGGAGAAATGTTGGGGAGAATGGTTAGGGACCAGAATACTGTATACTTTCTTCTAATCTGACAATTTTCCAAATACCAGTAATAGTGTTCTCAAGTCAGCAAAATTGTTAAGTGTATAGAGAAGCACTTGCTTTATAAGCCTGAAGTACTCAGGACTATTCTTGAGTCCATGTAAAGATGGTTGAAGAGAACTGACTCCACACTGTCCTTTGTCATGAAAATGTCCACATATAAATAAATAAATATGCACATCAACAAACATGGAAAATCACATGCCCATAGACATATAAACACATGTGAATGTGAACCCACAGGAAAACACTTAAGTACACATGTATGAATGCTCACACATACAAGAATATGTTCACACTTATAAAGACCATCACCTATATACATATTCATATATCACATATGGGTGTGAAGACACATGTATACATATATAAACAGACTTTTTTTTTTTTATAATGGTATGGCCAACTCTCACATGTCTCCCCACTCCTTTTTTGTCTATAGAAGCCAAAGTTGTCTCAGCAATTGGCATAGAAAGACTGTGACTGTCTTAGAGATACACTTAAGAAGTATGAATCTTACCTGTCATTGGTTCATGAATCCTAGCATTCATGCCCTGTCTTAGGTTGATCCACATCTGAGAGAATCTTAGTCTTTTTTATCTATAAGAGACACACTTTATTAGTCATGGGACAGAGAGTTATTCCTGTCTTAGGTTGTCATCTCAAAACACAGGTCTTACCCATTATTGGCACACAAATAATCTTGTATTCTTGACCTGTGGTTTTCAAGACGAACTTACTTGCCAATTACTAGAAACTTCTGCTAGGGATTTTGGAGCTAAATGTTATCTAGATCTGCCTTGACATCTGTAAAAGTTCTGATGATTTCTGCCAAAACAACAGGTAATATAAATGACATAAAATGAATCGTAAAATCAAGTCCTTTTATGTCCAATAAGAGATATGTAAGGATATTCAAGGATCATGAAGGTAAAATATACTGTAACTTTTTCTGAATATCATTTGCAATGCTAGCAGTGTCAAAAGACAAAGGCTTTGCATTTAATAGACTTATAATCTCCTTATGCAGAGTTAATACACCTAAAGAAGTATTATTATTATTGTCATATATCTTGAAAGTACATTTTTATTCTGGTCAAATTATTCTGACTCTCATTATAGATTTTTGGAATAATACAAATTCATAGATATTGAGCATCACATTCAAAATGGCTTTGACTTTTATTCCTTGTATCTCATGTTCCATGATCTGAACTATGTCATAAAATGTGCCCGTTCTTTGTTCTAGCCTTCAATCCAAATCCTCTACACAGAAACTGTATAAGAGGTAGAGACTAGGGAGGAGTGCTCTGTCTGGACAGGACAAGTTATTGCCCTTATAAAAGCCCAGAAACTGTAGTTACTTCTACTATAGCTTCATAAGGTGGAACACTTGTTGTATTCCATCAAGTATGGTATAGAGGTTCCTGCATTAGCATTAGCAAAAGAGCTATTGATAGTAACTAGTTTATGGGGATGAAGAATCATTTTTCTTTAGAAGTATTAAAAATAGGAATTTGTCCAGGATTCATACATGTAAGATACTCTAATTAAAAACAGCAAGTTTTTTCAAAAACAGAAAATGAGGCATGCCACTTGACTCCATGAAACAAGGTCCTGGCCATCAAGCCTGACAAACAGAGGTGAATCAGGGGATCCCACATAGTAGTAGAAGAGACCTAATTCCTGCAAGTTCTCCTAACCAACGAGCCTATAGGATATATACTCTCATATACAAACACACAATAATTACGCATACACATTCTCACACACACATACACAAACAGAGAGAAACACAATAAATAGACACACATACAGACTCACACATATACACACACCCACACACACACAGAAATGCAATAAATATACACACACAAAGAGAAAGAATGGGGGGGAGAGTGTGAGAGAGAACAAGGCATGAGAGTAGGAGGATTTTTTTTTTTTTTTTTTTTTAAGAATTGGAGTTTGAAAAGGTCTTGAAGGAGCATCGTAGAGGGCAATGAGCAGAAAATATGATTAAGAAACATTTTAGACATACAGGACAATATCAAAGGATACATTTTAAATTGTATAGCCACTGTGCTCAAAAACCTTTTTATTCTAGTACCTGGCAAGGGTTGGAGTGGCAGGAGCAGATGGATTTTTCTAAGTTACATGCCAACCTGGACTACTTAGTGACTTTAAGCTAGACATTGCTTCACACTGAGATCTAGGCACAATAAAAAGCAAGCGAGACAGAAAAGGGAGAAATGAAAGAAAGGGAAAATAACACCTAGGACAAGGTTGTCTACCTTGCCAATCCTATTTGCTGGAAATTACATCTCAAATTTAACATGTTTATGTGACACCTCATCAGAGACAAGACTCAAGAGCTTGACACGCAACAGTTAACATATACTGTGTAGTTAAATAGCATTTTTAAGGAACTATGTATTCTAAAATAAAATTACACAAAATTAACTTTCTCTGAGGTTTGTGGATAGAGTCAATGTACTCTGGGTTGCTTCACTTGTACACAAGGTCAACAGACAGAAGCAGTAAAAAGAATGTTCACTCACAATTCATAGTGAACTGCTTTTTGCCAGCGTGTTGCTAAAAGTGAAATTGTACTATCATCTATTCTGCAGGACACTAATTCTGTGTGAGGTAGATGCAAGCCCTAGCCTCAGTAGTGAAGTCATTAAAGAGTCAAAGAAATGGCAGATTCGTAGGAAGTAGGTCCAGGCAAGTTGACTGCTCTTTCAAGTCCTGACAGTTTCCTAATGTGTTGTGTTTTATAGACAGTATGCTAAGTCAAGAGGATGCCATCAGGACAATATGCTTGCAGGACTAGACAAACTTGAGGGCGGAATACAGAGGAGAAGAGAGAAGGAAGGCCATCTCATGCTATTGACATGATACAACTCTTGACACTTTCCACAGAACTGCATTCATCACTTCCTGTCTTCCAGGGCTTGGGAGGTGGTCACTCTTCCCAAAGTTCTTTTAACTCCTGTGATGAACTATACCTTTAATACTAAGTGATCACCGAAGTACACAGGTCACCACATTAAAGGCACAAGCCCCAAACAGCATCCTCAAAGGTTTTCGAGGAGCTCAACAGAAACACCAATCACTGGGATATTCTCTTGTAGATGCTGACATCATTTTTAGTTTCCATGTTGATGGATTACCAGACTATCATCAAGTATCTCACCTAGGAAGACACCATGTTGTCTGTATTAGAAACTGAATATAGGTGGTAAGCCTCATCTCAGATTACAGTCAATGCAAAAGCAAAGAAGCTCATCTGAGACAGATAATTCACTTATTTCTTCCAAAACCCATTTATTTCTACAGCACCACTGTGAGTACACAGAAATGTGTAGGCTGATATTTGGGACATTTGAGACCTTTTTCTTCTGCAGTTGTTTCATGAGTGTTGGCATTGGAACCTGTCCCCCAAGCTCCCTGAGGCAGATGAAGCAGGCCTACTCTGGGTACACTTACACACATACTGGTTCATGGCCAGAAAATATTATCTTAACCATTTAACTAATACACTATTTAACAAAATCAATTTCTAATTGCTATGAACACCTAATATACTGTTCTATCTTTAAATAAACCTTATATAGAGAATGAATCCGTGGTTTCTTCTGGGCACTGTATATGAGCACAGTGTGCCATCAGTACACACCGATATACATGACACAGATGTAACATACATGACATAGAAGGAACATTCATGACAAACATTGAACAAACTCAGATATATACAAGGAAAAGCATATATATGTGTGATCTGCCAGAAAAAAAAGTGAGGCTCAAAGTCTAAACTCACAAAGAAACATTACGCTTTTAAATTTGCCACATAAGATTGCATGCAATTTGCCTTTATTTGGAACTACATTGAGACTTACCATATTTGTTCCTCCAGTAGAGAAAGGATCTTTATTACCTAGACTCTGTTGGTCTGACTCCCTAGGTATCACAAGGTTCCCTCCTGTCTGAAGATAAACAAGGAGATGGGAAAGGAGGTCCTTTAATCTCTGAGACTTAATCTTAATTTATGTTGGTATATGCATTGCTAAAGTAATGACCAGTATGCCATCTTGAGCCATTCACTATTTACATTCTTAGTGTGTGGGACAAGCATTGATTTAAGCCTACAATTTTCAATTAAAATTGTTTGTGTGTCAGGCTGCACAGGATGGTTGTGACTCCCATTCTGCTTCAGTCACAGAACTGCAGGATTAAAAACCTGTATCTCCATGTCCCGAAAGTGCTCAGTTAGCATATCTGAACAAGCAGTCCTAGCACTGAGCACTAACATTCAAAAGCCAATGTGGAAATTGAGTGGAGGATGGTTTTCACAGTGAAGCGTCTTGGCTCTGAGTGTTCCTGTCTCCCCCCCAACTCTCTGACTACTTCTCTAGAAAACTTCTCAGGAACTAGCTGTATGCTTTCTCTACCCTGTGCTCTCCTAAACACTCAACATCTCAGTGAGCCCAGGCACCATCCTGTCAGCTATTCCATTATGAAATGTGAAGATCAGTTTAGTGGAAGAGGAAATGCTCTGTCCAAAATCACAAGACCAGATACATCAAGACCAGTCTGATTATAGGGCACCAGATTCTAGTTCAGTACTTTCCTCATACTTCCACACTGTTTGGACTTCTCCAAATACATGGGAAAATTGAATGAAAGAAATGTTTATACTTCTTTCCTTACCAGACTAACAATTGGTAATATAATGTATTTGGAGAATGATAATTTTTATAATTGTCAAGCATCACCAGTGTTGAAGTACTCAGAAGAGAAAAAGCAAACACCAAATAAGTTTCCTGATAAGTTGCTCCTCCTAGTAACACACTGTACCAACCTCAGGATTCTTACTGGTGCATTAACTTATACGTTCATTAAATTTTCCTGTTTTCTCTGTACTGAGCAATTTCTACCCACTATGTCTTTTTAAATATATTTTTCAATATCATCTTTTGGCTGCCTTCAGGATTCAGTGCCCAGCTTCTTGTGTTACATCACTAACATGTCTGTGTTCTGTGCTCTCCTCTTATCAATTCTATTTTCTCTCCTACCATACCCATTTTTCGATTTTCTTTACTGCCTCTAGGTCCAGATGGCTTGATTGTTTGATGAATGGCCTCTAGATTGCCTTCCAAGAGCATCTGCTTCCTTATTGTCCTGTGATCCTCCCTTCTATCCAAATGATCTTTAGACATAAGATTCCCAAATATTTGGAAATTTAAAAACTAATTTAAAAACTTCATTAGTTTCATTTTAATTCTTAAGGAATGGTACTATATACCTGGCTGTCACTGTATAGCCAGAGACTGGTATGGTCTCCTTGGATCTCCTTCCTATGTATCCTAAGGCCTGACATTACAGGAGTTTGTTTGGATTGTCAGTCAGGGATGTATAGGCTATGTGTAAACTGATTACCAAAACAGGTTGACAACCTCCTGCATCAATAAAGTGCCCGTTTTTAACCTAGTGTGCAGCACCAGAGAAAGTACAGCTGCTTCTGTGCCCTTGGATGAAACAAACAGTCCTGCAACTAAAGAAGACTGTTCCCTTCTCCACAGCTTCAAAGAAGACACGTGTGCAGCCATGGAGGAAGAAGGGACATATGCCTAAGTGGCAAAGGTCAGCCAATATTAGCTGCTGATTGATCTGTGGCAAATGTGTTATTGAATCCCCTCATCTCTACACTACTGTCAAATGGACCCAACCCTGAAGTATTATTGTAGAAACCTATGTGGAGGGTGGAAGCAAATGAGAAGTATTGAGGCCCTCTGTTTTCCTATTTATACACCCAGTTCTCTTGCTGCTTCAGCTGAAATAGTTCCACTCTGGTTTTATTCTCTATATCTTGCTACTAAAGACTTAATACCTCAGAAAGTCCCAGACTTTGCCAGCAACTAGTTCAGTAAATGCTCAGTCCAAAGTCACAAATCCTAGGAAATGTTAGAGCTAAGACCATGGTTAGGGCACCATCTTGTCTTTCAATACTTTCCCCTTAATCTCACATTGTCTTGAAGCTTCCCCATTTAGAGGACAGTGCAATTAAATAAACATGAAAGTTTCTTTTACTATCTGACATTGTAGATGCAGGAATACAAGAAAGGGTACAGGATCAGGATAAAAGGATGTGAAACAGGTTGTTGGGTTTCACAGAAAAAACTCATGTGTGTGTTGAAGCAGATCAACTGAACACTGGGCCAGATTTTACTCACTGCCATGGTAACCCCAAGAATTTACCTGATCACTGTGCATCCTTCCCACAAGGGGACAGCTTGTCTCCAAGGAGTTCTCTGACCCTGGGAGATCGTCATTTTCTCTACAGTGACTTTCTAAGGCAAGACCAGTCTGGAGGCACAGGCCACAGAAGTGGCAGGGCAGTTGGGACAGCATCTTTCTACCTCCATCTACAACTAGGAGGGAAGGCAGATCCACAGCCCTCTGTGCACCTTTCCCGCAAGCAGAGAGCTTGTATACAGGGAGTGCTCTGACCCCAGGACTCAGGAGGGACAGCTGGTCCACAACCCTCTGCACACAGGTTTTACCAGAGCAGAGCTGTTCTCCCAGAAATGCTGGCACAAGCCTACAGACCCACAGGAGGAACAATCTCCAGAGAGAGACAGCAAGAACATCTAACATCAGAGATCAACAGATGGCATAAGGCAAATGCAAGATGCTTACCAACATAAACCAAGACTACTTATCATCATCAGAACCTAGTACTCCCACCACAACAAGTCCTGGATACCCCAAAACAGGGGAAAACCAAGATTTGGATCTAAAATCATGTCTCATGATGGGGATAGAGTAATTTAAGAAAGACATAAATAACGTCCTTAAAGAAATACATGAAAACACAGGTAAAAAGGTACAAGCCCTTGAAGAGGAAACACAAAAATCACTTAAAGAATTGCAGGAGAACACAAGTAAACAAGTAGAAGCCCTTAAAGAGGAAACACAAAAATCACTGAAAGAATTACAGGAAAGCACAATGAAACATGTAAAGGAATGGAACAAAACCAACCAGGACCTAAAAATGGAACTAGAAATAATTAAGAAATCACAAAGAGAGACAACTCTGGAGATAGAAAACCTAGTAAAGAAGTCAGGAGTCATAGATGAACACAACAGAATACAAGAGATAGAAGAGAGAATCTCAGATGCAGAAGCTACCATAGAAAACATTGACACAACAGTCAAAGAAAATGCAAAATGCAAAAAGCTCCTAACCCAAAACATTCAGGAAATCCAGGACAAAATGAGAAGACCAAACATAAGGATAATAGGCATAGAAGACTTCTCGCCAGAGACTATGAAAGCTAGAAGATCCTAGACAGATAGCATATAGACTCTAAAAGAACACAAATGCCAACCCAGGCTATGAAACCCAGCAAAACATTCAATTATCATAGATGGAGAAATCAAAGTATTTCATGACAAAACCAAATTTACAAAAAATCTTTCCACAAATCCAGCCCTTGAAAGGATAATAAATGGAAAACTCCAACACTAAAAGGGAAACTACATCCTAGAAAAAGCAAGAAAGTAATCTTCCAGCAAAACTAAAAGAAGATAGCCACATGAACGAAATACCATCTCTAACAACAAAAATAACAGGAAAAAGCAATTACTTTTCTTTTATATCTATTAATATCTATGAACTTCATTTCCCAATAAAAACACATAGACTATGAGACTGGGTACATAAACAGGACCCAACATTTTGCTACATACAGGAAACCCACCTCAGTGACAAAGACAGACACTACCTCAGAATAAAAGGCTGGAAAACAATTTTCCAAGCAAACGGTCCCAAGAAAAAAGCTGGAGTAGCCATTCTAATATCAAATAAAATCAACTTTCAATCTAAAGTAATCAAAAAAGGTAAGAAGGGACACTTCATCAAAGGTAAGATCTACCAAGATGAACTCTCAATTCTAAATATTTATGTTCCAAATGCAAAGTCATCTATATTCATAAAAGAAACGTTACTAAAGCTCAAAGCACACAGTGCACTGCACACAATAGTAGTGGAAGATTTCAACACCCCACTCTCTGCAATGGACAGATCATGGAAACAGATACTAAACAAAGACACAATGAGACTAACAGAAGTTATGAAACAGATGTATTTAACATATATCTACAGAACTTTTTTTATCCTAGAACAAAAGGATATACTTTCTTCTCAGTACCTCATGGTACCCTCTCCAAAACTGACCATATAATTGGTCACAGATCAGGCCTCAACAGATACAAGAAGATTGAAATATTTCCTTGCATCCTATCAGCTCACCATGGACTAAGGCTGCTCCTCAATAACAATATAAACAATAGAATTCCCACATACACATGGAAGCTTAACAACACTCTACTCAATGATAACTTGGTCAAGGAAGAAATAAAGAAAGAAATTAAAGACTTTCTAGAGCATAATGAAAATGAAGCCACAACATACCCAAACTTATGGGACACAATGAAAGCAGTCAGTCCTAAGAGGAAAACTCATAGCTTTGAGCTTCCAAAAAGAAAGTGGAGAGAGCACATACCAGCAATTTGAGAGCACATTTGAAAGTTCTAGAACAAAAAGAAGCAAATTCACCCAAGAGGAGCTGAAGGCAGGAAATAATCAGACTCATGGCTGAAATCAACAAAATGGAAACAAAAGAATTATTCAAGGAATCAACCAAACTTGGAGCTGGTTTGTTGAGAAAATCAACAAAATAGACAAACCCTTAGCCAGACTAACTTGACGTCACACTTACAATATCCTAATTAACAAGATCAGAAATGAAAAGGGAGACATAACAACAGAAACTGAGGAAATCCAAAAGAATCATGCAACCCTACTACAAAAGCCTATATTCAACAACACTGGAAAACCTGGATGAAATGGACAATTTTCTAGACAGATACCAGGTACCAAAGTTAAATCAAGATAAGATCAATGATCTAAACAGTCCAATATCTGCTCATGAAATAGAAACAGTCATTAATAGTCTCCCAAACAAAAAAGCCCACAACCAAATGGGCTTAGTGCAGAGTTTTATCAAACCTTCTAAGAAGACCTAATACCAATACTCTTCAAATTATTCAACAAAATAGAAACAGAAGGTACTCTACCCAATTCGTTCTATGAAGCCACAATTACTCTGTTACCTAAAGACCTAACAAGAGAAAGAAAACTTCAGACTATTTTTCCTTATGAATACCAATACAAAAATACTGAATAAAATTTTTGCACGACAAATCCAAGAACACATCAAAACAATCATCCATCAAGATCTAGTAGGCTTCATCCCAGAGATGCAAGGATGGTTCCATATGTAGTAATCCATCAACGTAATTCAGTATATAAACAAACTCAAAGAAAAAACAATATGATCATCTTATTAGATGCTGAGAAAGATTTGACAAAATCCTATACCCCTTCATGATAAAAGTCTTGGAAAGATCAGGAATTCAAGGCCTGTACCTACACATAATAAAAGCAATATACATCAAACCAGTAGCCAACATCAAACTAAATAGAGAGAAACTTGAAGCAATCTCTCTAAAATCAGGGACTAGAACAGGCTGCCCACTTTCTCCCTACCTATTCTATATTGTACTTGAAGTCATAGCCAGAGCAATTACACAACAAAAGGAGATCAAAGGGATACAAATTGGAAAGGAAAAAGTCAAATTATCACTATTTGGGGATGATATGATAGTATTCTTAAGTGACCCCAAAAATTCCACTAGAGGACTCCTATATCTGATAAACAACTTCAGCAAAGTAGCTAGATATAAAATTAACTCAAGCAAGTCATAGGCCTTCCTCTATACAAAGGATAAACAGGATGAGAAAGAAATTAGGGAAACACCCTTCAAAATATTCACAAATAATATAAAATACCTTGGTGTGACTCTAAGCATGTAAAAATATGTATGATAAAAACTTCAACACTCTGAAGAAGGAAATCAAAGATCTCAGAAGATGGAAAGATCTCCCATGCTCATGGATTGGCAGGATT
>NW_022196904.1:44046049-44051083 GCF_008632895.1 Mastomys coucha | reverse complement strand
AATCCCCATCAAAATTCCAACTCAATTCTTCACAGACTTAGAAAAAGCAATTTGCAAATTCATCTGGATTAACAAAAAAACCTAAGATCGCAAAAATATTCTCAACAATAAAAGAACATCTGATGGAATCACCATTCCTGACCTTAATCTGTACTACAGAGCAATTGTGATAAAAACTGCATGTTATTGGTATAATAAAATGCAGATTGATCAATGGAATAGAATTTAAGACCCAGAAATGAACCCATGGTCACTTGATCTTTGACAAAGTAGCTAAAACCATCCAGTGGAAAAAAGACACCATTTTCAACAAATGGTGCTGGCTCAACTGGCTGTGAGCATGTAGAAGAATGCAAATCAATCCATTTCTATCTCCTTGTACAAGGCTCAAGTTCAAGTGGATCAAGGACCTCAACATAAAACCAGATACACTGAAACTAATAGAAAAGAATGTGGGGAAAAGCCTCAAGCACATGGGCACAGGGGAAAATTTCCTGAACAGAACACCAATTGCTTATACTCTAAGAACAAGAATTGACAAATGGGACCTCATAAAATTACAAAGCCTCTGTAAGGCAAAGGACACTGTCGATAGGACAAAATGCAACCAACAAATTGGGCAAAGATCTTTACCAGTACTATATCTGATATAGCACTAATATCCAATATATACAAAGAATTCAAAAAGGTAGACTCTAGAGAACCAAATAACCCTGTTAAAAAATGGGATATAGAACTAAACAAAGAATTCTCAAGTGAGGAATATTGAACAGCTGAGAAGCACCTAAAGAAATGTTCAACATCCTTAGTCATCAGGGTAATGCAAATCAGAAGAACCCTGAGATTCTACCTCATATCAGTCAGAATGGATAAGATCAAAAACTCAGATGACAGCTGATGCTAGAGAGATTGTGGAGAAAGAACACTCCTTTATTGCTGGTGGGATTGCAAGCTGGTATAACCTCTCTGGAAATCAGTTTGGCAGTTCTTCTGGAAATGGAACATAGTACTACCAGAGTACCCAGCTATACCACTGCTGGGCATATACCCAGAAGATGCTCCAACATGTAATAAGGACACATATTCCACTATGTTCATAGCAGCCTCACTTATAATAGCTAGAAACTGAAAACAACCCAGATGTCCCTCAACAGAGGAATGGATATAGAAAATGTGGTACATCTATACAATGGCATACTACTCAACTATCAAAACCAATGAATTTATGAATTTCTTAGGGAAATGGATGGATCTGGAGAATATCATCCTGAGTGAGTTAACCCAATCACAAAAGAACCCACATCATATGTATTCTCTGATAAGTGGATATTAGCCCAGAAGCTCAGAATACCCAAAATACAATTTACAAATTATAAGAAACTCAAGAAGAAGGAAAACCAAAGTATGGATCCTTCATTCCTTCTTAAAAGGGGGGAATAAAATATTCATGGAAGGAGTTGCAGAGACAAACTATGGAGCAGAGACTAAAGGAAAGACAATCCAGAGACTGCTCCACCTGAGAATTCTTCCCATATTCAGTCATCAAATCTAGACACTATTATGGATGCCAGCAAGTACTGGCTGGTAGGAGTCTGATATAGCTGTCTTCTGAGAGACTCTGACAATGCCAGATTAATAGTGAAGTAGAGGCTCACAGCCATCCATTGGACTGAGCACAGGGTCCTCAATGAAGGAGCTAGAGCAAGAATCCAAGGAGCTGAAGGTTTTGCAGCCCCTTAGGATAAACAACAATATGAACTAACTAGTAACCTCAGAGCTCCCATGGACTAAACCACCAACCAAAGAGTACACATGGTGGGACTTATGGCTCCAGCAGGCTATGTATAGCCGAGGATGACCTAGTTGGTCATCAATGGGAGAAGTGGCTCTTGGTCCTATGAAGGTTCAGGGCCAAGAAGTTAGAGAGGGTGGGTTATTGAGCAGGGGGAGGGGGAGGGAACAGTGTTTTTATTTATTTTATTTTATTTTTTCCTTTTTTTCTTTCTTTTTTTTTTTCCAGAGGGGAAACCCAGAGAGGAGATATCTTTTGACATGTAAATAAAGAAAATATCTAATAAAAAAAAGAGTTTATCTGGTGCTGATTGGCAGAGAGGAAGAATGATGTCACACTGCAGGTGAAAGCCAAGTGTAATCTCAGAAGCCATGTTCAAAAAGGGATAATGTGGATGCCATGTTACAAAGGAAGGTTGGAGCAACTCTATATGGCTGCAATGTGGGCAACTAAAAGTACACAACCCGGTGATGAAAATTCCTATTTACAAGACTCTTAATTTACAAAGGATGTAACATTTTTTTTTCTTTTTACAAATGGTCATTAATAAAACCATGTGTCATTGACATGTGATTATACAGTCTAATAGATAACAGTATATATTATATGCACTGATATGTACTCAGTAGGTGTCTTAGCTACTGTATTGTTACAGCTGCCTGAAGTTGCATATGATCTGGTCTTCTGGAAGAAAAGTAGGAGCCTAAAAGAATAAAGGGAACTGGATGGTGAGAGGGAATAAAAAATGGGACCAAGGCATGGTGTGCTTTCAGGCTGCCATGTATTATTCAGCTGGGAAACAAACAGGCAAGCAAAACACCACCCTCAGTCTGCCAACATCCTGTGGCCCAATCAGCATCTTCATCTTTGGTCTCTGGAGGCAGGAGTTCCCAGTGTAGCAGGAACTTGGAGAGAGTTAGTGTAGCAGGAACTTGGAGAGAGTTAGTGTAGCAGGAACTTGGAGAGAGTTATAGTTGTTATCAGACAGGAAGCCTTACCCCAGCTGGGTAAGCTGCTTGAGGCAAAGGCAGGTCTGAGTCCATAGGCTTTTGGCTGAAGAGAGGTCACACTGTATTATTGCTATGAAGAGCCACTATGACCAAGGCAACTCTTTGAACAGGAAGCATTTAATTGGAAGCATGCTTATATTTTTACAAAGTCAGTTGAGGATATCATGTCAAAAAGGACATTATGTTATGGCTCTGGAGCAGAGCTGAGAGCTTTTCATGTTGAACCACAGAAGGCAGAGGGAGAGCTAGAGCTAGAGCTAGATCTAGATCTAGGGCTAGGGCTAGGGCTAGGGCTAGGGCTAGGGCTAGGGCTAGGGATAGGGATAGGGATAGGGCTAGGGATAGGGCTAGGGCTAGGGCTAGGGATAGGGATAGGGATAGGGCTAGGGACAGGGATAGGCATAGAGATAGGGATAGGCATATGGATAGGCATAGGGATAGGGATAGGCATAGGGCTAGGGCTAGGGCTAGGGCTAGGGCTAGGGCTAGGGTTAAGGATAGGGATAGGGATAGGAATAGGTCTAGGGCTAGGGCTAGGGCTATTGCTAGGGCTAGGGCTAGAGATAGGGATAGGGATAGGGATGGCGATGGGGATAGGGGTAGGGATAGGGATACGGATAGGGATAGGGATAGGGATAGGGGTAGGGGTAGAGATAGGGATAGGGATAGGGGTAGGAATATGGATAGTGATAGACCTAAGTGTAGATAGGTATAGAGACAGAGGCAGACAGAGACCTGCTCTGTCATTGGCATCTTAAATTTCAAAGCCCACCCCTAGTGATACACCTCCTCCAATAGACACCTCCACTGTAATACCTACTCCAGTAGTCAACTCAAATGACACACCTCCTCTAATATGCACTGTAATCTCTAACAAGGCCATACATCCTAAACCTTCTCAAACTGTTAGTCACTAGCGACTAAGAATGTTAATATCTAAGTCCATGGATCTGTTCTCATTCAAATCACCAGGAAGTAGAAGAAGAAAGAGGTAGACATTAGAATGAAGGAAGAACTCCCTCTTGAAAGTTTGTCATTTAATCTTACTGTTAAAGTGACAGCAGATTTCGAGGATTGAAAATCTCCTTCTGGGAGAATGTGGTACATTTACACAGTGAAATATTAACTGTTAAAATAATGCCATTACGATATTTTCAGACAAATGAATAGAAATAGAAAATATCACAGAGTGACATAACCAAGACCTGAAAATATAAATATGTTATATATTCACTTATATGTGGATATTATTCATTAAATAATAATAACTAACCTACAATCCAGATACACAGAGAGGTTAGGTATATTGAAATGAACTAATAGGGACACATGGATTTCCCTGTGAGCAGAAATAAAATATATTTTACAGATGGACTGGTAGGCTATGGGGAAGGGAAAGGGTGCATCAGGTCAGGAGTGGGATGGGAGACAGGGTAGAAGAAGAGAATCCTGGGAGAGATAACTGGAACTGAGGAAAATTGGAGGCATGATTTAGAAACCTAGTGCAGTGGAAACTTCCTAAATTATAGGAAGGCAAGTTCTCCTAATAATAGGGATAAGGAGTCCCAACTGATCTTCTGTTATCACAAAAAGAGACTCCAAGTACAAGGACTGGGTTGTATTCATTTGAGTTGTAGGGCAAGAACATCCATAAAAACACAAAAACAATCCAGGCTGTTCCTAAAACAATAGTTTACCCTCAGTCTTTGATCCCATTGCCTAGAACAACACCCACACAGCTCATTTAAGTGAAGTTGAGGTGATGCCTACATGAAGCCTTCATCCTTACATTCTAGTGTCTTTGATGTAAGAGCGTACTCTTTAGGCTCCAGAAAGAGAAACATAAACACGAATTCAGCCACAAAGCCTTTTACCTATAATATGTCCCATCTACAAGATATGCTAGTTCAGTGATATCAAAGAATTTCTAGGAGTAGCCAAAGATTGTCTGATTTAACTTAAGGCCCACTCCATGAGATGGAACCTGTACTTGACACTGTTTAGGGTGGCCAAAAAATAGAGGCTAGATAGCCCAGAGACCTAGCTTAAAATCAAATCTTAGAGGTCAAAAAAAGTTACAATGTAATGTTGCCTTATGCCATTCTGCTACACTCATAGATCAGAGCCCTATTCAGTCATCACCAGAAAGGCTTCCTCCTGTAGCAAATGGGAACAAATACAGAGACTCATTGCTAGATATTTTGCAGAGTGTGTATGTGTGTGTGTGTGTGT
>NW_022196904.1:44007695-44045986 GCF_008632895.1 Mastomys coucha | reverse complement strand
AGAGAGAGAGAGAGAGAGAGAGATAAAGAGAGGGAGCTTGAAACACAGAACTCCAAATTGCACATTTCTATCAACCCCCCTTCTCCGAATCCACACCAGAGAATGGGGAAATCTTCAGAAGGCAGAATAAATGTAAATGCCGGAGGGGATGAGGTACACAAGTGGAACAAAGCCTTCTAAACCATCTGAGCAAAGCTCGTAAGAATGCACAGTCTGAAGCCACAAGCACTGGGTATACACAGATCCTTATCAGGTCCTCTGCAAGATTATCATTGCTTTCAAATTCGTATTTTTATAGGACTCCTGAATTTAAGAGCAACCATGCCTCTGGTTCTTTTGATCTCTCTTGGGCTCTTTCCTGTCTGTTAGTCGGCCTTGTCCAATTTCAATATGATAGTTTTCATTTTATATCATTATAGTTTATCATTTTTTGTTATCTCTTAGAAGCCTGTTTTTTCTATTGAGGGAAAGACAGGGAGTGCATCTGGGTGGGAGGGATGTGGGGAGGAACTCTGAGGAGCAGAAAGAGGAGAAAGTGCTATCAGGATGTACTGTATAAGAAAAGTATTTGTTTTAACAAAAGAAAATTTAAAAGTAAAAAATAAAAGCTTAAGTTTTTAAAGCAGAGTTTAGAGAATTTGAAAGGATGTAGCTCGGTGGTAGATTTACCCCACACATAAGGAATTGTTGGTGTGATTTCCATTCTTTCAAAACTACCACATAGTTTACGTAGATTTTTTTTCTCTGTACATTGATGAATTCTGAAACAGTTCAAATCAGAATATGGTGTCCAGAGGTCTTGATTGAAGACTAAATCACATTTCCATCTATCACCAGTGTCTGACTTCTTAAATGTTAACTAGATAATAAAATATTTTATTACTCAGTCTGTGTTACAGGTAAGATTTCCTCCTCTATGCTCAGTATTTACAAATATGCACAGAACCCTACCACCATTTTCTAAGTCTGTATTTTAGCTGTGTGACTCTGATTCTAAATCAGGTTTGGCATTTGACACTGCTATGTAGATGTGTTTACTATTGACAACCCTTGCCGATTTGTCTCTCTGCAGTGTCAGATACGATGGACACATGGTTACTTGCTGATGTCATATGCTGCTTTTAAGAATGCCCTATGCAGTGCACATCTCTCTTCTTTTCCACTGCAAAGACTGCACGGTGTCTTCAAGGTGCAAACCCTGAAACTCCTCAGGAAGGATGCCCAGGATATGATTTCAGACCAAGACTATGTTAGGATTCACTATGCTAATAACATACCTGCAAAGGGGTTCTGGAACATTCTGGGAATAAGACTTTGAAGAAGAATATAATTTTTTTTAACTCTTAAATATTCTGGATTTTGTTGATCAACCTAATGGAGAGTAATTGAAGAACTGTAGATGCAACCAGCCCATATCTGTATTTATCATTTATATATTATAATCTTCTAATGGAAAATTTATCTAAAAAAAATTCTGCACCATGCCCGCCTGGATGTTGCCATACTCTTTCCTTGATGATAATGGACTGAACCTCTGAACCTTTAAGCCAGCCCCAATTAAATGTTGTCCTTATAAGTAAAATTAAGACAAAACTTTAGAATATACAATAGAAATATTTTAGCATTTTCAGAACTATTACTTTCTTTCAACAAAGATTGCAATTCCTTATGAAAGATTTGTTCTTGGGTTTATATTCATGTAATTATAAGTTTCAAAATGCATTTTCACTGTGGATGATATAAACTTTTAATGGGAATATGTATATGTTTTGTTGATTGTTTAAAATTCACCAAGAGAATTCATGGTTTCAGACTGACAATTTCTCATCTATACCTTTTGTGTTTATTCTTGTTTTGATTCCTATTTTACCTAACTCTTGTTAAGAATAGAGACATTGCACTACTGATTTTTGTAATTAGATTGTATTGAGAACTGAAAATATTTATCAAATTAGCAATATCCTAAAGTTAAAAGCAAAAGAAAGCTTTGAACAGGATGCAATTAGTTAGAGGTTGAAAATATAGAAAAACAGCTTCTATTGCCAAAATTCACAGTAGATACTACCAAATCTCCCAAGTTGCTATCAAAATGAGGTAGAAATAGAACTCAAGGTTTTTTTTGGTTTTTGGTTTTTTGTTTTGTTCTTTTTGTTTTGTTTTGTTTTTGTTTTTTGGTTATTTTGTTGTCATTGTTGTTGTTGTTTTATGTTTTGGTTTGGTTTGGTTTATACCAGCAACCAATGAGTGCTTGTAAATGAAATAAAAACATTCTTAGATATAATTCACCTTAGGACATCATCAACACACAATGATCACCCGCTGTTTCTTTTTTTTTCTTTTTTCTTTTTAATTAGATATTTTCTTTATTTACATTTAAAATGTTATCCTCTTTCCTGGTTTCCCCCCCAAAAAACCCCCTATCCCATCTGCTCACCCCCTGCTCACCAACCCACCCACCCCTACTTCCCAGTTCTGGCATACCCCTCCACTGAGGCATTGAATATTCACAGGACCAAGGGTCTCTCCTCTCATTAATGTCTGACAAGGCCATCCTCTGCTACATATATGCACTGGAGCCATGGATCCCTCCATATGTACTCTTTGGTTGGTGGTTTAGTCACTGGGAGCTCTGGGGGTACTGGATGGTTCATTTTGTTGTTCCTTCTATGGGGCTATAAACCCCTTCAGCTCCATGGGTCTTTTCTCTAGCTCCTCCGTTGGGGACCCTGTGCTCAGTCCAATGGTTGGCTAAGAGCATCCACCGCTGTATTTTTCAGACACTGGCAGAGCCTCTCAGGAGGCAGCTATATCAGGCTCCTGTTAGCAAGTTCTTGTTGGCATCCACAACTGTGTTGGGGTTTGATAACTATAAGTAGGATGCATCTCCAGGTGGGATAGTCTCTGGATAGCCTTTCCTTCAGTCTCTGCTCCACATTTTGTCTCTGTATCTCTTCCCATGGGTATTTTGTTCTCCCTTCTAAGAGGGACTGAAGTATCTGAACTTTTGTCTTCCTTCTTCTTGAGCTTCATGTGGTCTGTGAATTGTATTTTGGGTATTCCGAGCTTCTGGGCTAATATCCACTTATCAGTGAGTGCATATCTTTTGTGTTCTTTTGAGATTGGGTTACCTCATTCAGGATGATATTTTCTAGTTCCTTCCATTTGACTAAGAATCAGTTTGGTAGTTCCTCAGAAAACAACATGGTACTCCCTGAGGACCCAGCTTTACTACCCCTGGGCATATACCCAAAAGATGATCCAACATGTAATAAGGAAACATGCTCCATTATGTTCGTAACTGTTTATCCATCTCATGGAATCTGGAAGAACCCAGATGTCTTTCAACAGGGAAATGGATACAGAAAATGTGGTACATTTACACAATAGAGTATTGCTCAGATATTAAAAACAATGAATTCATGAAATTCTTAGCCAATGGATAGAAGTAGAAAATATCGCCCCCACTGTTTCTTTACATTCTCTCTGAGTTCTTCCTTCACCTGTCAGAACCACATCCCATAGGTGACTTGTACACACAATGTTCAGAGAAGCCTCTGCCTAAATTACATGATTTGAAAGGAACATAATGTAGGGCCAATGCTCAGACATTTTCCCAGTTTTATTATAAGAAATGGCTCCAGGAATGGAGGGAGCAGGTCCAGAGCGAGCAGGACCAACATGAATTCAGTTCCCAGCAGCCACACGATGGCTCACGACCATTGTACAACTGTAGTGTACTCATACACATAAAATAAATAAATAAATCTTAAAAAAAGAAATGACTCAAGAACGGGGTCAGGATTGTGCATCTTTTTGAGCCAAAGAAATAAGTCCACTCCTTTTCCAAAATAAATGTCCAAGTTGATACACTCTGTATCAAAATATCTACAACTATTAAAAATGTATAAACTGTTAGTAAGGTTATGATATATCCTATTATCATATTTAATATAATTTTATAACAATTTTTTGATTAAATTTGTTTTACTTGTTTTATTTATTTTGTTTTGTGTCTTTGTGTATACCTGTATACAGGTGACACAGCATGCAATTGGACGTCAAAAAACAACTCACTGTAGTCAGTACTTCTCCACCATGTAGGTTCTAGAGATACAACTTAAGTTATCAGACTTGGCAGCAACTTCTACCTTGAACCAAATATTCCTGATGTTCCTGTTGAATCTTATAATTACCAAATCCCCTTAGCATTATTACACACTGATAGCAGCCACAAGGGGAAGTCTTACTTCCGTTCTTCAGCCATGCTATAAATTATAATAAAGACTCTGGATTGGTAAATAACCACTGCATTCTTTGTGTTCAGTTGCTACATAATGAGCCTGGTGATACCTGTTTCTAAAGGTCAGAGAAGAAGCCACAGACTGCCAATTACTCAGGGAGATGGTAATTGCTCTATTCCAAGATGGAGTTATATTATTCTTAGGGATATACCAAAATGATGCTTCTTCTACCAAAGATGCATATGTTCAACCATGTTTATTGCTGCCCTATTCATAATAGCTAGGAATTAGTAAAATCCTAGATGTTCCTCAACAGAAAAATGGATAAAGAAAATGTGGTATATTTACACAATAGTGTGCTATTCAGTTATGATCAAACATGAAATGAAATAATGGCAATAACAGATAAATGGATGGCACTGGAAGAAAAAAACCTAAGTGAGTTGTCCTAGACCCAGAAAAACAAATCTGGCAGGTATTAGTTCAATTTTGTGGATATTAGCCATAAAATCAAGCATAATCAAATGGTGATCCATATAACTATAGAGACTTGGTATTGAGTAAAGGATTAATGGACAAAGGTAGCTAGATATATCTACTTAAGAAAGGAAAACAGGATAGTTATGTTCAAATTCAGTCAAATGCAAACCAGTTTGCTGCTCTCCAAACCTTCAAACCATATATAAGAAAATTACATGAAGAGGAGAAAGTGAAAATTCCTCAGTGGGGAGGAGTCTATACCCAGCAGAAATTGCTTTAAATTCTAATGGATAAATTGATAGCACATGAATAAAATGAAGACTATTTTCAAAGAATATTTCTCTGAAACATGAATTTAATAATAATAATAATAATAATAACAACAACAATAATAATAAACAGATTAAACAGCACTTCAAAATTATTGAATCCATTTTTGTTCTCTGACTGTTTACAATAGTAAATAAATAATTGCTTTAAGGACTTATGTGTGTTTTGCATTTGTCTCTTGACTTCATAAATGTCTGTGTACCACATGTTTGCAGTGCCTATGGAGGCCAAAAGAAGCCTCCATGTAGCTCTAGAGTTACAAATGGTTGTGAGTGTCCCCATGACCAAACCCAGGTCCTCCACAAGAACAGGGTGTGACCTTAACTACTGAGCCATCACTCCATGACTTGGATAATTACATTACACAACAGTGAATTATCAAGTAAAAACATACAGAATAGATAAATAGATACAACTGTAAAATCCAATTTTACACATAGGCAGCAAAAAAAAAAAAAAAAAAAAAAAAAAAAAAAGATAGATAAAGAAACCCATGTAGGTACCCAAAAGGAAAAACAGGTATGTTTTTCCCTACAGCATACAAAATGGTATCTAAGGCAAAAGTTTCAAAGAAATAAGATGGTCACAACAGAAACAAATATTTAGGCTCACAGAGAACAGTTGAATATATTAATAAAACTAAGAGCTACAGAGACCTGGGATGCAGGAGACTCACAGGATTCAATGTTTGAAATCTTAGCAGAAATGCCCAAAAGTGGGAATATGAAACCTGAAGAGACCACTTCTAGTAGTTAGACAGGGTCCCAAGCAGAGAGATGGAGACACCAACCCATCTTCAAATTTTTTGACCCCAAATTTTTACTACCTAAAGAAATACAGGGACTAAGTTGAGCAGAGACTGAATGAATGGTTAAACAGTGACAGGCCCAACTTGGGATCCATCCCAGAGGCAGGCAACAAACTCTGACACTATTACTGATGCTATCATGTACTTGCAGACAGGAGCCTAGGGTGACTGTCTTCTGAGCGGCTCTACCAGGAGCTGACTGAGACAGATGCAGATACTTACAGCCAACCATGGGATTCAGGTCCAGAACCCCTATGAAAGAGTTAGGGGAAGAACTGAAGAAAGTGTAGGGGATAGCAACCCAAAAGGAAGACCAAAAGTGTCAACTAACCTGAACCCCTGGGAGCCTCCAGAGTTTAAACCACCAACCAAAGAGCATACAAAGGCTGGTGCAAGTCCCCTGAATATATGTAGCATAGGACTATCTTGTCTTTTTTCAGTGGGAGAGGATGTGTCTAATCATGTAAAGACTTGATGTGACATGGAGGTAGATGCATGGGGGCCACCCTCTCAGAGGCAGAGAGGAGAGGTCTGCAGGAAGAACTCTGCAGGAGAGACTGGGAAGGAAGGCAACAGTTGAGATATTAATAAATAATAATAAACTAAACAAAATTGCAAATATTTTTAAAAGTAATAAAGAAAGGAAAACACAATAAAAATGTAAAAGAACACAAGCGTGTTGTTATCCTCTATTATCTTCATGGCTAACTCAGTGGTCAGTAGGAATTTGATGATAGCATAGTGGTCCAGCTTGTTTCTCCTGGGCGCACTCTTTCGAGGATATTTTGGCTGCCTCCGGAGCTGCAGGGTCTTGGACCACCAGAATGTAGGCGACGTTCACATCTTCTTCTTTTTGTGGCTGTGGATGCCTTTCAGCATTGCCTTCTTAGCTTGAGGATAACAACACTCTTGTGTTCATTGTGGATGTCAAGGCCAACAAGCACCAGATCAAACAGGCCGTGAAGAAACTCTATGACATTGATGTGGCCAAAGTCAATACCCTGATAAGGCCCGACAGAGAAGAAGGCATGTGTTCGCTTGGCTCCTGATTATGATGCTCTAGATGTTGCCAACAAGATTGGGATCATCTAAACTGAGTCCAGATGGCTAATTCTAAATATATACTTTTGTTTTTCACCATAAAAAAATGTAAAAGAAGACAAAGGGTACCACAGAAATACAAAGGTTTAGTACAGATTGGTAAGACAAAAAGTGAAACTGGATCATCTAGAAGAAATAGATAATTCATTATATTCATAAATAAACAGAAAATCCAAATGAAAAATAATGAATTGATATAACCGCTGATTAATTCTTTGCTACAGATTTGAGGTGGGGTGTCCTCAGGACACAGGAGGTGCAATGGAGGTTGAGGACCCGAGGCCTTAGTGGAGAACCTTAGGTAATTAGAGCTCAAGATTTTGTTTCAAAGGTGCTTGTGGGGCCCCAGCCTCTTACTCATCTTCCTGGCCCATGAGATCAAGGATTTTTTCCTTTCCTACCACATAATCCTGTTAAAATATTTCTTCCTCTACCTTGGCCATTCATCTCCGGAGGCATTTAATTTTTCCTCTTTCATTTTCCCTTTATCCTTTACAATGTTCTTCTAAGTGTACATTCTTGACTGGCTGTGTTTCAGCAGATGGCAGACAGAATTTTTCCTGTAGAGAGGAACGTCGTACACATCTGTTATATGGTATTTAACTGTATTTACAAAATCAAACCTTGTCCTAAGACAAACGCTAACCTGATCACCAACACTTCCCATGCCATTTAGTTTGTCTCTGTGTTTAAAACTTGAGTTTCCTTCATGAGAAATCTTGACATAAAGTGTTTAGAAATTCTTATCTTAGACACTAAGTTGGGCATATAGGGTCTGACTATGGCTGAGAGAACATGCTGTCTCAACCTTGTCATGTACTGTGCATCATCCAGAGAGGGACCAAGCTGCACACTGTGCTGGCATTTGTACCTGCCTAGATGTGGCATGCTCTCCGCTGCACACTTTTTTACTATTGAAAATACTAGTTTAAATAAGCAACACTTTGGACGTGGGGAAGTGCTGAATGAAAATATCTTTGATGATTAGGGCTGGATTTGCAGAAAACCTCTTGCTCACTGTCAGAGAAGTAAGTTAACAGTGTCCTGAATGATTTCTCTGTTATTTCCTAAATGTATGCATAAAAGCATTGCTCTAATTAACTGAAAAACTTAATTGTCCAAGAACTTCAAAGGCCCTGACTGTCCAGAGGGATGGGAAGCTGTGATGAAGAAAGCATATTTGTTATGTTAACACTCACAAACCAAGCAAGCCCTAGAAACTGATTTACTTGCTATTGATTATTAATTAAATGTGGTAGCTTGCTTTGCAATCTAGGGAAAAAAGCCATGGTAATTCAGTGGCTGACATTGCTATTTAGAAGCCTTCAATCAAACCTATTTCATGAGAGTTCTTATAATCTATAGTCCTTGGTTATTATCCTCTATTCCTATCTCTCACAATAGTGACAGAGTTCGAAAGTGATGTTATTTTTAGAGACTGCTGTTTTACAGTTAGAGAAGGGACAATGGCTACCACATCTATTAATAGCATTGCTCTTCTAAGATGGATGCTAACATTTGCGATAAAATATTTGAGTACGTAGCTCTGGGGACTTGTGATCCTGCAATAGCAGAGCTTAAGAACACTTACATGGTGGTATGCATCTGACATATTATAATATCTTTGAAAACTGTGATGACAGCATTCTGGGAATTAAGGATATCAGAAAATGTTTCTGGTGTGTGTGTGTGTGTGTGTGTGTGTGTGTGTGTGTGCACACTATAAAGAGTGCATTGTGCTGTATATTATATGTGTGTGCTATATTCAATGTGTGGTGTATATTGTATGTGTGTGTGCTTTATACAATGTGGATGGACATGTATTCTATAGCACATATTGGAAGAACAACTTCTTCTCTTTGGATATCTTCCAGGGCCTTGACTGGGTTTGTCCAGGTTTTATGGCAATTACCTTTAACCTCCAAGCCATTTCCTTGACTCTGGAATGTTCTTAAATTTTCTCTTTTTTAAAACAAAAATACATTAAAATTATCATAAAATGCTGCATGTTTCTTTCATCAATTTCAACAGCTAGAGTTCAATTGTGTCCTACTTTCCAACATCATATGTTAAAGAAATCGAGGATGATAGAATGAGATAATTTCCAGTACCATACCTTTAAATGACACAGAAAGCAAAGAAGAGAGAATTGCTGTGCTGTCTTTTGATCAAAAGTCCTGAATTGATATGTCAGAAAAAAAGGTTTTCATCAGAAAGAAAAAGGGTGTGAGGAAGAGGAGGAATGGAGAAATGATGGAAGGAATGAAACAAGGAAGGAAGGAAAGAAGGGAGAAAAATACAGTTATTAAGCATAACACTACTAAGATAGCCCATGAAAGTTTTAGAAAAAGTAGAAAAAGACAACCACTTAGTCAGTTAATACTCTTTAGGTAATCACAGATTTGCTACTGTCCAGCAGGAAATAGCAATCATGTCGCCATGTCCATTAAGGTGTGTGCAACCCTGTAGGGACAGCCAGACATGTGACAGGCCTGGGAGTCCAAAGCTGCAGGTATAAATCGCCAACTCTGAGCTCTCTCTTCACCAAGCAGATCCCCAGAGTGGCTTTCAGTTGTGGCATTTAGTAGAGTAAGCACTTGCAGTGAAAGTTATTGGGAGATTTTGTTGTTGTTGTTCTTTTGGTTTGTTTGTTGTTTTGTGCATTTAATTATGAAGTTTGTACAGATAAAAATGTATTTAGAAAATACCATGGAGGTGGAAACTTAGGAGTTAGGCTGTATTCTATTTCATGGAAACAGTGACTGGACAGGATGATGAAAGTACAGGACATCTGAGTGTGCTAACTGCCTTGAGCTTGAGGACAATTAAATGTTTATATCTTAATGATTTCACAGTTTCACACTTGGAATAATATATACCACTGCCAGGCTCTTCCTTAAACACAGCATAGGGTGCTGTTTTTCTCTGTGAATATATTTCACAGAAAGTTCTAGGGTTTTGGGAAAGATATCACTGGGTTGTAAACCTGTCAACTTCACATAAGTAACTTCTTTTTGGAGATGCATGATGGCTCAGGGGATAGGATCCTTTGTTGTTCTTGCATAGACTCAGGTTTAATTTATAGCACCTACTTGGTTTTTCACAACCTTCCAGAACTCCAGAACTAGGGACTCAAGATCAAGCTCACATATAGTTATATGATTTCCAAAACAACAGGATTTGTAACTTGTTGAAACATGCAAAACTTAGTGTGTTATGTTTCTGTAAAGAACCATTCTGTTAAGAAAAAGTAAATTATTTTTAATTAACTGGTTACTCAAGGCATGCTGTTTATTTTTTAAATATAATTTTAGACTCCTTATAATTTGGCTAAACTACCGTAAAGAAAATGAATTAAAAATTTCATGTTTAAGTAATACAAAGACTCCTCAGTGAAATGTATAAGGCTAAAATACATGGATTTCAATGCTAATGCCGTTCTTCTTTTCTCGGATACATTTCAACTTGATTTGATATTTGACAGCCTGATAGCATGAAGATTGACAGTACATAAAGTAACTACAAGTAGAATTAAACACATTTTTTATTCATTTATACAAAGGTAGAAATAAATCCTCCTTTGAATGTGAAAACAGGGACCTGAAGGCATTTGTTCATCTCTAGAAATTTCAAAGCGCAAAGGCATGGGCACCTGTGTTAGGGTAGTATTTATTCCCAGAAGTAGGCAGAACCTACATAGGCATGCATACAGGTAAACCACTTCTTTTCACTGTGAGCTGACTGTAACTATTTATAATCAGACGTGGAAGAGGTGAGGTGTCGATGTTTGTTAATAGAAACAAAAAGATCAAGATATATTTGAGAACTGCAAGCTTCTTTTCAAATTATAGTTTCTTTTACTCATGACTGTTTCCTTAGTTACAAAGTTAGAAGGAAATTCAAAATAAGCATATTTACCCCTGTGTCTATGTATCTGTACAGTTCTCTCTTTATTCACACCACTGAACCATGTGGAATATGGGAACAGCTCAGCATTACCTCTGTTTGTCAGCTTCCAGGGATGTTGTAAATTATTAATGCTGATTACCCTTATCACCAGTAGATGCTAAGTGACTAACAATAGTAATTAATTAATTTTATCAGTATATAGATGATTTTTTTTTAATTCAGATGATTTTTGGAATTTCATCATATATTACCAGTCTGTAATAAGCATCAACATTCTCTATCTGATCACTATGTTTCTTAAGTATTCACGAGAATAATTAAAATTTAGTGCTGGAGAGATGGCACAGCAGTTAAGAGCAGGCACTGTTACCTTTACAGAGGAACTGACTGCAATGAAAATAAATAAATAAAGATTGAGATGAAAATGTTTAAAGTCTTAATACATAACAAGCACATGGTGTCAGGATGACATCATTTGTCTGACCACTTCATTGGGCATTTTCTACACAGTTTGGATTGTTATGGAGTTCATTGATCAACTTGCCTCTTACACTGAGGCAAAGTCAGTTAGGAAAATGATTCTGATTCAAGAAGCAAGTGAATTATTTTATACTTTGAAATAGCCACTCTCTGAACTGAGCTTCATGTTACAATAGCAATCAAACCAAATTGTGGGTAAAGTTAGACTAGTATAATTCATTTCACTAAATTATTAATTATTCACATTTTTCTTTCTAAATTACATTAATTTTCTATCTCCTTGCTTTTATGATATCTGCAGTGAAAATAGCAACAAAACGTCAAGATAAATATAAAAACAGTTCTCAGGTAACTTACAGTATAAACTAGTAAAGATTATACACTGAAAAAAATTCCTATTTGGAGACTAAACCTTTTTTTTTTCTTTTTTGAAAATTTAGGTATAGTGTGATTTTTCTTCAAGTGAGATGTAGATTCTTCTGAGTATGAAGATAAATTTTAAAATACTAATATTTAATTGTATTAGTTCCAGGATAGTAAAATCTATGTGTTTCAGATTAAAATAACTTAGATACAAAAGTAAGATACAAACATTCCTGGAAAACATATTACATGAAAATCGCAGATGAGTCCTTTTTTTAGTTTGTCAATAAAGTATAATTAAATTTATGTGATACCAGCAGAGCATTAATCATATTCTGTAAGCTTCATCCAGGTACCCATCAGCTGTTAGCTGATGTCTAAGGCAAATTCCTAGGGAGTAATATTAACTAAGTTAAAACGCACTGGGTGACAACATCTTAAGTATAAAAACGTTATCAAAGACCACGTGATTATTCACAGTGTTTGTTGCTAAGCAGAACAACAGGTGAATGATGATCATGATGAGATGACGCAGAGGGAATGATACATTAAAGTATAAATAGCATGAGTCGACTAGGAAATCCCCGAGTTTTCTTTTTTCCAGAAAAAGTTTCAGAGGCAGATTTACACTTTGTATCTGCTATCATCCTCAGTTCCAGTATGAAAACTCACAAATATTTCACCAAAATTCACTATTGCAAGCTGGGGCTAGTGACAACAGCTACAGTGTCAGCATCAGGAAGCAAAGAGAGGAAGGCCATCTGCTCTAGGTCAATCTGCACTGCATAGTGAGACCCCGACCCCAAGAAATTGCCATGAAGGCATGTTGAACGTTACTCATTACTAATGCAGTGACAATGTTAGTAAATTCTTCAGAAATATCAGAACAGACCAATAAGACATTCAATTACTTATCAATAAGTTGTTCTCGGTTGTTTTTTTAAATCAAACAGAATTCAGCCATATTAGTCATCATTTTTTCCCATTGACTTTTTGTTTTAATTTTTTCCCCCTGCCGTTGTTCAGTGTTAGTGATAGTACCCAGAGCTTTCTATCTTTCAGGAGAGCACCCCACCACTGAGCCCCTGCTATTGTTCAGTGTTAGTGATAGTACCCAGGTCTTTCTATCTTTCAGGAGAGCACCCCACCACTAGCCCCTGCTATTGTTCAGTGTTAGTGATAGTACCCAGGGTTTTCTATCTTTCAAGAAAGTACCCCACCACTGAGCTACCTCCCAGAATGCAGTTCCCTTTTTTTAGCTTTTTGAACTAAGAGAAGAAAAGGGTGAAAACAGTGCTTACATAAAATTTGACTGACATCAAAGTAGATAAAAAACGATAAAAGAAGTTGGCAATTTGTGTGTAGAATTGGGTTAGCAGGGACAACTGCAGGGATGAAAAATTATGTTAGCACTCAGGATCCTCTCCTCATAGCTGCGTGCTTGTCCCAGCACTTGCATTCTCGTGTTCCCCTTAGTTTCTCTTTTTAAAAAATTCATTCTTTAACTTTTTTACAGTCCAGACTTTATGCCCCTCCCCGTATACCTGTTCTATATCCCACATTGCCCCTGCCCCCTGTGTCCAAGAGTATATCTCCATCCCCATCCCCCACCACACCTGGGACCTCAAGTCTCTCGAGGGTTAGGTACATCTTCTCTGACTGAGTCAAGACCCTGCACCCCTCTGCTGTATGTGTATCAGGGGCCTCAGACCATCTCTTGTACACTGCCTAGTTAGTGGCTCAGTGTCTGAGAGATCCCAGGGTCCAGGTTAGTTGAGATTGATGGTCTTCCTATAGGGTCTCCCTTTTCCTCAGTTTTGTCCAGGCTTTCTCTAATTAAACCACTGGGGCCACCAGCTTCTGTCCAATGGTTGGCTGTAAATATCTTCATATGACTCTTTCAGCTGCTTTTTTGGGCAGTCATGATAGACCCCTGTTTATAAGCACATCACACATAGCATCAGTAATAGTGTCATGCCTTGGGGCCTCCTCTGTGTGCTGGATCCCAATTTGGGCCTGTCACTGGACTGTTGAAAAGCACTTTTTATTTTTTTTTAAAGAACTGAGCTCTAGTAGCAAGGTTTCTCTCACAGCACACATTTCCTCCAATGTGTCTCTCTTCAAAGTACCATGAAGAAAATCCAAAAGTCCTATTAACTGACATGTGCGTGTAAAAGTAAAATGCCACATCACCTTACTTCAGTTTTACCCTATTTCCCCTATTTGGAAAATGAATTGAAAGCTCCATTCTTTAAATATGCTTAGCAAGATGTGCTGTTATCTCTAGTCGTTAGTAAATGCCATTATAAAAGGCAGGTATCTCCCTACAAATGAGGAGGTCACAGAAATTGGTACATGGTCATCACCAATGCTGGTCCCAGCCCTTCCCTTAGCACCCTTGATAAAATTCTTTCAAGATTAACTTGAGAACTAATATTGGTGTTTAGAGTTTAGAATTAAGTTATCCATACCTCAGCTGCTCAGTCATAAAGTTCTGTACTCTTATTTAATCAAATTAACTTTTATGACTATATGCTCTCCATTCTTTCATTTATTCCATTTCTTGAATGTTTAATAAAAATTAACCATACTCTACAAAATCATTCTCTCTCCACATAGACATATGACTTCTTTAAAGGAATAAAATAGATGTTTGAGTGATGACTTGGTGGTTATCTGTGCAGGCTGCTTTTACAGAGGACCAAGCTTCACTTCAAAACCTACATCATGGCTAACAACTGTCAGTAACTCCAGTTCCAGAGGATCAGATGCCCTCCTGTGGTCTCCGTAGATGGCAGGCATGCACATCCTGTATAGATATAGATGTATTCAAAGAACATATATGCATAAAATATTTTAATTGAAGAATAAACACACATACATATTTACACAGTAGTCAAATTCAATGTGGGGAAAACACACTACTGTAATTTCAGCCTCTGGGAGAGTGACGTAGGAGAATAGTAAGTCTGTGGCCATCCTGGGGTATGAAGAAAAATGTAGGCTCAAACAAAACAAAACAGCAAACAATAAGAGAGTCAAAAGGACAAAAAAAATCCAACTCACAGCAAACAAGCAGTTCTTGAGATCTTTGAACTTCATGAAGAAAACAATAAGATTTCTGAAGGTTGTGGCATGTCCTTTCATGATGCTTATTTATCCCTTCTTTATTGATGTATAAATGTAACTCAATTCACAACTGAAAATTTCATGTAATTCACAGTTACATTTCAATAGAAAACTGTCTGGAATTTGTAAGCCATCTTAGTTAATAGAACACTATTTGGTTCTTCTATCATTTTTACATTTGAAATGTTACTTTGTACTTTTCATTCTAAAATGTACTTATATTATTTTTATTAACCTTCAGGCTTTTCCAGTCTTTTCCACTTCTTTCAATTTGTGAAATCTTTGATAACAAATAAGTTCCCACCTCTTCCTTTGTTCATGGCCAATTATCTGCTGATACCTCTGTGCTAATCGGATGCAATGTGCAGGACTTGAATTTGGTCTCATCTTCCTCATTCCAGCTCTTGGGAGAATTTGGATTATAATATATAATGATCAAATGACCTAAGTTACCTATCTATGCTGAGGGACATAGCATTTATTAGACTATTTTTGACCATGTTCCATCTGTCTGGTTCATCTGGCCATTAATTGTTTTCAGCCTCTTAGTATTTCTTGGAGTAGAGACCCTGTGTCCTTCTGTAGATCCTGTGCTGTCTATCCTTACAGGCATAATATCCATGGCTATAAAGGTATTTTGTGTTGTATATTTTTCAAATCATTCTCCTTTCTGACTACTTTTCAGTTCTCGATCATTTGTAGTAAATATCCAGCAGTGTGATATATTAATAACATGGACTCAGTTTGTCCGTTTCTCATGTTTTAGAAAGTGTGCACATTTCATTCTTCCGACTTCAGTCTGTTCTCTATCTACTGTGTACTGGTGTTTCCTGTGGATATTCTAGTTGTCTCAATGCACCAGTTATTAACCTCTACAATGGTGCAAAACAAAGTCAGTGTTTCCTTTTCTGTTCCAATAAAGAAGGCTTAGGATTCCATTTTGTTTTTGTTTTTTTGTTTGTTAGCTTGTTTTTGTTTTGTTTTGCTCAGTTATGTTTGGTTGTTGTAACAAAGCATAGTTAAAACCCTGGCATCTGGAATACATCACTCCATCTTGGACCTTGAATCTCTACCTTGTACTGAATCAATCCAGCACTTTAGTGCATATATTATTTAAAATCCATCACTACAGAGCTTCTAATTTATATCATTTCAGAAATTCAAACTAAGTGGATAGAAGCCCTGCTTTTGAGAAACCTTGAGTGGTTTTGTCTTAAGGACACATGACCATAGAGACTTCTGGATTTAAGAGGGAAGCAGAGAAAAGGGTTTTATTGAACATATGGGAACTGCAGAGGGAACTGGAGTTACTATCTAACAGCATGTGGGTTATGGAGGTTTTACAGAGGAGAAAAGACAGTATCATGGCATAAAACTCTCCTGTGGAAACAAGCTGCTCTCTTTAGCAATAAGTGTTCTTCTGTCAGACTTTTATCATACTAAGTAATCCAAGGTGGTGATCTTCAACAGCAAATCATTACCTAATTGATTGTTCATTAATAAGAAATAAAGAGGTGGACAAGAATGTGATCCATTTGCTAAGGGTATGCAGGGCTCTTACACATGACCAGAGTTCAGATCCCAGCAACCAATTGGGAGGCCCCCAACCACCTCTAACTATACCTCCAGTGGGCCCATTGCACTATTCTGACTCTAGAAACTACGTTCATGTGCACGTTAACAGAAACACAGACATGCACATAATTAATGACAACAAAAATCTAAAAAAATCCTATAACATCACAGATCAGGATCCATCGCACTTGTTGTTTTTGTCATTAGAATAGAGACACCATGGGTTGGTCTTGGTGTGTTCAAGTATCTTTTCCACAAATGCTCCTGTAATCCATACTAAATGGGTATAATTCTAAGCAATTAAGATAGAACAAGAATTTTTTTTTCCTTTTAAACTTTGCAAAAATAGAGAAGTCTTTCAGAGATCATAAATAATTTATTCTAAGTCAAAACATTTTTGCATATTCAGTAAAAATGTTTTAGTTGGGAGACAAAATGGAACCAAGTTGCAGAAATTTAAGTGTATCACCTCTTATTAAAAAATGTTTATATTTTGATTCAGCAAAGTGAAGAGGAATGAAATATAATTTAGTAAAATGTTTTAAATATATTTTAATAAAAATTCTTACTCATTTAAAAATATTTCAAATATTCACCCTAATCTCACTTTTTACATGTTTAAGAAATTTTATTTTGATATTGCTTATAGTGGTAAAGAATGATAATGCTGAAATACTCAGAGATAAACTCAAATTCCAATAATAAGAAAATTGATAAATAGATTAATTATTGATCTTTAGCACTATACAATTCTTTTTCCTTTTGAGAATGCTTAATTTCTTTATTTTATTTTTAATGTAATTTTATTTTTTTATTAAATTAATTTATTTTTTACACTCCATATTCTATTCATGAGCACCCCCCAAGCCCCCCTCTAACTGCTTCGTATCCCACACCTCCTCCCCAACCCTTCTGTCTCCACCTGGATGCTGCTTCCTTCCACTTTACCTGACCTCTAAACTCCCTGGTCCTCCAGTCTCTTGAGGGTTAGGTGCATCTTCTCTGAATGAACACAGAGCCTAAAGTCCTCTACTGTATGTGTGTTGGGAGCCTTATATCAGCTGGTATTTGCTGTCTGTTTCATGGTACAGTGTTTGAGAGATTTGGGTGTCCAACTAATTGAGACTGCCGGTCCTCCTACAGGATTGCCCTTCTCCTCAGCTTCTTTCAGTCTTTACTAATTCAACAACAGGGGTCAGCTGCTTCTGTCTTTTGGTTGTGTGCAAATATCTGCTTCTGACTCTTTCAGCTGCTTGGTGAGTCTTTCAGAGGGAAGTCATGATATGTCCCTTTTTGTGAGTGCTCCATAGCTTCAGTAATAGTGTTAGGCCTTGGGACCTCCCATTGAGCTAGATCCAACTTGGGCCTGTTGCTGGACCTTCTTTTCCTCAGGCTCCTCTCCATTTCCATCCCTGTAATTCTTTCAGACAGGAACAAACATAGGTCTGAGATGTGACTGTGGGATGGCAACACCATCCCTCACTTGATACCCTGTCTTGCTGCTGGAGGTGAACTCTGTAAGTTCCCCCTCCCTATTGTAGGGCATTTCATCTAAGGCCTGAGTGTCTCTTACCTTCCAGGTCTCTGGTGCATTCTGGAGAGTCCCCCAACCTTCTATTTCCTGAGGTTGCCTGTTTCCATTCTTTCTGCTGGCCCTTAGGGCTCCAGTCTTTTTCCCTCACTCAATACCAGATCAGGTTCACCTTTCCCAACCACTCCTCTCCCTCTATTTTCCATCCCAGGTCCCTCTCTCCCTCCTCACTTGTGACCCTAATCTTTTATAGCAAAATATTTAATGCCAGGGGTTTTATTGTACTTTTTTTTTTATTTTTCGAGACAGGGTTTCTCTGTGTAGCCTTGGCTGTCCTGGAAATCACTCTGTAGACCAGGCTGGCCTCGAACTCAGATATTCTGCCTCTGCCTCCCAAAGTCCTGGGATTAAAGGCATGCACCACCACTGCCTGGCGGTTTTATTGTACTTTAACTTCCATGAATCATAAGGCAATTATTATTATTACTATTATTATTATTATTATTATTATTATTATTATTATTATTATATTAAAAATTTATACTATATTTTTGCAAACTCAATTTTTGTTTATTATTTCTTTATAGTAACAAATAATTATTTTAAATATGCAGCTGATTATTTAAATCAGAAATATTTCCTACTTTCAAAAGTAAATGCTATGTACTGTTCTCAAAAGGAAAATTTACACAAGGGAAATAAAGATACAGCATTAGTTTTTCAATTCTTTTATTTTTTTCATCATTTCGCACAAAATTCTATTTTACTGTCCATCTTGATTTTATTGGTTCATACTTTGATTTCTTTACTCTGCATTTTGCCTTCTCAAATGATGTTTGAAAATAAGCATAGAAAAATTTCAAGATTAGGGCCTGAAAAGAAATTTTAATTCTAGCACTAGAATATATGCCAAACATGAAAAGAAACAAAAACAAAAACAAAAAATAATGAAAATAAAAATGTGAAACCAAATGGAAAAGGCAATTTTCAAAATATGAAATATAAGCATTCAAAATGTATGGATATATTTAACATCTGAATCAAAGTGAACCAAACCTCACTGAAAGTCATTGTCACCCTGTCACAAAGCTCTCACCAAGAGTCAAACAACACCAGTATGCTTATATCACTGATGAAATGTGAAGGGTTATCCAGAGCCTCATGGGCTGCAGCTGGTGGTGTGATTACAGAAGATTGTGTAATCTTTGAAATCATGTTTTATCTTGCGGAACTATTGCATTGTAGATAAACAGTAAAGTGATATTTGATTTGAATCTAAGCTTTAAGTCCAACACCGAACAAGCCATGTTATTCTCAAAGGTTTAGAATTTCCTATTCAACCTAATCAAGCTATCTATCTATCTATCTATCTATCTACCTATCTATCTATCTATCTATCTATCTATCTATCTATCTATCTACCTACCTACCTACCTACCTATATCTATCTATCCATCTAGCTACCTACCTACCTACCTATCATCCACCTATCTATATTTTTATTTTTCTTCCCAATTTTGATTCTTCAAAACAAAACAAAAACAAAAACAACAACAACAAAAAAAACCTGTTCCCTCCCCCCTCCTCCTGCTCACTAACCCACCCTCTCCTACTTCAGGACCCTGGCATTCCCATGCACTGGGGCATAGAACCTTCACAAGGCCAAGGGCCTCTCCTCCCATTGATAACCAACTTGGCCATCCTCTGCTATATATGCTGCTGGAGCCATTAGTCCCACCATGTGTACTCTTTGGTTGGTGGTTTAGTCCATGGGAGCTTTGAGACTACTAATTAGTTCATATTGTTGTTCATCCTAAGGGGCTGCAAACCCTTCAGCCCCTTGGGTCCTTTCTCTCGCTCCTTCATTGGAGATCCTGTACTCAGTCCATTGGATGGCTGTGAGCCTCTACTTCTGTATTAGTCGACTACTCTTAGGGCCTCTCAGGAGACAGCTATATCAGGCTCCTATCAGCCAGCTCCTGCTTGCATCCACAATAGTGTCTGGATTTGATGACTGAATATGGGTAGGATTCCCAGCTAGAGCAGTCTCTGGATTGTTCTTCCTTCAGTCTCTGCTCCATAATTTTTCTCTGCAACTCCTTCCATGGGTATTTTGTTCCCCCTTTTAAGAAGGAATGAAGTATCCACACTTTGGTCTTTAGTTTCTTGTGCTTTGTGGATTGTCCTATCTTCTGGGCTAATATCTACTTATCAGAGAGTGCATACCGTATTTGTTCTTTTGTGATTGGGTTACCTCACTCAGGATGATATTCTCCAGATCCATCCATTTCCCTAAGAATTTCATAAATTCATTGTTTTTAACAGCTGAGAAGTACTCCATTGTGTAGACATACCACATTTTCTGTATCCATTCCTCTGTTGAGGGACATCTGGGTTGTTTCCAGTTTCTGGCTATTATGAATAAGGTTGCTATGGACATAGTGGCGCTTGTATCCTTACTACATGTTGGAACATCTTCTGAGTATATGCCCTAGAGTGGGATAGCTGGGTCCTCTGGTAGTACTATGTCCAATTTCTGGAGGAACTGCCAAACTGATTTTTCACTCTTTATAGTATAGTGTTAGTCCCAAGAGTATTTCTTTCTTTGTACTGTCATTATAAAGATTGCTCTTCATTATAAAGATAGCTAAATAGTAACAGCCTACAATCCTAGCAGCTCATAGTGATGATGGTATTTAGACAAATCATACTAGCTGTTATTGTTTTAAAATTTACTGAAGCCTATCCATGATAGTCCCCCTTTGCAAATGGTCTTTATAAAGGTTGTGTCAAATATTCAAAAGAAATTAATTTCTGAATAATTTAAATGGTGACCAAAATCTTCCTGAAGACATAAGAACTTTTTAAATAATACATTGCTACAAGGGTAAGAAGTATTTTTCCTAAAAATCCTTTGAGAAGTAAAATATTATATTATATTTTTGAATTTATCATGTTGCCAAGGTGCTATGTAAGGACCTTGGTGATTTCTCCTTCTTTTTTTTCACCTATTCCTTTTCATCTTCTTTCTTGCTCTGTATATGACTTGGGAAACCAATGATAAATTTTCAATTTTTATTGTTTCATGAATATTCATGTATTCATAAATAATATTAAAATAATTATTGTCAATTTTTAGATGATAGATGAGTGTCACCAAACCTTACTGTTCACAATTTATATATCAGGGTGAATTTTATTAGCATATATGAGATAAAATAACATCCATTTAAATCAGTTCCTAATAGATGAATTTTCCATTTATTTAACCAAAAATGAAGAATTATTTTAATACATTGAAATCTTCCCAAGAGTTCTATATGCAGGGAGGCCAATGACCTAGGTGTAAAAAAATGTTCATGGACAACCATTTTCCTTCTGTATCTTCACATGTTCAGAAGTGAAGAATCTTTGATTTTTCTCCTTTAAGATGAATAGTCTTACTATTAAGCTTCTGGGTTATATAATCTTATTTTTGTCATCACAAAATATCTTGCAACTTTAACTTAAGATGAATATATATTTTAGGTCACAGTTTAAGACAAATGTAGTCACATGTCAAAAAAAAGCACAGTAGTTGGAGTGGAGTCATCTAGATGTAGTTGCATCAGCCTGGTTGCATGATGTCTGCAGTGAGGGGAAACAGATACAGCTAACAGCATTGTTCAGCTGGATTGCTCCTTTCCATACTTTTGATTCTTTTTAGGGTCCAAGTTCATGAGATGATGTATCCATATTCATGGTTAATTTCTGTCCTCAGGTTAACTTCTCTTAAAAACATCAAGGTATATTTCTAGACATATATCTCTATGTGATTATAAAACCAGTCAAACTGTTGGTGATGTTTAACTTACATGACCACCAATTCTCTAAATCTAAGTATTTCCAAAGTGCCCAGCTTAACATGGTATCCAGTGTGAGAATCACACAAGTGCCAAATCCACAAACCATCAAACAAGATATAGGTTTCTACCTTGTACTCTGGGAATCACTATGTTCGCGACAGAGTAGACACTAACTTTTGCCACTGAAAATTTCACTTCTTTACATCATCTAAAATGTCAGACTAAAAAATATGAAGGAGTTTGTTAACATACAATGTACTGAGAATATTATCAGAGCATTCAGTCCTGCTTGTGTGTTAAAATTGCATTAGAATTTGGGAGCTGATAAAGAAGTAATGAAGAAACACACACAAGCACACACAAACACAAGCACACACACACACACAAAAAAAATACCACATAGCCAGAAACTGCTACTGAAACTATTCTTCTAGAGCATTCCCTAGAGTATTCACAAGGAGAACTACGCAAATATTGAAGTTCATATTAGGCTCTCAATTGATTTTTGTCTTCATATTAGATTAGTTGTGAACCAGTTATGCTCTTAGATTTTTAAAAGGTGCATCAAATTATCAAATATTTGCTTATAATATTTGTTTTAATTATAAAGAATAAGCTGCATTATAAGAAATTTTCCTTGCACACATTTTCCACTTTGTAGTGTAAATCTCGAGACAGAGACTCCTTTTACATTAGTGGACAGTTTGAAGAGCACTGCCCAGGTCATCAAGCTTGAGCCACTCTTTATTTTTATCACTTGAAAAAGGTCAATAACCCATAAGCATGTTATAATTTTATTCTGATGGGTTTCATATTTACCCTTTCCAGCAGTTCCCTGGGTGATATGAATTTTGGCAGTTCATGTTGTATTTTCTAAGTGCAATATGTTATTTCATACACAGAAATAATGTAAGTAAAATCTCCCAGGAAGTAGCTTTGACTCAAAATGATGAAAATAAATTGCTTTTATTTCTACAGGGAAAGACAATTCTAGTTATCCAGGAAGCATGTAGATGCCTCAGCTAAATGTGTTGTTCTCACAGTATGGAAAGTTTGTACTAATCTCTTTGAATATGACATTGTCAGACACTTTCTTAGATTTAGACGTTAGAATCCTGTCATCTAAGATGCTATGGGCATTTGTACTCATGCCTATGAACACTGCATTTCAACAGAAAAGCACACGACTTTGAGGAACTCCCATGCATTGTCCACCAGTTCCACTCATTACTGTAAACTCACAGAAGGAGAAGTCAGGCTGCGGAAGCAAGGCCAGCTGCCTCAGGTTCATTACAGCATTGTCACAGTAAACCTGAACATGGAAAAAGAGGAAGCATATCTGGACCCAAGCACACATTGCTTTGTCACCTAAGATCCTCTAAGATCTGGTCATGAACCTTCATAGGCTTGGAATTATAGTTTTTCCCATGTCCTACACTCAGTACTTACAGATGATGCTCAGTTCTGATGCCAGGTCTTGAAATGGATCTTGTGCACACTGGCTTTGGTGTGCCTAGGCTGTTCTGCACTCAGGGAGGAAGTCTACAATACCCCCTTAGAGGCAGGCAGCTCTTAGCAGAGTAGCTCAAATGTGTTCTCTCCTCCAAGGAAATTTTTACAAATAACTTTAATATTTTTATAGATTTCCACCTTTGATAGGTAAGATTTGATACATTCTTAACACAAACTCAAGGCATCTTTCCTCTTATTCCCAGGGAAAGTAGTCGATTACTTAATATTTTTTAATCTTATTAGGAATCATGGTTTCTTTGGTCATATTTACACAGGCTTTGACCAAACAGCAGGTCCTTCAAACACTACTGATGTGGCCATTGTTCCAGATTCTCATTCTAAACTAGTCAAATAGCAGCTACTAGTAATAATACCATCCATTATGTGAGTGAGAAACTGCCTGTAAAGGTTCCTCCACCATATTAATTAGCCAGTCATTTTTTCATTGCAATCTCATTCAAATGCTCAAGACATGAACAAAATGCGGCCAATTTTTTTGCAGGACGAGATGTAAAAGACCTTTAGCTTAATTGCTAAGAAAGCCTACAGCCTTCACTGTCTACACTGCACTGCTGTTGGCATTCTTGTTTTCTGTGCTCCCGTTAGCTCACCCATTAGCTGTGCTTATTGCATTTTAAGCTTTTCCAATGTGCAGCTCCAAATTTTATGTTTCCAAATTGTTCTAAGAATTTATCTCCTAAAGTTTAAGAAATTCATAGTCAACTTTAGTCATAACACCAACCTGTGTCTTCAATACCAATACACTAGATCAGGCAATTTTCTGTATCCAGGCTCAGTACTCCCATCTGCTTCTCAAGACCTGGAGTAATCCTGAAGATCCACTGGTCCTCAGTCTTTCACTTGGGAAGCCAAAGGACATGGACTCTAATAAAAGTGAAGTAGTACAGAATTCTCAGCAACTTGTCTGTTGATTGGTTCTAAATCCAATCAAGTTGAAAATCAAGATTATAAGATACAATGCTTTAGCTTGAAAATACTTATGCTCATCTAAGATTTTTAAACCAGAAGTGTTCCTGTCCATAGAAATAACAGGGACAAATATTGGAACAGAGACTGAAGGAAGAGCCATTCAGGGACTGCTCTACCTGGGGATCCATAATATCTGCAGACACCAAACCCAACACTGTTGCCATGGTCAAGTGGCACTTGCTGACAGGAAACTGATGTGTTGGTTCTTTTGGAGGTTTGGCTAACAACTAATTGATGCAGATTTTGGATGCTTGGAGCCAACCATCAGACTGAGCTCAAGGAACCTGTTGGGGGAACTGGCAGAGGACTGGAAGAGCAGAGGATGATTGCAACCCCATTGGAAGAACAACATAGGCTGGCCTGACTACCCAGTGCTCCCAGAGACTACACCACCAACCAAATAATGTACCTGGATGATCCATAGCTCCAGATACATATGCAACGGAAGATGGCCTTGCCTGAAAGCAATAGGAGGTGATGCCCTTGGACCAGGCAAGGTTTGATGACTCAGTGTAGGGGGATGCTAGCATGCTGGAGCAGGAGAGGATAAGAGGGTGGGTGAGCACCCTCATACAGGCAAAGGGGAGGAAGGTGGGTGGATGTGGAATGGGTGTTTGTCAAGGAGTAACCGGGGAGTGGGATATCATTTGAGATGTAAACGAATGGAATGACAAATTAAAAAAAAAAAAAAAGAAAGAAAAAGAAAATATACATTCTGGTTTATATTGTATCATGAAGTAACTATAGTCAGTAATGCACATTATGTTATTTATTTTAAAATAATTAATGAGATTTTAATGTTTCCACACAAAGCAATAGTTGAGGCAATAGATCTGCTAATTAAATTCATTTAAACATCCCATAGTATGCACATTTTGATTAAACATCATATTATATCTCATAAATATTTAGAAATGAAACTTATAAACAAGAAATTGAGAATATACTTTCAAGTGTGAGAATTGGAAATTCTGAGACATTTGTCTTCATTATGACAATAGTACTCTTACATTTCAAGGCAGGCATTAATGCTATTGAAAATGGCTCTCTGGACCAATTGCCTAGAAAATGCTATCTCAAGCATAAAACATAAGAAAGGCATAGAATAGTCAAGCAGTAGAGATTGTTTAATAGGGTTCAATGATTGTTGAAACTTATTGTCAAATTCACTTATTTTAGCGTATCCTAGGAAATTATAGAGGCATACCTTTGGTTAAATCTGTGAAAGAATTTCCAGAAAAGATTAACAGATGGGAAAGGTCCAGCATGTGAGAGGTATGTGTCTCTTGACATGGGAGCTGGGACTAGAATAAACAACAGCAAAGGAGATGACCACCAGAGGATTTCATTCCTTCTTCTATGCTGCATGGTAGAACGCTCTACTGCACCAGGCCTGCAGCCACATGGATTGAGCCTTCTGCAACCATGAGCATAATAAATCCATCCACCTAGTAAGTCATCATCATATGTACTCTATGCATTTCAGAAATGTAACAAATGCTCAAAGTATGTGTTGGCATCGGGAACTAGCTTTAGAGTCAGGAACACACTTTACTGTCATAGGTCATCTCCAAATCTAGCAATGACAGTGATGTCACCCATAGACAACAGGGACCTGTATATCTGTTGCCATGGCAATTGCAATACTTTCCCAGCATCCACCTTTACCTGTGCCAGCAGTGTGAGTGGTTATGTCACAGTCCAAATAACAGGCACACCCCTCCTGACTTTTGCTCTCTTTTCCCTCTTTGTCTTCATCACCTCCTTTTGTCTTTCCCCCCTCACAATAAACTTCTCTCTTGTGAAACTGTCCTGGTCTGGTGTGATCTGTCCAGATGAGCAGAGATTCTAACACAACAGTATTCACATAAAAATATAGAAGTTATTGTATGGAACAGTACATTTTATAGTCATTTGTAATTTCTTTATACATATTACAGGAATATTTACTGAACATAAAACTTTTGTTTTTTATTTCTGTTTTCTCATTATTGTAGTTTGTTGTCTTTTCTCTGAAACACGGTTTCACTCCATAGCTCAGTGTAGTTTATAACTCATTAAACAGCCCAGTGTGGCTTTGAATTCACATCTTCATAATTGCTAAGATTACAGTTCTGAATTATCACACAAGACTTTCTCTCTCTTTCTTTCTTCCTTCCTTCCTTCCTTCCTTCCTTTCTTTCTTCTTCTTTTCTTTCTTTCTTTTCCCTAATCCTGAATATTCTAAGCATTTTCTCATGGTGCTTTGTTTGGTCACCAAGCAATAGTAAAATTTCTGAAATTTGTGAGCTCTGTAACAATCAGGTAAGTCAGATTACTTATTCCCTTCATAGTAGAACATTTCAGATTTAGTTTCATTGCTATGGTGTATTTCTTCTTCCCTGATACAGATTTAGCCAGATGATTTGGAAGGTAGCAGGATTCATCTGTATACTGATAAGGTTCCCTCAGAAGTGTCAGGCCACTGCTGCAAGGACCTGGCACGCTCAGAGCAGCATCATGTTCTGAGATGTCCCTAACTTGACCTTCTTCAAAAGCAGGTGGAAAACCCACCCATCAGCAATTCTGACCTGAGACCCATGTTCAGTCACCTTCTGCTCTAGATATTTGCATCTTGAACTTGGCAAGCTATCTTAATTACTGTTATTTCTCCAAACTTCCAATCCTCCTCATGACAAGATATAAGAAGCAGGTTGAAAAGAAAGTAGATTTGAAAGGGTTTCTGATGTTGAACTCATATTCTCCACACACAGGCCTATTCAGAACAAGTGACTTAGCCTTTATCTAGTGTGGGGCAATGGGTAGTTCTGACAGCCAGAGTCCAGTAGAGTGGCTACCTCAGAACCCCAGAGACCCACTGAGCAAAGTAAATTTGTTCACAAGGGACAGTAGTTAGGTGATTACTGAGACTAATGGCTCAGATTTCATCCCAGACCCCTCACAGCTGCCCCTGCAGGAGAAGTGTGCTCTATCAGGCAGACAATGCCTCAAGCTCCAGCATTCTAGCTGGACCTTATACCCAGTCATCTGACCACAAGCCAGGCATGCCATGACCCACACAATAAAAGGGGTGGTTTGCCCCCTACTCATTCTCTTGTTCTCTTACTCTTACTTCCTCTCTTACTTCCTCATTCTCTTGTTACGTATTTAATGTAAACTATCTAAAAACTAAGGCTATGTATCATAATTCTAGTAAATATTTAATTGATGTATTCACTAGCTTACTTTTCTCTAGTTCATTAGGCATTCTGTTCAGCTGGTCTCCCACATCCCCTGAATACTTTGCATAGTCAGGTCTCTCAATCTGAATGCAAAACATATGAATATTTTAAAATTGATTAAAAAAATCATCTGTTCAAGAACTTAAACACACATTTTAATTCATCCCTAATATAGTCTCCAAATTTATCTAATTTTCCTTTTCCTTTTCAATGGCTATTTTAGAGGTGAGTGTTTAGATCACTGTGTGCTGGTGATTAATAAGTCACATTTATTTACTATTTAAATATGTTAAAGAATAAACTTTGAATGTTTCAGTGTTTGGCAGTTATTGAAGCATGAATAATAAACATATGACTGAAATTCTATGACTATTTTTAGAAATCAAAATAAAATTCTCCAGTGGCAAAGCTCTGTTTTACACAATCTGTCACTGGAAATGTCTGTGTGAATGATCTCTGTCATTTTGTGTAATTTGCATGCATATCTAAACTTATAAAATGGAAATAATTGAAATGAGTATGAGTTCATTCTTACAAAGTATGAGGAATCCCCAGATGCTTTATTCTCTGAGCACTAGCAAGGACATGGGTAGAAAAAGTAGTGATGGGTAGTTACTGTGTGATTCCTAAGGTTATGGACCTGAATGGCAGGTCTCTCATACTAAGCAAATCCTATTACCAACTATCTGTAAGAGTAGAGAGGTGCTTGGTGATTTAATCTCATTTCTCTTTTCCTCAACTGTAAAGTTAATATAATATCGACTCCACATTTGTTACTAAAAAATAATAATATAATGGCATAGACACATTTAAGATTATTTAAATACATATAGGTTTGGGATGGAGTGTTGTTTGATATGGATCCCAGAGCATGAACCCTCTGCTGTTCAAAGAGTAGAGCACTTAATAGTAAATCTTAGAACTGTTAATTCTGGTAGAGTTAAATCCCCAGGCAATGACGACTACCTGTTCTGGGATCTATTATTTCCTGTGTTGGATAATCATCACAGCCACATTATTAGCAGGGTCATTTACTGCCTTAAGAAATACCCTGATTTGCATATTAAAGAGTCAGACTTGGTTAAATATTTTAACTTTTTATTTAATATTTATTTATTTATTTATAAACTCCAGATTTCATTCCCTCCCACCCCCTGGTCTATCATCCGACTGTTCCACATCCCATTCGTCCTCCCCAAACCCCTGTCTCCACAAGGATGTCCCCAACCCTACCCAACCTGACCCCTAAACTCCCTAGAGCCTCCAGTCTCTTGAGGGTTAGGTATATCTTCTCTGACTGAACCCAGACCAGAAAATCCTCAGCTGTATATGTGTTGGGGGCCTCTTATCAGCTGGTGCATGCTACCTGGTTGGTGATTCACTGTCTGAGAGATCTTGGGGTCCAGATAAATTGAGACTGCTGGATCTCCTACAGGGTTGTCATCCTCCTCCTCAGCTTCCTCCAGCTATTCCTTAATTAAACCACAGGGACCAGCAGCTTCTGTCCATTGGGTGAGTACAGATACCTGCATCTGACTCTTTCAGCTGCTTGTTGGGTCTTTCGGAAGGCAGTCATTTTTGTAAGCACTGCATAGCCTCAGCAATAATGTCAGGCCTTGGGACTTTCCTTTGATCTGGATCCTACTTTGGGCCTGTCACTGGACTTTCTCCTCAGGTGCCATTCCATTTCCATCTGTGCAGTTCTTTCAGACAGGAAAATTATGGGTCAGAGTTTTGACTCTAGGATGGCAACCTCCTCCCTTACTTGATGCCCTGTCTTCCTGCTAGAGGTGGGCTCTATAAATTCCCTCTCCCAACTCTCAGACATTTCTTCTAAGGTCCCTCCCTTTGAGTCTAGAGAGTCTCTCATCTCCCAGGCCTCTGGTGAGCTCTGGAGAGTCCCCCAACCCCTAACCTTATAACTCCCAAGGTTACCTGTTTCAATTCTTCTTATCCCCTCACCCCTCTCCACTTTCCCTCCCAGGTCCCTTGATCCCTCCCTACTTGTGACTACTTTCTTCTCCCTCCCAAGTGGGACTGAGGCATCCTCACTTGGGCACTTCTGCTTGTTGACCTTTTTGAGTTCTGTCAACTGCATATTGGGTGTTCTATATTTTTCTTTTTTCTCTTTTCTTTTTTTTTTTTTTTTTTTTTTTTGGCTGATATCTACTTATTAGTGAGTACTTACAATGCATGTCATCTGGGGTCTGAGTTGCCTTACTCAGGATGATATTTTCTAGTTTCATTGATTTACCTGTAAAAGTCAGGAGTCCTTGTTCTTAATAGCTGAGTAGCATTCCATTATGTAAATGAACAACATTTTCTGTATCCATTCCTCTGTCCTGGGATATCTGGGTTGTTTCCAGCCTCTGGCTATAACAAACAAGGCCACTATGAATATAATGGAACACATACTCCTTGGCATGGTGGGGCATCTTTTGGGTATATTCCCAAGAATGGTATAGCTGGGTCTTCAGGTAGATCTATTTTCAATGTTCTGAGGAACCTCCAGATTGATTTTCAGAGGGTTGTACCAGTTTGCAGGCCCACCAGTAATAGAGGAATGTTCATCTTTCTCTACATCCTTGACAATATGTGTTATCACCTGAGGTTTTGATCTTAGCCATTCTGATTGGTGACTGGGTTTCTCTGCATAGCCCTGGTTGTCCTGGAACTCACTTTACAAACAAGGCTGGACTCAAACTCAGAAATCAGCCTGCATCTGCCTCCCAAGTTCTGGGATCTTGATCTTAGAACAAGAGCTATTGTAGTTCTGTTTAGCAAATATCCCCCTGTGCCAATGAGTTCAAGGCACTTTCCTACTTTATCATTTATTAGATTCAATGTATATGGTTTTATGTTGAGCTCTGTGATCCACTTGGACTTGAGCTTTGTGGAAGGTGACAAATATGCATCTATTTTAATTTTTCAACATACAGATAGCCAGTTAGGCCAGCACCATTTATTGAAGAGGCTTTCTTTTTTCCATTGTATATTTTTAGCTTGTTTGTTAAAGAAAAAGTGCCCATAAGTGTGTTGTTTCATTTCTGGGTCTTCCATTCTATTCCGTGGATCAACATATCTGTCTCTGTACCAATACCATGAAGTTTTTTTTTTTTTTTTTAATCACTATTGTTCTGTAGTAAAGCTTGAAGTCAGGGATGGTCATTCACTTAGCTGTTCTTTTATTGTTAAGAATACTTTTTGCTATTCTGGGTTTTATGCCTTTCCAGATGAATTTGTGAATTGTTCTTTCAATATCTTTGAAGAATTGTGTTGGGATTTTGATGAGTATTGCATTGAATATGCAGATTATCTTTGGTAGGGAGGCCATTTTTACTGTTAATTCTGTCAATCTGTGAGCATGGGAGATCTCTCCATTTTCTGAGATCTTCAATTTCTTTCTTGAAAGACTTGAAGTTACTGTCATGCAGGACTTCACTTGTTTGGTAAGATTTAATCCAATATTATTTGTGGCTATTGTGAAGGGAGTTGTTTTCCTAATTTCTTTCTCAGCCTGATTATCATTTGTATAAAGGAAGGCTACTGATTTATTTGAGTTAATTTTACATCCAGCCACTTTGCTGAAGTTGTTTATCAGCTGGAGAAGTTCTCTAGTAGAATTTTTGGGTTGCTTATGTATATATTTTATCATTTGCCAATAGTGATACCTTTTATTTTTTCTTTGCCAATTTGTATTCACTTGATCTCTTTTTGATGTCTCATTGTTCTAGCTAGCACTTAGAGTACTATATTGAATAGATATGGGGAGAGAGGGCATTTTTATCTTGTCTACTATTTTAATGGAGTTGCTCCAAATATGTCTCCATTTAAGTTGATATTGGCTGTTGGTTTGCCATAAATTGCTTTCATTATGTTTAGGTATGGGCCTTGAATTCCTAATCTCTCCAATACATATTTTTTTCTTTTTCTTTTTTTATTTGATATTTTCTTTATTTATATTTCAAATGTTATTCCCTTTCCTGGTTTCCCCCCTACGAGAAACCTCCTATCCTGTCTTCCTTCCCCCTGCTTCTATGAGGGTGTTCCTCCACCCATGCACACCTCCCGCCCTTGATTCCCTTACATTGGTGCATCTATGGAGCCTTCATAGAAACAAGAAACTCACCTCCTATTGATGCATGACAAGGCCATCCTCTGCTACATATGCAGCTAGAGCTCTGTGTACTCGTTTGTTGATGGATTAATCCCTGAGAGGTCTGGGGTATCTGGGTGGTTGATATTATTGTTCTTCCTAAGGGGTTGCCAACCCTTTTAGCTCCTTCAGTCCTTTCTCTAATTGCTCTATTGGGGTCCCCATGCTCAGTTCAGTGGTTGGCTGCGAGCATCCTCCTCTGCATTTGTAAGGCTCTGGCAGGGCCTCTCAGGAAACAGCCATATCAGGCTCCTTTCAGCATGCACTTATTGGCATCCACAGTAGTTTCTGAGATTGGTAACTATATGTGGGATGAATCCCCTGGTAGGACAGTCTCTGGATGGCCTTTCCTTCAGTCTCTGCTCTATACTTTATCTCCATATTTGCTCCTGTGGGTATTTTGTTCTCTTTGTAAGAAGGACCAAAGCACCCACCCTTCATCTTGAGCTTCATGTTGTCTGAATTTTATCTTGGTTATTTGGAGCTTTTGCGCTAATATCCACTTCTCAGTGAGTTCATGAAGTGTGTTCTTTTTCAATTGGGTTACCTCACTCAGGATGGTAAGACAAAAAGGAAACCAATGGATTAGTACAAGATTTTTACCAATCCTACATCCAATAGAGGGCTAATATCTAATATATACAAAGAACTCAAGAAATTAGACTCCCGAGAATCAAATAATCCTATTAAAAAAATGGGATATAGAGCTAATCAGACAATTTTCAAATGAGGAATATCGAATGGCTGAGAGACACCTAAAGAAATGTTCAGCATCCTTTGTCATCCAGGAAATGCAAATAAAAACAACCCTGGGAATCCACCTCACACCAGTTAGAATGGCTAAGATCAAAAACTCAGGTGAGAGCAGATGCTGGTGAGGATGTGGAGAAAGAGGAACACTTCTCCACTGCTGGTGGGCTCAAAAGCTGGTACAACCAATCTGGAAATGAATCTGGTCATGCCTCAGAAAATTAGACATAGTCGTACCTGAGGTCCTATCTATTACTCCTGAGCATATACCCAAAAGATGATCCAACATGTAATAAGGACTCATATTCCACTATGTTCATAGCAGCCTTACTTGTAACACCAGAAGCTGGAAAGGACCCAGATATCCTTCAACAAAGGAATGGATACAGAAAATGTAGTACATTTACACAATGGAGTACTACTCAGCTATTAAAAACAATGAATTCATGAAATTCTTAGTCAAATTGATATAACTAAAAAATATCTCCAATACTTTTAACCTGAAGCGGTATTATATTTTGTCAAATAATTTTTCTGCATCTAAGAAAATGATCACATGATTTTTTTCTGAGTTTGTTTATATAGTGGGTTATGGTAATTGATTTTCATATATTGAACCAGCCTTGCATCCCTGGGATGAAGCCTACTTGACCATGGTGCATGATGGTTTTGATGTGTTCTTGGAATTGGTTTGCAAGAATTTTATTGACTATATTTGCATTGATATTCATAAGTGAGATTGGACTGGTATTCTCCTGTTTTGGTTCAGTCCTCCTGTATTTTAGGTACCACAGTAATTGTGGCTTCATAGAATGAATTAGATAATGTACCTTCTTCTATTTTATGGAATTGTTTGAGGAACCTTGGTAATAGCTCTTCTTTGAAGGTATGGTAGAATTCTGCACTAAATGTATCTAGCCCTGGGCTTATTTTGGTTGGGAGTTTTTTAATTACTTCTATTTCCTTATGAAATATGGGCCTATTAAGATAGTTTACTTGCTCTTGATTTAACTTTGGTATGTGGTATCTGTCTGGAAGACCAGCCATTTCCTCTAGATTGTCCAGTTTTGTTGAATATAGGCTCTTGTAGTAGGATCTGATGATTTTTTTAGTTTCTTCTGTTTCTGTTGTTATGTTACTCTTTTCATTTCAGATTTTGTTAATTTGGATAAGGACACACTGCCTCTGGGTCCTTAGTTAATTTGGCTAGGGCTTTATCTATCTTGTTGATTCTCTCAAAGAACCAGCTTTTGGTTTTGTTAATTCTTTGTTTTGCTTTCCTTGTTTCTATTTAGTGGATTTCAGCCCTGAGTTAGGCTATTTTCTGCTGTCTACTCCTTTTTGGTGAGTCTGCTTCTTTTTGTTGTGAACATTTCAGAAGTGCTGTTAAGTTGTTAGTGTAAGATCTCTCCAGTTTCTTTACCAGGGCACTTCTTGCTATGAATTTTCCTCTTAGTACTGTTTTCATTGTGTCCCATAAGTTTGGATATGTTGTGTCAACATTTTCTTAAATTCCAGGAATTCTATAATTTCTTTCTTTATTTCTACCCTGAACAAGTTATCATTGAGTAGAGAGCTGTTACATTTCCACATTTATGTTGTCTTTCTCTTGTTTTTGCTCTTATTGAAGACCAGCCACAGGCCATGGTGATTTGATAGAATGCACAGGATTTTTTCAAACTTTGGTATCTCTTGATAGTTGTTTTGTGACTAATTGTGTGTTTGATTTTGGAGAAGGTACCATAGAGTGCTGAGAAGAAGGTGTGTTCTTTTTTTTTTTTCCAGTCAAAATGTTCTATAGATATCTGATAAATCCATTTGGTTCATAACCTTTATTAGTTTCACTGTGTCTCTCTTTAATTTTTGTTTCAATGGCCTATCCATTGGTAAGAATGGGGTGTTGCAGTCTCCCACTATTATTGTGTGGGGTTCAATATGTGTTTTGAGCTTAATGGTTTGCTACTCCTTCGACCCGGAAAACCCCACAAAATCATGCAAATCTGCCACGGACCGGGATTTCTCGTGGGTTCCCTGTTCCGCGGGACAAGGGATTCTGGCCAGGTGGGCACGGGATTCGGCTTTGACAAACAGACTACACGCGGATGGTGTAAAATCTGAGTGTATTTTTCAAATATGGAGTCAGGTTTAAATAGTCCATACAGAAAGGTTTGAAAAAGATGGTACAATGGTCAAAATACATCAAAACAAAATGCAGGTACATAGCTCTACATTAGGAACACAATGAGTCAGGCAGCAAAGTAAATACATGTTAATTTAGCAGGAACTAAACAAATATTACAATCTGAAAGAAAGCTTAGCTCTGACCAGAATCACCTGGCTTCTAAAAAGCAGATAACAGCTCCTCTTCAGCTCGTTGCTATGGTTACAGACTGGGTGGGCCCAGGTAAGCTTTTCAACTAAGTTGCTTTTCTGGGCCAGAGGGAGCTAGCCCCAGGAAACACCTGCTAGGCTAGTTCCTAGGAGTGATTCAACTGCAAATCTAATATGGCCTGCCTAAGTTAACTAAGAATGAGGATTTCACCTGATCTTGCCCTGGGATAGTTCGCTCATTCTGTAAGCTTTGATGCCCTTCCCCCAATGCTGGAGGCTAAACATTCCAAGCCAGGGTTTGACTAGGAAGTTGGAACATTGATGAAGGTCAGAAAGCAAACTCCGAATTTTCTTTTGTTAGCTGTGAAGAAATGATATCTTGGTGAGTTCCTAGCACACAAGTACGAAGACATATCTGGGCCACCTCTGAGTTTGGGGTGCCAGGCGTCAATGCGGAGGCAGGAGACTGACTTTCCTTGAAGTTTTCGCCTCAAATACCGCCATCACGCAAGTGTGCGTGGCACAAATCAAGAGGTTCAAACCTCTGTGTTCACTTTAAGAACACCCGGGAAACTGCCCTGGCCATCAAGGGCATGCATATCTGCGAAGCCACCAAGTATCAGAAGGATGTCACTTTGAAGAAGCAATGTGTGCCATTCCGGCGGTATAATGGTGGAGTCAGTAGGTGCGCCCAGGCCAAACAGTGGGGCTGGACACAGGGACAGTGGTCAAAAAAGAGTGCTGAGTTTTTGCTGCACATGCTTAAAAATGCAGAGAGTAATGCCGAACTTAAGGGTTTAGACGTAGATTCTCTAGTCATTGAACACATCCAGGTGAACAAGGCACCTAAGATGCACCGACGAACCTACAGAGCTCATGGCCGGCTCAACCCATACATGAGCTCCCCCTGCCACATTGAGATGATCCTCACTGAGAAGGAGCAGATTGTTCCAAAGCCAGAAGAGGAGGTGGCACAGAAGAAAAAGATATCCCAGAAGAAACTGAAGAAACAAAAACTCATGGCATGGGAATAAATTCAGCATAAAATAAATGCAGATAAACTAAAAAAAAAATAATTAAAAAAAATTTTCTTTTATGAATCTGGGTACCCTTGCATTTGGAGTTTAGGTGTTCAGAATTGAGACTTTCTCTTGGAGGATTTTTTCCCTTTGATGAATATGAAGTGCCCTTCCTCATCATGCTTGATAACTTTTGGTTGAAAGTCTATTTTATTTGATATTATGATTGCATCTCCAGCTTGTTTCCTGGGAACATTTGCTTGGAAGACATTTTTCCATCCTTTTACTGTGAGATAGTACCTGTTTTTGTTATTAAGATGTGTTTCTTTCATGAAGTAAAGTGCTGGATCTTGTTTGTGTATCAAGTCAGTTTGCTTATGTCTATCAAAAATGGGCTCCACATCTGCTACAAATGATTTTCCTTCTGGAAATATTCGCAGGACCCCTCCATGTTACTTGGCATCCCAATTCTTATTCAGGTAGTAGATACAGATGATACAGTGGCCATCACCATTGAAGTTGTCCACATGGTGAACATAACCTGTTCCATTTCCTGGATAGCAAGTCACCATGGCCTTGTACCTCTCCTTGACATAGTATTTGCCCAGCCGGCTCCCGCAGTACAAGACCAACCTGTCGATGAGGGACAGGAGGAAGTTGATGGCCTCGTAGCCCTCTGCTTTGCCCCTTCTACGTGATCTGGTCACCTAGCAGGTGCCACCTTGAGAAGCTGGCCCTGCCAACTGGCCATCATGCAGGGCCCCTTTGTAGTGCAGCTGCTTGACTCGCTGCTCCAGCACTCAGTCACCCACCTCGCCTAGGAAGTTGTTCAGGTAGCAGAAGCCGACCTCATGCAGACAGGACATGATGTACTCCAGGGCGGTCTTCTCCAGATCCAGCCTCATGATGTCTCCCAGAGGCATCTTGCCCACAGAGCCAAGGCAAGGAATCCCCAGGGTTCACTCACCTAGGGCTTGCCCAGCGCATGAGCAAGAACAGCAGAGATGCAGAGAGCGAGGCTGGGGGCTCTCCCACCTACAGCAGCTATGGTCTGAGCTGAGCCACTTTAGCTCCAGAGCCGGAGAAAGTTGCTTGAAACTCTGAAGAGAAGGGAGTCCTGCTCTGAGACAGGTGGGAGCTGTGTAGGGCTCAGCCACTTGGTGCCAGACTGGCCCAATTCCTAGTTGACTTTTCTTTTCTTTTAATCTTAGTCATGTTGACATGATGTATTAACTTTGTTTTCTTCCTTAAAATATGTTCTTTTGTGCTTCAACTCTTTAGGTCTTTGTCAGCTACGAAAAAAATATCACCATTGTTAGGCAAACTAGAGAAAGTATTTAATGTTCCATAATAAGCAACAATTTTTCATATTTTTCCATAGATGAAGATATATTTAAATCAAATTTGGGCCAACACATTATTAATTTTTAATTTTTTAAAAAGAGGTATTCACTTTACATTCTGCTCACTGCTCCCATCCTGGACTGAAATCTTGAAAACTATGAGCTAAAATTGCCTTTTATATCCATACACTGGTTACCTCATGTATTACTACATTGGGAGACAGTTGGTAAAGAATACTGCACACCCCTCATGAGAATATTTTTAGGTGTCATAAAATTATAAGTCTAACCAAATAGGCTATTAGGTGTTTCAATAGATAGCATCAAATGACAATTACTGTATGAAACTTTTGTAGAAGTGTTTCACCTTTTAATGCACATGATATGAGCCCATTAATCTCAAAAGGATTATATCATGATCCTGTGCAAACCTACTGAAGCCCCTTTGTGAGAAATTTACCACAAGTCTGATTCTTAACAAATCCTCATAGATATTGTTCATTTTCTTTTCCAATTCTGTGACAATACCCAGGAGAAATGGTGATCCTCTGCTTGTTGACACATGAGGCTTAAAAAATCAGCTGATTTTTCTGGTAGGTCTTTGAGGGACTTAAGGCATGATAACATTCTACATAGGCATTTGAAAAAATTTGACAGCATGTAAGTAAAAGTGTATGGTACAGTTCCAGTTGAACATGGTATTTATGTTACTTACAAGAAAATGCAGGCAAATGTTAAATAAAATATCATTAAACTTATTGGTAAAATGTTGTTATTAATTTCTGAATGAGACTTGGTCAGTACAAGGAACTGTATAGAGTGGTAATGCAATTTTCTTCTACTTCTGTGATCTGACCAGTTATATCTAGTGAGGAATTTTGAAATCTAACTATCTTTTCTCCATATTTTGATTCTTCAAACAGACAAATAAAACACAAACACAAAACAAAAAAACAAAAAAAAACATGATTTGTTAAATAATAATAATTGATATCTGTTCTCTACAGATGAAAGGAGTCAATTCATGTCAATTTAAAGCACTAAGGCAGGTTTATTGGGAGAAGCTCTTTGGCTGGTGAATTCACTTACAACACAAAAGGTGGTCAGTGAAGTAGCCCTGCAAAGGGAGGGAGGGAGGGAGAGAGAGAGAGAGAGAAAGAGAGAGAGAGAGAGAGAG
>NW_022196904.1:43999367-44007685 GCF_008632895.1 Mastomys coucha | reverse complement strand
GAGAGAGAGAGAGAGAGAGAGAGAAAGAGAAAGAGAGAAAGAGGACATAAAAACCTGGAAGATTGCAGGTCCAAAGCCTAATTATCTTTGCCCAACTTTATCCTATTCAATACCCATTTATTGCCAACTTTTGGGTGTGACCTAACATCCTTGTGACTGTTAGGTAAATCCTTTGGAATCTGTAAGAGTCCCATAATTGTCACTAAAAGAGTAGCTAAGAATGTCCTCAGGTGGAGTCTGATGCCTGTGTCAGAGATTTACTAGCTCTCCTGTCATCCACGTATCTGATGCTTCCACCACCAGGCAGTTACAGCCATCCATTAGACTGAGCACAGGATCCCCAATGAAGGAACTAGAGAAAGCACCCAAGGAGCTAAAGGGTTTACAGCTCCTTAGGATGAGCAACAATATGAGCTAACTAGTACACTCAGAGCTCTCAAGGACGAAACCACCAACCAAAGAGTATGCATGGTGGGATTCATGGCTCCAGCTGCAGAGGATGGCCTAGTTGGTCATCAATGAGACGAGAGGCCCTTGGTCCTGTGAAGGTTCTATGCCCCAATGTAGGGGAATGCCAGGACCAGGAATTGGGAGAGGGTGGGTTGGTGAGCAGGGGGAAAGGGGAGGGAACAGGATTCTTTTTTCTAGTGGGAAAACTGGGAAAGGAGATATCATTCATTAGAAATGTAAATAAAGAAAATATCTAATAAATTTAAAAAAAAAGAAAATCATGTTGCTCAATGGCTTAATTTTGTTCTGGTTCTATAAAAGTTTCATGAAGTTGCTGCATGTTAGAACTTGGAATTTGGAACAAACTATGTTTCCAGTCCCTGGACACTGGAATCTGGCCCCAGAATACTTTAATTCCTTCTGAGATGACTATCCTGTTTTCTGCATTAACATATTTTAATTTTTTTCTTCCACTGGCTATATTCAAGGCTATTTATCCTGCAAACTCACTTGCAATTATAGAAAGTTTTCATTTTAATTGGCACTAAATACGTGAGACTATGTAATGAAATTTAGTATACTGTAAGAAGGTAAATCCATTCCAGAATATTACACCTATAATTTTGCCATGGAACTGAGCTGGTATTTATTATTAAAGATAATTAATTCCTTGTTTTCATTTGATGAAAATTCAAATGTTCCTCTAGTAGAAATGTTTTATTCATACAAATAGACATGTAAGGTTATTAAACAATTCCATGAATGCCTCTGGAACTTAGAATTCAGTATTGAATGAAAATAATTATACACCACACAATTTTAATATGTTAACTGAAAGAAAACTACCCTTATAAATATGCATATTTTTTGTATTTATTTCACCAAATGGAAAAATGTGAAAACTCATATTTTATAGAGATCTTATTTAAATTTCCTTCAACTTTTCCATTAAAGAAAAGCTGAAGTAAATAAAGAGAAGAAAACCACAGCGAATTCTTGGCATATCTTCAGGATGCTGATGTTCTTATCTTTTGGTCAGTAGTAGAACTAATTGCATTGCAATTCTTCTGAAAGGGAGAAACTGAAACCTAACTGAACTGAAACCTCAGATATGCGTAGAATGGGCTACAGAGGTGGTTCAGTCCTCAAGAGCACTCAGTGCACTTCAAAGTGACTTGAGTTCAGCTCCCATAGCCCACCTACTTCCTGAACTTAAAATGGTGTAATTCCAGCTTTAGATTTTATACTGTTTCTGGTCTCTGCTAGTACCTGTTCATAATGGGCTTACAAACATTCAGATATACATATACATATGTAATACATATTTTTAGTACAGCATTCAGATATGGGGTTAATGAGATGGCTCAATTTAGAGAGTGTATAATGTGCATGCCTGAGTAGCAGAGTTTGAATCCTAGCTTCCACATAAAAGTTGAATATGGCAATGCAATCCTGTAATCCCAGCACTAAACAGGAGGAGCTAGGCCAAAACTTCTAGCTTTAGGTTCAATGAAGAGACCCTACCTCAAAGACAAAGAGAAGGAAGATAAAGGAAGATCCTTGGATTCAGTCTCTGCCCTCCACATTTGGTTACAGAGGTAAGTGTACCTACTACATATGGGTAAACACATTCACACACACACACACACACACACACATGAATAACCTAGGAAAGATGAATCCATTGAACATTATTCACTTATACTGACAACCCTGGTGTCTAACTGTGAGTACATGTTTATATCAATAACAAGACCATTCAACATGTAAGAATATGCAAGTAATATAAACTCAGACTAGAAACTAATTAATGTGTGAGTTTTAGCTCCAATGCCATGTCTACTAATTAAGAGTACCTCTAATTAACATATATTAAATGGAATGAATAGTTGATTTCTCCAATGTCATTCTCATTCTCGAATCTGTACTAAAGGTACCTACCAGAAACTTGAGCATATAATTAATAAAAATAAACCAAACAGTGGATGTGTACAGTAGATAATCTATACTCATATGAAGAAACTACTATAGTTTATAAAGTTGAAATACTAAAATGTGAGTGCCCAGTTTCTTGAGTTAAGCAAAATTTCTAGTGAACAAAGTTTAAATCCTTTATTCTGTCCCTCCAAGATGCATTTAGTGTCTCATGGAGACTTTCCACAGAAAGAGAATAGTATCTTTGGCCTTGTCTTCAAGGTTGTACAACCTAACTTCTCCAGAAAAGGATATTATCACTTACTACCCACATCTACATATGCCCTTTTTATGGGTGTCATGGTCCAGAATGCTCTCTTAAGTGAGTTCCCACTTGAAGCAAAAAGAAAATTGTAATTTTAATGTGAAGCCTATCATAACATTTCAACAGCCAATTTGGTTACTAAAATCTCTTAACTCCTATGGATATTATATCATTAATATTTGTCTTTGTGGTTGAACAACACATTTCAAAAACCAGAAGCTTTGTGACTCTATGGCAAGGAAATAAGAAGCAGCATATGATTATCTACCAAGGGAAGATATTTGGTTCCTCTCAGCCATTTTATGTGGAATCACTGAAGTGGGACAAATGCTTTCTAGTCTTCCTGTGATACACCAGTCATCACTGACCTTATTCCTTCAGAATTAAGTCTTAAGGAAAACTCAGTTACTTTAGATATGTGATGGCTCAGTGGGAGGAGTGCTGCCTGGTTTTACACTGCTCCAGTGTTTGTTCCAGTTTCTGGATAATTCCAACAAAACTGAGCAAAGAAAGATGGAGTCAAAACAAATTAGATTTGCTGTTAAATTGGATTTACAAGTAGTGGTCATTTCTCTCACTTCTATGACAAACTGTGACAAATTTCAAATCCACATATTTGGCAAATTTTATTCTCTTGAGTAAACTATTAGTTTGTCACAAAACTACTGCCGGCCCACATATAATCTTACTTTTAAATGCTACTATATAATATCAGATAACATCATTGAAAGAGAAGATGAACTTGAAAACTACAGCTCCTGTCCATTTGGGATCAGTTCATGCATAAATTCAGGAAAGCTGGGCTTGGCAGGCCTGTGGATGTGGAGTGAAACCATCTTCATTGCAAGGTCAAATAGCTGCAGTAACCTCCATGTCTTGTCTGTTATCGAGAATAAACATAAAACTGAATAAGAACCAGATATAAAGGGAAAATTCCACACCTTTTATATATCTTCCTAAATAATTACCTGATTATTTATAAAGCTAAAACTCAGCAACAACTTGAGGCATAACAAACAATATATTGTTATTCAGAATCAACAAAAAAAAAAAAGCATACGATATATTTTGGCCACCTTCTTTTCCTCCCCAAACTCCTCCCTGTTACCCTACAGTACAATAGCGACAGGATGCCCCACTGTTGAAATGATACTTAATGCTTTCTGACCAGCACTCTCCACCTGTCCCCCTACAAGTCTCTTTGTTGTACAAATATGGCACATGGTCCTCTGCTGGACCACCTTTGGATGGATTCTTCATTCATTTTCTAAATGAGATACAAAAACAACTTCATTATGCTGATATCTTTCTTATGAATCAATGCACTTGTTCTTATTTCTCCCTCTCTCTCCCTCAATAGCTATCAGTACCCACAACCTGCGTGCTTGTCTTGTTTCTCTCCATAAATATTCCCCTGCTTCTTCTGTATCAAGTACATTGAGTCACCCACATCTTTTTCTCTGCCCTTTCCTCCCCCTTTGAGGTCTCTTTCTGCTTACACACACACACACACACACACACACACACAAACATACACATACCACACCACACACATACATAAAATTTCATATGAGAGCATGTTCATGGTATTTATCCATGAGTCTAGCTTACCTGACACTTTCCCATAAATGTCAAGGATTTTGTTCTCTCTCTCTCTCCCTCTCTCTCTCTCTCTCTCTCTCTCTCTCTCTCTCTCTGTGTGTGTGTGTGTGTGTGTGTGTGTGTGTGTATGTGTGTGTGTGTGTGTGTGTGTGTGTGTGTGTATGTTTGAGACCGAGTTTCTCTGTGTAGCCCTGGCCCCTGGCACTCCTGGAACTGGCAATGTACACCAGGATGGCTTTCAACTTAAGAGACTCCCCTTTTCCTCCCAAATGCTGGGATTAAAGGTATTTTATTACTCACAGTATTCTAGTTTGCTTTCTATGGCTAGAATAAAGTACTTAGAACAAAAGCAAGTTGGGAATGAGATAGTTTATTTAGACTTACAAGTAACCTTTCTACCATTGAAAGAAAGGAGGGCAGAAGCTTAGAGTTAAACCCAAGAAAGAACCCAGTTCACTTTCCTACTCATGCTTAGTTACCTCTAATATAAAGCCCAGAACCTCCTTCCCAAAGAATTGTGCACTGTAGGCTGGGCCCTTCCACATCAATTGAAAATTTCTGTAGCCACCAGTGGCCATGGATTACCGGATTCCTGAAAGCTAGTGATGGAGAAGGACAGTGAGAGAAATAAGGAGTCAAAACAATGTTCTCTGATCAAGGCTCAATGTTTAATTCTAGGTTCCGAATTTAAAAAGGGGGAAACCCATCCCCCACATTGCCAGGATCTCAATACTTTGTCAGGATCTCATCAGGAAACAAGGTCAACTGCTTGCAAGTTAAAAAATCCTGAGCCTGAGACCAAACTGCAAACTGCAGTCAATGGAACACTGGCCGTTTAACCATAATTATTAATTTTCTCTTCCAACATTAAAGCATAACTACAACTTTGGAAAGCAAAACCCAACTTTAAACAATCCATTCTCTTTAAAATCTAAACAATAAACATTACTTTCATGTTACCCAATTTTGCTGCCAGTTCTTATATATGAATGCATAGCAGTGCAACTTTTAATATCTCATTAAAGACACATTGTTTTAAGTCTTATCCCTTATAAATCTAATTTCTAGGATAAGAATTACATAAAATACTATGCCAATTTATAAGTATATTTAGAGACCTTGTTTCCTGGGCTGGTTCATGCCACTTATTGTTGTTTAAAATATTTCCAACATTGAGTTACCAATTTTAAGCTAACTTTTTGTTACCAGTGTTACACTTTTTTATTCATACCCAATAACTTATAAGCCAATTGTCTATGACAAAGACATGCAGAGCATATTTATATCTTTAAGGCCATTCAGAAGTCAAATGAAGCAGCTACACTAATCTTATAAATTTAGACCCAGCAAAGAAATTTTACTTTTTTACTAGCTATGAGTTCAGGAGAAAAAGAAACTTGTCATTTGCTGAACCCAATAATCATAATTGCAGAGATTTTTTTTTTTTTTTGGAAAGAACAACTATCAGCTTGTTTGCCTTAGAAATTAAGAAGCTGCTGACCCCTCTTAAAAGTGACATTTCAGCAGGGACTGTCCTACTGTTCTTGACTCCTGGCTAAGGGTTCGGGGCAACTTATATCAGCCTCCACTGTGCAAATTGAGACTGAATCAGAGATGGAGAGCCAGCAGATAAAGTTTTAACCATTTTTTTCTTTTCAACATGAAACAGAACAACAGTCATTCAGATAATGAATCAAAAACGAACACAAATTGACACATGGACAGATTGGTGCACCAAGGACAGACAATACAGAGAAGGTAAGAGAACTTGATGTAATCATAACTAAGGATGTCTCCTGTAGAGGTCAGAGGGGAAGCAGGATATCTCCTGATTTCCTTCTGTCCCTAGGAGAGCTCTGAAATCCATTTTCTTTCTCTCTTGATCTTTCTATCTCTCATGTCATTTGTATATCTAGCATTTCCCTTTTTTGTTGTTCTTTGGTTTTTAATCTTTTTATTTTATTTTGCCTAATTTTATTTTATTTTAAGCCCTATTCCCCTTGCCTTATGCTGTTCTTGACTGTGGACAAATGCCTGTTTAGAATTTTCCAGTCCCATTTTCCACTGTCAACCCCCTAGCTGATATCAGCATTGGGCCAACACTGACTCAGTCTGGCCTGAATTCTTTTTGCATCCTTGCAATCAATAGCCTTCAAAAGATGAAATTTACAGTGCTAACATTAATGCCATGTGTTGCTTACCACCGTGCAGGATACCATCTTCTCCCATTTTCTGTGGAGCTCCACCAAAACTGTGTTTCCCAGGAGGTCTTTTCTTATTCAGATCCCTCATTCAGGTGCCACCTGTAGCCTCCAATAGCCATAGATTTCTGGGATCCTGAAAGGAAAGCTGAGGATGAATAGGAAGGACAGCTAGAGAAATAACAAGCCAAGATAAAGTTCTCTGATCAAGGCTCAATGTTTAATTCTGGGGTCTGAATTTAAAAAGGGAGAAACCTATCCTCCACTTTGCCAGGATCTCATCCTGTTAGGAAACAAGCGCAGCTGCTCATCAGGTAGTGCCTTCTTGCAGGAAGCTGTAAATGTGGCAGGACAATAAACTTTACCTAGGTCAGAAGACTCCACCCTAGGTGGACTAGCAGACTCTAGCAAAAACAAGGTCTGATTCAGCCTGCTCAGGGTTGTGGAGAGGGCAGAGTTTTCAACCCCATGGTAATGTAAACAAGCCATTACTCCTAAGAACAGATGGCTTGGCTGCTGTTACCTTCATAGGCTCTTCAATGCTTTCCCTTGCTTATGGGCTGAGTGTCAGTTCCGGGAGGTGCTTCAGACTTGGTTTCCACTAACTTTCATGCTGCTATGATTCTTTCTGTATATTTATATTTGTGTTTGTATGTGCCTAGAGCTGATGCTTTAGTCAATCAAGGGTTTTACACTCTTTCTTAGACAAGGACTGACTATTTCCAGATAGCCAGTGATAGGACACTTCATTGTTAAAGGCATAAACAAAATTGGCTCTTGAGGTCCCTTATAATTCAATGGAGTTCTCATACATGATTCCTGCATGATGAAGTCCTCATGATCCCTGGTCCTTATTTCTTAACATTGTTGCATAAATCCGCTTCTTAAACTAAGCAAGTGGTATCCTTAACTCAAGCACATTCCCTCCATTCTGTGCTAATTTAATAGACACTTCAATGATGCATGCTTCTCCTTTACTCCTGTAGGTAAACCTGATGGGAGTGCTTCAGAAATGTGCTCAGAGACACCAAAGAATATGAGTTCACTTAATGTTAGTAAAAGCCATTTAATTATATAAGTTCAAATTCTTATATTTTTGGTTGTGAGCCTAGCCTTTAACGGCTGAGCCATCTCTCCAGCCCACATATAAGTTCAAATTCTAATGGTATCACATCATGTAAACAAATATTACAGGTTTTAATCCATTATTGTTCACAATTCTACAAGTATTTGTTCACACAGAACTAATTCACATAATTCAACAATAAAATTAAATTCCTTGCTAAGAATTACTGGCCACCATCATATCATCTATACATAAAGAAACATAAATAAATAAAAAAGGAAAGTGCGTAATTTAAAAAGACATGAGGGTGAAATGTCCTATTGCATTACCTTTCTGTCAAATGTGGTTCACATGACTATATTATATTGTCAGGCATTATTACAGTTTAGATACAGCTGACAGTGAAGGCAGTATCCTGTTATAGAATTGATATTTTAGTTAGAAAGTGAGCTAGCAAATAAATAAGTAAATTCACAACATAATTTGAGCATTTTCTTGATAAAAAAATTAAGTAAAATGTATAATGTTTTTAACATAATTTGTATGTAAAAGTAGAAGGCAATATTAGCGGTGAATGTTGATATGGCCAGTCAGATACAGCTTTACCTGAGTGGAAAGTTCTGCACTAAAATGTTCTGAATAGGCAACCAAAGCAGCCATACAAAGCAATTTTTTTTTGTTTCTCAATTGAGAATTCTTTTTTTTTTTATTTCTTTATTTATATGCGAATTTCTCCATTCCCAGTTTCCCCTCCAAAAAA
>NW_022196904.1:43971815-43996695 GCF_008632895.1 Mastomys coucha | reverse complement strand
GGATGAAGCCTACCTGATCATGGTGGATGATCGTTTTGATGTGTTCTTTGATTCGGTTTGCAAGAAATGTTCTGAATAGGCAACCAAAGCAGCCATACAAAGCAATTTTAAAAATATTTAAAACATGTGATTAGTTTATACCTTACTTCACATATACCACACACACAGAGATACACACAGAGATAAAGAATACATATACACAAACACAGACATACACATAATTATCCTCATCATCACAAAACCCACAACAATAGCAACAGCAAAATCACCTTAAACTCCTTACTTCTCTCTAAATATCTTTTTGTGATCAAACTAATCTTTACAAGTTGCTCTTTATTCTGAAAATTAAGGAGCTACAATACTCTAACACATTTATAATCACATTTAGAAAAAATTCTGCAAATTTAAGTTATGACATAAAAATATTATTATAATATCAGATATATTGAGATTTCAGGATATTTACATACAAGACTGTATATTTTTACAGCTAGAAAATTATGGTTATTTAAGACACAAATACAACAAGTAGCAGGAAGAATAGCAAAAACTATATAATTAATAATAAAATCTTGATTTAAAAATGGAAGGTTAAAAAGTAATTACTGAAAGTGACAGAAAGTAAATCAGTTAGAGTACCCCAGTGTTTTAATGATTGCAAATTTTTAAGATTCTACTTCATTGTAATATTCAATTTTCACTATCAATAAACTATATGAAATAAAAGTCAAAGTATTTTATCCATTTTATGTATAGTATTAAATAAAAATATTAAATCAATTTACAAACCATAACTACATTTTTAAATTCATATTCAGTGCAAAGAAAACAGCTAGCTTAATATCATGGCCTGTGTCTGTGGATTTGTTCAGGACTCCAAGCTCCTGTACAGAGCAGCATCCTATATTCAGGAGAAGTATTTGGGATACTGTCTTAGTCAGGGTATCTATTCCTGCATAAACATCATGACCAAGAAGCAAGTTGGGGAGGAAAGGGTTTATTCAGCTTACTTCTACATTGCTGTTTATCACCAAAGGAAGTCAGGACTTGAACTCAAACAGGTCAGGGAGCAGGAGCTGATGCAGAAGCCATGGAGAGATGTTCCTTACTGGCTTGCTTCCCCTGGCTTGCTCAGCCTGCTCTCTTATAGAACCCAAGATTTCCAGCCAAGAGATGGCACCACCCACAAGGGGCCCTACCCCCTAAATCACTAATTGAGAAAATGCCCCACAGCTGGATCTCATGGAGGCACTTCCCCAACTGAAGCTCCCTTCTCTGTGATAACTTCAGCCTGTGTCAAGTTGGCACACAAAACCAACCAGTACAGATACTGAAGATACCTTCTCAATGATTGCATGCTGATTGCAATACTAGCAAGAACTTTGGCTTTGAACAGACCCCACGGTAGGACTTCATGGGCTGGAATTTCTGCCTCTTCTTCAGCTCTTGCATGCTCATGGAATTTATCAGATTTGTTAGATGGATTTTAAAGGAAACACAGAAAATATACTGCTTTGTAGGTAGTAAGTTGATTTTTTTCCCATAATGCAGTTGAACTAATCTCCTCCAGCATGTCTGGAAATTGATTCTTATTCTCTTCAAATGTTTAATATACTCATGCTCTAGGCATGAGGCTCAGGAAGAAATTGGCATTTTTTTTCATTTCATATCTTCTTAAATGGAAAAGAATTTATAATATATTGAATGAAGTTTTCAGCTTCAAGTCAATGAAATGATAACTACTGGTTTTCATTAGAAATTCTTTGTAACCACATTTTGGTCTTCCTTTCTTCTTGAGTTTTATGTGGTCCATGAATTGTATCTTGGGTATACCAAGCCTCTGCGCTAATATTCACTTATCAGAGAATGCATACCATGTGTGTTCTTTTGTGATTGAGTTACCTCATTCAGGATGATATTCTCCATGTCCATCCATTTCCCCAAGAATTTCATAAAATCATTGTTTTTAATAGCTGAGTAGTACTCCATTGTGTAAATGTACCACATTTTCTGTATTGATTCCTCTGTTGAGGGACATCTGGGTTCTTTCCAGCTTCTGGGTATTATCAATAAGACTGCCATGAACATAGTGGAGCATGTGTCCTTATTACATGTTGGAACATCTTCTGTGTATACGCCCAGGAGTGGCATAGTTGGGTCCTCTGGTAGTACTATGTCCAATTTTCTGAGGAAATGCCAAACTGATTTCCAGAGTGGTTGTACCAGCTTGGAATCCCACCAGCAATGGAGGAGTGTTCTTTCTTCACATCCTAGTCAGCATCTGCTGTCACCTGAGCTTTTGATCTTAGCCATTCTGATTGGAGTGAGGAAGAATCTCAACATTGTTTTGATTTACATTTCCCTGATGAATAAGGATATTGAATATTTCTTTAGGTGTTTTTCAGGCATCCATTGTTGTCTCCCCCCAATGTTGCCAGAATGTTGCTGCAGATTTCTAAGCAAAAGTAGACTGACAGCCCTGGGCTGAAGCCGGCCACCTGTGGTGCAAGACAATAGCCCCCACACACTGCAGCTCCTCCTGAAACCTGAAGACCTACAGCTAACTTCTGCTAAGACTCCAGTTTGAAGTCTTTGCCCACCTTAAACAGACTGCCTGGGATGTGATGCCACTGAGAACCAGTGTCTCTGTGGCTGCTGTTGTATTTATGTTATGCATGTGTTATGTTTGGATATTGTGGTTTCACTTTGCTGCCTGGATATAAAAACCCATTTTACCCCAAGTAAAGCACACTTTGATACATTTACTTAGCATCCTCTGTCTTTTGTTCTCGACCTGTTTATTCCCACAAGTCTGGTCCAAACTCCAGTTCAAAGTTGCCCACACCCCACGTAGATCTGCTGGCCGGACACTACAATCCATTATTCCTCAGTTGAGAATTCTTTGTTTAGCTCGGTACCCCATTTTTAATAGGATTATTTGGTTCTCTGGAGTCTGACTTCTTGAGTTCATTGTATATATTGAATATTAGCACTCTGTTGGATGTAGGGTTGGTAAAGATCTTTTCCCAATCTGTTGGTTGCCATTTTGTCCTATTGAAAGTATCCTTTGCCTTACAGAATCTTTGCAATTTTATGCGGTCACATTTCTCAATTTTTGCTCTTAGAGCATAAGCTATTGGTGCTCTGTTCAGGAAATTTTGTGAGATATTAACTTATGGGTTGTAAATAAGTGATGTTTCAGTTTGTTCAGGATACTGAGGTCAGGAGCAAATGAGTTTTCAATCGCAGCATTTCTCATTTAGTGGTTCACAATCTCCTTTACAAGGGTCATCTATGACCATTGGACAGCACAATTTTTGCTTTACAATTCTTATCAGTAGCAAAAATACAATTATGATGTAGCAATGACAATAATTTTCCTTATGCCGATCCTCACAACAGGAGGAGAATATTAAAGTATAACAGCATCAGTAATGTTAAGAAGCACTGCAGTATGGGATTAATAAGTCCATCAAACTTCACAGCACCTGTTGTCTATAATTAATTTCAATGGACGACATAGTGTGCTACTTTCATTACCTGTGTTATGCCTGTCAGTCTGCCTTTTTCTATGAATTTTGTAGTCTCTAGAAAGAGAGTCCTGCTTTTGCTTGCTTTCTTTGCCATTTTCTTTCTTCATTTTCTTTTCTGTTTCCTTCTTCGTTTGTTTCCTTCTTTCTCCCTTATGGAAACTTTAAAGTTTGTGTTTATTTCTTATTTGCTCTTTTTTTTTCTTTTACACCATCTCCCTCTCAAAAAATAACACATCCCACCAGTAATATTTAAATATAAAAGCATAATAATTTTAAATATCAATTGTTTGTGCCTTACATTTCTAAGCATCATACTTGTGTACTTCTGTTATGGTGCACAGTGAGTAATAACACTCCCTACTGACCCCTGATCCATCAACTATTTTGTTAGCAAATTTATGATATCATTTGACATATTTGCTTATCTATATATTTTCCTTTAATATGTCATAGTTTTCAAAACACCATTGAGATAATTATTCACATATTTGTCATGGAGTTCCTTATCACCATTTAATGATGCTGTGCATCTATGTCTCCCATTACTGAAGCATTCCCTCTTGAAGTAAAGAAGTTACAAGTTACATAACCTCACAAAGAATGTAAGTGAGCCAGGAGCTGCTCCAGAGGTTACATTAGCAGGAAACAGTTGCTATGGGAGAGGAAACTCCTCAGTGTAGCTGCCTGCAAATTGTGCAGCAGGCTCCAAGAATACAGCTTCTATGAATTGTCACCAATGTGGCAACTCTGATAGTTATCAATAACGCTCATGTAAAGAACTGCAATAGGTTCTAGTTCACCAACCTGGGCTTGGCTGAAATTGTTTCTTCTACGTGTGTTATCAGTACCACAGTTAAGGAGAAATGACACTTTCATAGGCCTCTCCTGAGAAATATCACACAGTACGAGGTAACTTTGTCTTTACTGCAGAAATATTTGTAACACAATGAAATTTATTCTGTGAACTTCAGGTGCTTGTAAAACTATTAACCTATATCAAGGAATCAAAATTCCACGTGCTCTTGTGACAGAAACCTTGATCTTTAGATGTGGTTTCAAGATTTCAGAAAAACAACAGCAAAAACAAGCATACAGTGTGGCACTCCAGTTCCTAAATATTTTGTACTGAAAATGATGGATCATCTCTTACTTCATAGCACCAGACTATTGCTTCTTATTCAACTGTAAAACAGTCAAATATTGTAATATGCTGCATCTTAGGTACTGGGAAAAGTTAAGACTTCAGTGTAATAGTGTAATGTAACCGAGTTTGGCTCATCAACTGCATAACCTTATTGTCTCTAAATAAACAATATAAGCAAGGAAACTTATTATTTTTTCATGTTATTTTTAGTGGACCACTGGAAGTTCATAGGAACTTTCAGAAAAACAGATCTTGGAGTGGTAACAAGAGAAGACTTGTTGTTCCTGATGGCTATCAGCAGACTGACCAAGAGAACTAGTGAAAGAAATAACTAAAATCTAGAGTTGGTAAAGAAAGGTAAAACATAAGTTCAAACTTATAGTATGTGGACATAAAGCAAAGCAAATCAAGAAATGATTAAATATAAAGTGAAAACTGCCCCTCCCAATTTAGTTCACTGAAATGGCTCAAATGAAATCAGATCAAATATGGAAGAATTGTGACAACGAAAAAGAGGCAGGTACTTGTGGCTGAGTAATAGTGATGACTGGGAGCAACAACACAAATGTAACCATCTTAACAGAGAACATAGTTGATAAGGAGAGCCGTGTCCCACACCCCACCACAGGGTGATGAACAGGGCACCTGCGTCAGGTCAGTACTCCTTACAGCATCAGAGGCTGCAAAGTATTTTGGCACTAATGCTGCGATGTATAGATTCCAGCAAAATATTCCATGGAAGTGATTTTTCTAAACTAGTAAGCAGATAACAACAAAATCATCTACACAGAAGGGTTATGCTCATCCAGAAGTGCTACAACATACACAGAAAAACACCCACTATGATGAATTCAATGGACAAAAGGAGGAAAAACAATTGATATGACAAATATTAGAGGTGCAATATGTTCAGGAGGCAGACAAGCAGCTTCTCATGTACAATACTAAGGGCATGGGCCATACAGAGTCACTGGGCTTGGACTTCTTGGAAGTTGTTGATACTTCTGCTATTCTGTGTTAATATAGCTCTATAATAATTCTGTCATCTATTTCTCTATCTATCTATCTATCAATCTATCTATCTATCTATCTATCTATACACTTATTACAGATATGTGATAACAACAGTAAAATCTATTTTAGTAACATTATACAAGCAATGGAATCAATTATTACAACCATACAGCCATTCAAAATAGTTACTCACCCTTTATCTAGTATATATTATACAATATATACTATAATATATAACATTATAATATATAATAGACATATAGTTGTGGCGGCCCTGCTGATTTCACGGAGGGGTCTCAACCGACGCTCGGGACAGCAACTCGGCTCACCAGGGGTCTGGAGCCAACTCAGGGATTAAAGCCGGAACCAGTAGCCCAACATTCAAAAGAGGCTGTGGCTTTGATCCGCCTTCCTGCCCTGAAATCCTAGCTTTGATATGCCCGGTTCCCGCTCTCACCTATCTGCTAAAAGACTTGACTTTGTTGCCTCAAGTATATATATTCCCGTTTCTCTAAGTAAAGATTACACCTCGATAAGTATCTTTCCTGGTGTCGCCTCTTTGTTCTCCCAACCCGCTTATTTTACAGAATCTCGAGTTCCCCTGTTCGTGAATCACCCACGGAATGAAGTGAAACTGCGGGTCGGTTTCCTTCATATAGTTATATGCATAGTATATAACATTGTATATAAGATATATGTATGCATATATATGTCTATCATATGTATAATATAGTGTTTATATATGTATATGTAATATATAAACAGTTTATTTGTATAAATGTTGTATAGAATTTAAAATCTCATCTTTACTCACTGTTATTAGATTTATAATTATACTCATTGCCTCATTAAATTTTTTTGTCTGAATGACAATTTGACAGGCTACATGAGTAGCTTGTCAGTTAATAAGCTCATTTTTCATCCTCAGCACCACCATAGTGCCCATTATATTATTCAATGTCTACTTCTAGTCACTGTATTTTCTTAATGTATGTTTTCATCATCAAATTTGATTAATTTCTTCACTCACTCATGCTTTTCCCAGCAGTCCTGATTGATGGTACTGCCTGCTTAGTTCCGGAGAGTAAACCTGAAGCTCCATAGGACCCATTTTTAGTGAGCTGCTTCTCAGTGTTGTCATAATCTCACCTTAGCCATTGCACTTTGCAAGGACTAGAAGACAGTTCAGTCTTGCTGGGAATAGAAAGTAGAGTTCAGAAAGTTAAGAAACCTGCTGAAATTAAATGCCAATAGGAGCAAACATGAAACTCAAACTCATGTCTGAACCTGACTTCATATTCACTTTCTGCTTAAAGAGAAGAAGCACCATTTGACAGAGGATTCTCCCAGAGGCAAGGCTGTTTTACAGGAGGTCTGTGCTGAGTATGCAACTCCTGTTTATAGCATTTAACTCTTCATGGCTTAGCAAGAGATTTATTTAAAGCAAGAAGACTCAAGTCAATAGCAAACACAAATTCAGAGTTTCCTATTGTTACTAACTGGGTTATGTAAAATAGTTGATAAAATGAAGTTCCTTGTGAAGGAATACATTGCAAATAAAATTATTCTTAGAGAATAATATGCAAAAAAAAAAAAACCTGAATAATATCACTGCCAAAATAGGAACATTTAGTCACAATGCCAACTCATGTTACTTCTACTTTGATGTTTATTATCGACCAACCATCTGTTTGTTATCTGTTTTTTCTATCAATCTTATCTATGATTAATTTAATCAATACTATCTATCTATCTCTCTACCTATCTATCTATCTACCTATCTATCTATCTATCTCTCTCTCTCTCTCTCTCTCTATCTATCTATCTATCTATCTATCTATCTATCTTTCTATCTCTCTCTCTCTCTCTCTATCTATCTATCTATCTATCTCTCTACCTACCTACCTACCTATCATACACTTACCCTCACGCCGCACTGGTTTATACTTAAGATCATCTGTTAAGGGGGAAAGACACAGCAAGGAGGGCTGTGTTTGCTGCAGAATCATCTACAGTTCTAAACATCACATCCTGTACATTTATGACTAAACTAAAATGGGTAACAAACTGAATACAAGCAGATTTATCGAGTTGAAAGTTTCAGATAAACCTGCATCAAATTAAAGTTGGTATTCTGCTTTTCTCTCATTGTTATGGAACAGGACCAGATTTAGGACTGATTCAATGACCACCAGACACTGTGACCTTGATTGAGCATATAGGTCATTTAGACAATATCCTATTTACTTTATACAACCATCATCAGATTAAAAGCAAGTGATAAAAATGGATATCAAGAATAGGAACAAAGATATACAAAGTTTGTTTGCAGTAGAGTAATTTAGAAGCAAGAAAGCTATTTTTTTCTGTTTTATCCCTATGCTTTATTAACAATAGAATAGAAATGGAATAAACCTGGCCCTCCTTCAGTTAGTTATCCATTATGATTATTTATACTTGTAAGTATTTTAGTTTTTACTTAATATTAGGAAATAGAAGTCACAAATTCTTGATGAGAATTTTTTCACTTGCCATTGAGTAGGTAAGTGGAGAATATAATATACATGTATGCAGATGCACATGCAGAAAAGTAATCAAGAGAAGCTTCACGTTAAGGGAGGAGAAAGGACTGAATGTAAATAATTGATATAATTTTGGAAAGAAGATATAAATATACTTGCTTCTCTAGTTTCACTTCTGTTATTTTTATCTTATGGGTGGTGCATACATGTATAAGTGTATTCAATACTGGAAGGAAAAATCCAATGAGAATCTTCATAGCTTTCGTTTGGATGATAATTGTTACTCTTCATTAATTTGTGTAGATTTGGGGTATGATTAATTTTAGTGTGTGATATTTTTATTTATTTTAAGGGTTTTATTTTGTTTTGTTTTGTTTTTCGAGACAGGGTTTCTCTGTGTTGTCCTGGCTGTCCTGGCACTCACTCTGTAGACCAGGCTGGCCTGGAACTCAGAAATCCACCTGCCTCTGCCTCCCAAGTGCTGAGATTAAAGCCATGTATTACCACTACCCGGCAAGGTTTTTTTTTTTTTTTAAGTGAAGTTATATTTTAAAACATAAACTCAGATTGTAGAGTTGCAAGAACAGGTCAGAATTGTGGTGTAAAGTTTAATAATACTGACCACATAACTGACCATGGAGAAGGTCATGCTGGGTCTTAGCAGCTGTGAGCAGCAGGGGGCTCTGAGAACTATTGACTTTTATTTAGAAAAGACATATGAGGAGGTTTCCATGGAGGTTGCCATTGATACAAAGAACAACTAGAAAAGAGCACCTAAGATTTAAGAGGGCTATGACAAGAAGTCTACTTATTTCAAATATAAACAGATTTATAAATAATTTACAGTAGCACTTGAGGAATAGAATCAATAGCACTGCATACATCAGACATTACCTGCTTGAAGCATGTTGATGGTTATGATTTGGAGATAGAATGCCTGTAGTTCTGACAGCAGTCCTAAAGGCAGATGCACAGAGAAGAGAAGAAAGATCATCAGTCTTGGGGTTAATAGAGATGAAAACAACCATACAGACTTAAGATATTTTGAATTTTAATTGTAGGAGAATATTTGTACTGTTTAATGATGGATTTAATGTTAAGGAGTCAAACCTAAGAGGCACTTGGGGTTTGACATTCAATAAGATAATTCTCAAACATTGGAATTGATGGTGCTTATTTGATGGCTGAAAGCATGAAGTGACTATTATAATTTATTAAAGTGACCTTGGTTTCTAGAAGAGAAACTGAGAGAAAATCCCTCAGAAGAACTTCATTAGGAGAATTTTAGTACCATGTTTACAGGCAGGCATGATGGGACCCTGAGGAGGGTGAGACTTCCTCAGTTCTCTTCATTCCCAAGGAAATAGGTGAAGATGTTTGTTCTCATGGCTGCTGGAGCAGAAAGGTAGCTTCCTTGTGGTGACCTAGCCTATGTGCTACAAGCCAAGATGGTATCTGTAAAGACTCTTTATAACCCAAGACCACCTTGTATCTGGATAGTAGGAAGACAGGAAGACCTACATCCATAGGGGATTCAACTCTTTTTAAAAATCCTTCAAGTTCACAAAACACACTGTTTACCAGATCTCTGAGGAGAGCTGCAGGGAGTGATCCTCTGATTTTTGAGGAAAGAACAGGCCACAAGGGGATTGTTGCCTAACAGAATAGACTCAGGTTATTCTAGTAGCAAGGACACAAGAACTGGAGGCTTCAAGGAAAGAAAGTGTGGGAGTAGTTTTGAAATCAAAATAAGATGTTTCAATCTACAATGTCTCAGAAGGTGCGAAATTCATTTATTTTTCTGTCCAACAGTTTACATGTCTAGAATACTGTTACAAAGGTTTTTTTGACCAGTCACTTCATTGAGTATTCAAGATATCTGCTTATAAATGTTAATATTTGGTTAACCAATTGTTTATTTGAACAGGAACCCCTGTAGTACAGGGTGACATAATGAGCAGTTCAGGATACTACAGGATTTCTGCCCCTTTTGCCTCCACATCTGCATGCTAAGATTGAGGGATAAAGGTCAGAACTTTGTACATGTTAAGCAAGTACTCTGTCAACTGAGCTACAACAACAATACTCCTTACTGCACTTATAAGAGCAATACGCTTCAACTAAGAAAATTGGGACACCATGAATACAAAGTTATACTGAAGTCTTCTAGTAAGGGCCTGTGCTCATGAATTAAAAAAAAGAAAAAGAGAGAGAGAAGAAGAGAGATGAAGGCACCAAGAATTAACTACTGGGTCAAGTTTTATCTCAGAGATTAAAATAAATTTGTGCATCAAATGGATCTGAAATTATGCATTGGTTAATGTGCCATCTAATACAGTCAAGTAGAGTATGACTTTACACAGTTTAATCTCTCATAATAAAGTATGGACCCCAAGCACATGTTCTTTAACCTTTCAGGTCCTAAAAGTTCAGGGATGGTCACATCAAATCTCTAAAGGGAAGTGAGAAATTGTGCTTAGTATAGCATAATGATTGTCCCAGGCTGGTGATTTGTATGAAAACCTTCTCAGATACTATAATTTGGCCTTACAAATGGAAAGAATCACCTTTTTAACCATAAAAAAATAAATGAATTATCAAGAAGCCTTTTAAGCTTCAGGCTGAGCAACCTTTCAATGACCCTTCTATTTATACTTTGAGCTACTTTTCTGAGCTCTGTAATATGGTAAAAGGCCAGAGGCTGTGGCCCAGAGAGCTCTGCTTGCAGCAGAGAGAGAAGCTGTGTCTGGGACAGGTCAGCTTCTGAGATAATCAGTAACATTGTGTTTAAGAAAGGGTGAATATCAGCGACTTTGCTGCCCAGCAAACTTACCCACATGTATCACAAATCCACGTCAATGTTCAGTTAGAATGTAATAGGTATTAGGTATATGAAACCAAGCCATACACAAAACAGAATTACAGGCATTTCTGTAAATCTACCTTTGTGCTAGAGAAAAGCAGTAACATAAAGTTTATTGATTTGTTCATTATTCTTTCCTAATTATTGAACAGTGTTTTAGATATACATGCACATATAGTATGCATGTCTATTTGTATGTCCCATGAGTTGGCACACTTGTGAAAATGTGTAGGGAGGCCTGAGATTGACATGGGTTATCTTCCTTGATTGGGCTTTATCTTATAATTTCAGGTGACTGAATTGACCAGGTTAGCTAGCTGGTAGCTCCTAAATTTCTATCTTCGCTTCTGGGAGAGGAATAGAGCCAGATACCACACCCAAGGCACTGTTCTTAATTTACTAGAAAAGCTTAATTATTTCTGTGTTCTTATTCCCTTTCCATCACAGTGCACTCTTCAGATTTATCTCTGCACATTGTATGTCAGGAAATGATTCCTATCAGTAAGCACTTAGTTTCTTTTACAATAGCATGCAATAACTACATTGCTCATGTGGAATTCAGTCATTTTTCTTGGAGTTGTGTTTTGCAACTTGAGATTTTTAAGTTCAAAATGGAAGAGAATAGACAATCTTCAAGTAATTTATTCAATTACTTCTTCTCGTATGTTTTTGTCTGTAGTGGATTGGCCTGATGCTGCTTGTATTTTAATGCTAGTACTGGTTACTCAAGACCTGGTTGCACCAGAGACAAGAGTCAGCACATAGACCCAACTGATACTGTGACCTTGCCCTCAAATTATTTCTTATAGATAAATAAAGATGCTAACAGCCAAGAGCTGGATAGAAGAGACCTGGGTGAGGTAGAGGATTCCTGGGCTGGAGGTCAGCTCTGAACCATTGTGGGGATTGAAGAAGGTGAGTGAAGGAGAAAGTGTCATGGATTAGGTGAGTCATGAAAATGTGACCCTAAGGGCTGGCCAACTAAAGTTCAGGGCAGCCTAGATAAAACAAGTTCAGTAATAACTGCAGGCTTTCAATAGGAAAGTATATTCTAGTAGCATAGAGTATAGATATCTACCCAGTTCTTGTACTGTTTAAGGCTTATTATAAATAATAAAAGTTGTGTGTCTTTTATCTAGCAATTGAGTGATAAAGGCAGAGTAGAATCCCCAGGTTGGGATTAAAAGTTTCTACAACTCTTGTCAGTTTTTTTTTTCTTAGCTTGGTATGTATTTCCTGATGATTCATGTGATTGTGGAGGAATTCCTAAACTAGTAAACAAGCAAATGTGCATAAATATACTATGCATTCTGAATTATTGGAAAGGTTTAACATAGCAAACTTTTGTAGCTATGGGGAACTCTTCAGTTGGTTTTGTGTTCTGATATAGGGTCACTTACAGACCAGGAGGACTCTAAAATTACTTTGTAGAATCTGGCCATGAACTCCTAATCCTCTTGCCCTGCCTTCCAATTGCTGGGACTTTAGGCATATACCACCATACCTACCACTATTAGCTAATTCAAAATGTAAAATTTAAAGCTGAATGAATAAAAAATATTTGACACCAGGTGGTGGTGGAGCATGCCTTTGATCCCAGCACTTGGGAGGCAGAGGGATGTGGATTTCTGAATTCGAGGCCAGCCTGGTTGGCAGAGTGAGTTCCAGGACAGCCAGGGCTATACAGAGAAATCCTGTCTCGAAAACAAAAAAACAAAAAACAACCCCCCCAAAAAACAACAAAACCCAAAAATATTTGACAATTAAAATTATCAGAATTATAGGCAAAGAAAACCTGGATTCTATCAGGAAGCTCATGCATAGGTATATGCAGGTCTAGGCCTTACTTGAAAAACAATAACTTAGGAAAATTTTGTGCTTGTAACAGTACATCAAGATGACCAGCTTATCTGAAAACTTTCACCCATATGTTTCCTTTGACATTTTCCAGGTTGTTCACTTGTGTCAGAAATCGGTGGTATAAGGAGAATTCCAGATTTGAAAAACAAGCTTGCAGGGTCAAGGCTCTATAGAACAGGACCTCTATTTTCTGCCCCACTGGTTCTGATCCTGCAGTGTTATACCCACTGGAGACTCCACCTTCTTTGGCAGTACCTACTTGATGTGGCATGATGAGTTTAGTTAGCTTATTTTTTTAAGTTAATTTATATCTGTACAATTTATCAGAACACTAGAAATACATATTACTTGCCCCTGCCTTACTCTTGCACATTTTTGTAAACATTTATCATTTACCATAACATGGGAGTGATTTCAAGATCATCATGAAGATAAATGCATCTTCTTTCACATCCTGGTTATTTAAATATAAGCTGCTATAATGCAGTGCAATAAAATTTTTCCTTTTAGATGAAAATGATTATCTTTCCCATTTTGGTTTGGTTTTTGGAGCTATGTTTTTCAAATTCATCTTGAATTTCAGATCTTCTTGTTCTAGCTGTCCAAGTGTTGTCATTACAAGTGGGTACCATTATGCCTACCTAGGAATTCCTGTTAAACATTCAGTGTATCAAATTAGTGAGAGCCTTAGCACAGAAAAACGGTAACCTGAAATTCTGTCATGGGTTAGAATCCAGGATCAGTTCTTTAGAGTCACAGAGACATTGAGATGATGGGAGCAATGGCAGTTGATTTGCACGTCTATCATTGTGCTGAGGTTTGATTAAAGCTGTAGAATCCAAGCTTCCTACTGTGCTCCTTGGCAGAACTTGATTGCTTAGTGCTAGCAGCAGTGTCCTTCAAAGATCTGCCGTACAGACCTCTTTATCTGGCTTTTCCAAACTTACTTTTTCTATTCCTAGTGGGAGGAGATTGAAGCACAGTGCCACTTAAAAGTCAACACTTTCACCATATATTACTGTATATACACAACTTCAGTACATTATAGAAAGGGACTACATAATGAATAATCAACACCCTGGCATCTGCTTCCACCATGTGTGCTCTGGTACATGATGGCAAGTGTCGCTATCATATGCAACATAAGCTCAATTCTATGCCAGTACCTGGGAGTCTGCCACTAAGTGTGGCTTACACCACAGAAGGAGGGTTTTGTTTTGCTTAGAGTTTGAGTAGATGCAATCCATCTTGGTTTTAGAGGTGTGAGGTGGCCAGGCACAAGGCATCTAATCATGAAGCATTTTACCTCATAATTATGCTACCTCAGAGGCTGAATTCATTTGTAGATGAATATGTGATCATAGAAGTGGAAGAGGATATGAAAGTGATACTAAATGCCTTCCCCCACTGCTCTCAGTCAGGATCCACTACCTTTCTTCATCTTCAGACATTTTTGCATCTTCAGGTTTAGCCCACGTATAGCTATGATTGGTTGTTTCTCTTTCACATGTTTGCTACTTGTTATTTTATTCTCTCAGTCTTTATTCATCTGTCATCATATGTTCAAACAATGGCTCCTTAAAAGGTCCCTATCCTCCCACAACATAGCACTTTGAACTTTGCACTATCAGTGATCTGAGATTTAGCCTTGGATCCCAGTAGGAAGTCCATTCCTCAACACTCATTCACAAATAAGATTAGACAGTACTATGGGCCACCTGCCTTTCTAATCACAGACACATGTGAAGGCTTCATTAGTTGTTATCATTTCAGCGATCTGAAGTGTGTGATGCTACTTATAGCATTACCCACAAGTTCAAAATCAGCCTGCTGCTATATTCTTTTTAGAAGAGGTCTGTTCTGCACAGCTGCTCTGAAAATTAATCTATGTATGACAAACCTGTCTTTTTCAGGGCAATGCTAACATAGTTTTGTTTTTTCCTTTCTCACGTTGAATGAATGGACAGAGGGTTTCAGTGACAGATTAAAAGAGCCAAGTGCATTAGAATTTTTCATTTTTCCTAGATTTAAAGGAACAGTGAAGTCATTAATTGAATTTCTCTTGCCTATGGATGTTCTTTGTTGGTTAAGGATAAAAGATAGAATAACTTCTTCATGGCTATGAAAAAGTTCACAAAAAACACAACCTTAAGGAAGGAACATTGTTTTCTCGTAGTTTGAAGGTATAATCCAGCATGGAGGAAAGACGTTACCATGGCTAGCATGGAAGTCAAGTAGTTAGTCACATGGCACCTGCAATCAGGAAACAGAAAGAGAAGAATTCTGGTACTCAGCTTTAAATGACACCATGCACATTTCAGGTTGATCGTCTCACTTCAAGTAAGCTAACCTACAACTTCACTTGTGTACTTGCCCAGTGGCTTGTCTTCTATTTAACTCTAGATTCTTTCAAGTTGATAGTCAATATTAATCGTCTGAAATAGTGACTAGACTAAAATTTTCAGATATTGCATTAGAAACATGCAGTCATTTTATGGGATATTTCAGAGTACCTAAAAAAATAAAAAAAAAATAAGTTTAGTTATCTTTGAACAGGCAAACCCTTAAACTTTGCTGTTCAGAAAAAAAATGTTGTTTATTAAAGTAGGTAATCTGTCCTTCATGTACTCTGATGATGATATTTTTAATTCTATGAGCAAGAGTAAAAGGTATATGACAGTAGACAGAGGATTACTGCTGCACTGATTTAAATGAAGACAAATATTCTCTTCAGGAATCATTACATGTTCTTTTGCTTTTGCATAGAATGTATCCACTATCTAATCGACAATCTCTCATTCTGTTCTGGTTATTTACATTTTGGCAATGAATTTTAATGGATTCTTATGGCTTGTTAAATCATAAAATGAACTCTGACATAATAAAAACATTTCTCTCTGCACTTTAATTCACATGGTGGCACCATGCATAACCAAAATCTGTCTACCCGATGGGTGTTACAAGTCTCTCCAAAGGCAAAGAGAGATGATTGTGAGCTCCACGCGCCTGAACAGGAAACTTGAGGGAAGGGAAGTAGCAGATGGAGGGCTTACCACAGTGCTGCAAGCATAAAACAGTACCTTCTGATCATGCTGTTTATACTAGGGTACAAATGGGTCATTCACAGAAATTTAGCATTTGCATGGAAAAATTTCTAAAACATATTTCTAAAATACAGTAAAATCATTTTCTGACTCAAAGGAAAAACAATGTATATGTTGTAACTTATTTAATTGCTATGTATTTTACTGTTGAAATATTTATGACAAGAGAATTCTGTAGACATAAAGATCTCAGTTTGTTCCTTATTGGGCCTGTTGCCCCACCCCTTTTGAAAAAATGAATTCATGAAATTATTAGGCAAATAGATGGATCAGGAGGATATCATCCTGAGTGAGGTTACCCAATTACAAAAGAACACACGTTTACTCTCACTGATAAGTGGATATTAGTCCAGAAACTCGGAAATACCAAAGATACAATACACAAACCACAAGAAACTCAAGAAGAAGGAAGACCAAAGTGTGGACACTTTGATCCTTCTTAGAAGGGGGAACAAAATACCCATGGAAAAAGTTGCAGAGACAAACTATGCGAGTAGAGACTGAAGAAAGGACAATCCAGAGACTGCTCCATCTGAGAATCCTTCCCATATTCAATCATCAAACCCAGACACTATTTTGGATGCCAGCAAGTGCTAGCTGGCAAGAGGCTGGTATAGCTGTCTCCTGAGAGGTTCTGCCAGTGTATGACTAATACAGAAGTAGAGATTCACAGGCATCCATTGTACTGAGCACAGGGTCCCCATTGAAGGAGCTAGAGAAAGGACCCACAGAACTGAAGGGGTTTGCAGTCCCTTAGGAGGAACAACAATATGAACTAACTAGTACCCCCAGAGCTCCCAGGGACTAAACCACCAACCAAAGAGTACACATGGTGGGACTCATGGCTCCAGCTGTATATGTAGCAGAGGATGACCTAGTAGGTCATCAATGGGAGGAGAGGTCCTTGGTCCTGTGAAGGTTCTATGCCCCAGTGTAGGGGAATGCCAGGGCCAGGAAGCAGGAGAGGGTGGGTTGGTGAGCAGGGAGAGGGAGAAGGGAACAGATTATTTTTTTAGATGAGAAACTGGGAAAGGAGATATCATTTAAAATGTAAATAAAAAATATCTAATAAAAAAGAAAGTAAATATACTAAAAAAAATCCTTATTAAATTATTTTATTTATTTGAATTCCAAATGTTGCCCCTCTTTCTGGTTCCTCCTCCCCAATTTCTTCACCACCCCTACCTCTGACAGGGTGCTCCCCCACTGGACCACACTGCCCAGCTCACCCCCACCAGCATCCTTCTTTCCTGGAGCATCAAGTGTCCAAAGGATTAAGCATATCCTCTCCCACTGAGGCCATAAAAGGCCGTCTTCTGATACACCTGTACCTGGGGCGACAGGGTCACAACCCAGACCCTATATGCTCCTTTGTTTTTAACTTTGTCTCTGTGAGCTCTGATGGGTCTTAGTTAATTCACACTATTGTTCTTCCTGTGGGGTTGCAATCCCCTTCAGCTCCTTCAGTCCATTCTTTAACTCTGTCATATTGGTCCCTGATCTCAATCCAGTGTAAGTATCTTAATTAGTATCAGTCAATTGATGACAGAGCCTCTCCTAGGATAGTCATGGTCATGCCAAGCTCCTTTCTGTGCTCATAATATGGTCTCAGAAATAGTGTCAGGACTTGGTTTGCACACATGGGGTGGATCCCAAGTTGGGCCGTCACTGGGTGGCCTTTTCTTTCCTTTTCTGCTCTGGTTTTGTTTCTGCATTTTCTTTAGACAGGAAAATTTTGTGCTAAAAATTTTGAAGATGGGTAGGTGGCTCCCTCCCTCAATTGGGGGCCACATCTATCTACTGGAACCTCACATTGCCTACTTCTCTCAATATTCCTGTATTCAATGGTACTGAATGAATCTGATCGCCTGATAAAAGAACTGCCATGCTCATGTATTTTTTGACTCTGGGCTCTGAAAAGTCTCCCTTTTACCATTTATAAGTTCTTCATGAATGTTGATGGATTTATCCCAACTGAGGAAAACCTGAATGACAGTGTGTGATATAGTTTTCTCTAGCATTGCTATCTCCACAAGAGTTTCACTAGAACAAACATACCAGAGTAAGAAATAGCACCAGATAAACTATATTTGTAATAGAGGGAGGAGAGAAGATCGAGAGAAATGAGTACAAAAGAGATGATTTTTCTTATTGCTTAAATCCTTTCAAAATATTTTAGGAGGTTATATAACTTATAGGAAGATGATCCAAGAGTTAATAGCTCTTACTTCCTTCAAATGGCCCAAGTTCAGTTCGCAGTACTCATGTTGAGTAGCACATAACCAGTCATGCCCCTAGCTTCATGAGGTCTGACATTTTTTCTGCCCTCTGTGGGGTACCTGCACATATGTGCTTAGGTATGCACATACACAGAGGTATAGATGCATACACAGCAGAAAAAAATTCTAAACTCTAATAATGCTAAATTGTCAATGTTGACCTATGTATTAAGATGTGTAACTGAAAGTGAATTAGTCATGTGACAGAATAAATAGAAATTACCTGTTTCCAGATGCCTGTGTCTCCATAGGGCACTATTGTATCATTCAATAGTCGGTTTCTTCTCTAAAGATGTAATCAGTGTCCTCAAGGTATTTCAACACTGCTGTACTTGAAAAAGTTTGTTTCCGTGTAGCTGCTAGTAGTCTAAATGAAGGCTTCTACTGTCTCTCAAGGTTCCCCTGATGTCACTGAACCTATTGCTAGTCACACTTACCGTGCTGCTGTGGCTGAATTCATCATTCCATACAGTTCCTTGGAATATTTTTTTTGTTTTCCTCAAAATAATCCTCAATACTTATTCATACAAAGTTAATGAAACTTGAGCATCATGTTTTTGTATTTTTTTAATATTACTATTCAGTACAATGATTTAGGCATTATACTTTGTATATATTAATTACATATGTAACACACACATATAAATCACACACACACACACACACACACATATATATGTATTCAAATGAGTACACTATAGAAGTAAGCACATGAAGTCTATTTCAGTAAAATGTTTCATATAATACTGGATGAGTCATTGTTTTAATATAGTTAGGTATTTATGAAACCATGAACAAACTAGAATAGAATAGAAGTAAAGGCAAGTAGATAGTGCAGTTTTAAACATAATACATACTAACTGTTAGCTACTTTCATAGACTGAAAAACATAATGAGCATGGAAGTAAGAAAAAATTCCAAAGTCACCAATTTAACAAATGGTTAGCTGAGACATTAAATTCCAATCAACTGAAATCCAGAATTCACGTTCTTAACAAGAGTTAATGTGAAACATGCTCTACTTTTACTTTATTTCCTGAATTACACTATTTACTTTTTAGGACATTTTCAAATGAGAGTTCTGAAGAATCTACATCACAAGCCTATAGTTGTTCATTGTGCTAAGCTAGACAGGCAGGGTAACCAGAATCATCTTGTAAGGTTTTATCAGGAGTTGAAATCAATTCCTAGTAGCCACATCAAATGGCTCGGTACTGAGAAATCGCACAAACCTATGACAGGATATAGTGTAAGAGCAGAATCAAAATAATAGTAGTGTGGAAGGAAGGAAAAGGAGGGAGAGTGAGGGGGGAGAGAGCGAGAGACAGAGACAGGCAGAGGGAGGGAGAGAGAGAGAGAGAGAGGGAGAGAGAGAGAGAGAGTATTGAGACCAATTCCAAGGGCTGGAATGAAGAGCCAGTAGCACAGAGCTGGTCAGGAATGGAAACCATGGAGCCTCACAATGATCCAACACTTTCACTATTAAATATATTTTCTTCCACTTATGAGCCACTGTAAGTAAAACATCCATGATAAAGTTAGAACTAGCAATACAATTTTTACATATTCTTTCATAATCTATGTCCATTATCTGCTATCTACCCTTTTTTGTCATTTAAAATTTAGACATTTTTATTCTTTGCCTACATGTTATACTTACATGCATGTACATTTGTTCACATATATACATATATTATTTTAGCTGGGTTATGCATATGGGAGAGGTTATGTGTTTTACTTTCCTTCTTCTTGAGACTGTGTGATGTCACTTAGTATTACATATTCTATTTCCATCCATTATTCATGGAAACTTTGTGGTTAAAGTTTTCTTTATAGTTTCAAAATGTTCCAACATATATATATATATATATATATATATATATATATATATATATATATATATACATATATGTATATATACATATATGTACATATATACATATATGTATATATGTATATCTATACATATATAATTTTTTGTTTTTCCTGTTATTTTATTGATAATATTACTCTTTATGTTAATTTTGTTGTCATCAATCATACATAGATTTATGAACATCATGGGTGTCCAATTACAACTGACTACTAAAGTTCCTCATCTCAGTGCTTGGGATATGAACATAGGTGTAGGTCCCAGAAGGGATGGTAACTATCCATGGTATTTATGTTCCATGTGTAACTTGCAGACATTCTAACTTACAGCAGTACCAACTTTCATTTCCAAGTAACACAGCCTCCACTAACAGCCCTACCAAATTTTCTTTTAGTTTTTATTTTAGTAACATCCATGCCAACAGCTGTGAAGGGATATATCAGTTTGTATTTGCATCACCTTTATGATTAGAAATGTTGAACTGTTTTATAATACTCATCAAGTGGCACCTTTGTGAAGATACTACTCAACCCCTTTTCACTTTCTTTATTCTTAAACTTTGGCCAATTGCAGTTTGGCTAAGGAGCCTAAAGAGCCTCTCACATTTTGATACTAACCATTATCTTACACTTGGCTGATAAATGCTTTCTCTTATTCAGTTTCTCAAAGTACTTCAGATGTTGCAATTTATAAGTAAGAAAACACAGGTCTCCATTTAAACACCATATAAAAAAATGTAGATTCTTGGGAAATAGGCTTTCTTTTAAGCATTGTGTTTGTAAAGTGAAATTGCTATATTTTAAAATCTAAGACAGAATCAATTTGAAATAAGCCCTTTAAATCACATAAGAAATAGGGTTACTTTTGTATTATGCCATTTTTCCTTTACATTCATTACATTGTACAGTATCTAGATGATTGATAGATACATGGTAGATATATAGATAAATGATAGTGGATAGATGATGGATATGATATATAAATAGATGATAGATAATAGATGATAGATATGATATATAAATAGATGATAGATAATAGATGATAGATAGATAGATATACAGATAGATACATAGATAAATACATAGACAGATAGATGATGGATAGATTGCTGTAAAGTATTTGTCAGCCTGTAATTTCATGTATGTTACTCATATGTAGAAAACTATTGAATATTTTGATAATTTCTTATATTTCCTTAAAGATATAATATGATGAGAATTTAGCACAATCTATGAATAACCAAGGAGAAAGAAATTTCAAGGGCTTTTACAGGTATTCTCCTTAACAGTGGTAGAGGTAGATCAATAATGAATTTGTCTAACTGCTATGAATGTTACACTCAGATTGCTGGCTCCATTCTTGGAGATACTCAGAACAAATAATTTCTATTACTATCTCTTAAAGTAGTTCTCTCCAGAACAAATGAGTGGAGAGGAAACAGAGGCTCAAACAATGTCAATAATATAATGTTTTGTTTGTTACACTGAAAATAAATTGTTTTACTCTATATATTGATACTCAAAAATTAAAGTTACTAAAGTTTAAGAATCTCAAACACATTGAAATGAACAAATGAAGCACTTCGGGAATGAAGTATATTTATAAAACAGTCTCAAGTGGTCATTCATTTGTGCTTAGAAAATTGAGATGACAAGTCTTCCTGCCTGCTAACCCTCTGTCCTTCACCCTGTCCTCCTCCCTTTTCTTAACTTCTCTGTATTTCCTGCAAATTATGTTGATGGAATAGATTTCCGTCAGTGTGACCACATTTGAACACAATCATTCTTTCAGAGATGAGTGTTGCTGTATCAACACTCTTTTAATCTTTGGGATTAAAAGCTTCAACTAACAGATTAGGCAAAGGCAACACTATGGTAAATACCCATTATCCTTCAGCTTTTTCCATTTTTAATCATTTATTTTTTGAGGGCATTTGAATTCTGTCAAAATTGCAATCTCCTATTGATTTTAATTCTGTTCTCCAGAAACTGTGAACAAATTACATCCATAGCTAAATGCCTTTAATTTTAAGGCCAATTAATGATTTAGGATGAGTATGTTATTCTAGATTGTTAAAGCAATGTGAATATAACTATTTTTACCCTTGTAAACAGATCTTCTGTCAGTCCATAAAATGTACTGGTCAGAAGGACATGTGGTTCCATCTAAGAAGGAAGGAAGATTGTCTCAAAAAGGATGATGAGCAAGTTCTAAAATGAACTTTCCTGACACCTAATACCCAGGAAAGCATGTCAAGAGGAGCAATATTGCTGTTACAACCTATATAGGATAATGCCTATCCTGAAATGCTCACCCTGGTTTTTCCCATGATGCCTCTACATCTTTCAACATTAAATAAGACAATAGAGTTTGATTTCTTTCTTTTCTGCAACTATAAAAGATGAATGTCAATGATTTAAAATATATCTTAATTCTAAAATGTGAAACAACAAAAGGAAAATATGGGTATCATTTAAAATATGATGTTTGACAAGCAGGAAATGCTATAAAATTTTAGTGTAGAACACCTTACTTGCAGCTCACTCAGCCAAAGTGAAATGGTGAATCTACAAATAAGATAAGTCTAAATCAGTACATGGCTATAAACCACACACATATACACACACAAACAAGCACACAAGCACATATGGACACATACATGTACACACTCACATGGCTGACAATAACCCAGAGACAACACAGAATAAACACAATAGAATGAAAACTTCAGTGTTTTGGCTCAGTCAACAAAGTCTACATCCTCAGTTGTAAGAAATTGAGGGAGAAAGAGCTTTTAGTGTTATGAAAAAGTTGGTCTATAAAAATGACAAAAGACAATTGTAAGAAAGTAAGGAAGTATGACTACTCAATTCTAAGAAAAGTTGGAACAATGTGATATAATTGGCCACTTGAAAGCTACTAAAAGTTTGATGGTATATAAAATGTGTTTTTTCCTGTTGAAATTTTCTCCTGAATTCTAAAACTGAGACAATATGACACATTAACTTCAAGTGATTATTAATGTAAAGGTTATCCTACTTGCATGAGCACATACAAGCACACTAGGACCCCTTAGTCCGACTTGGGAAGATTACATGAAAATACACAGCTGAGAGGGTAACTTTTGTATTCAGATATATTCACTTTCTAAAGTTTGAAATGACCTATTAGAAATGTTTCTGTTGTGAGAATCTCTGTGTTTTGGGGGAATTCTAGAGTAGCAGATATGATGAGAAAATCTAGCTGACATTAATTATCATTATGCCTAAGATAAAACCTCTCCTCACCTTAGTTGATGGTAAGTCCATCCACCATTTCATAGAATACTGAAAGTGATATTGTACATAAAATTGTCTTATATAAATTATATAGCAAAAATTATTTTACTAGACAAATTTACTAGACTATATATACATATACACATATGTATATATAATATGTGTATGTATATTAGGCTAGGATCCACATATGAGGAACAACACATGCTTTCTTTCTTTCCTTTCTTTCCTTTTTCTCCTTCTTTCATTCTGTGAATGTGACCTCACTTAATATTGCACATTGTAAATCCATAAATCTGCAAAAATTTGTAATTACTCAGAAAAGTCTAGTAATTGAGGAAACACAGAAGACAAGAAGAACCGGTAAGAAGGAGAAGGAGGGAACATTGTGAGTAGAGTAGGAACCAAATATAAGTCAGTTCTTCAATTTGATACTCAACCAAACAGAATAAAATCCTTATACTGAGATTACCCTCTCAGCATTGCATTTCTATGTAAACTTTCTACATTGAACTAGAAGATTCTGGTATATCTGCATGTGCTTGTACATGTAGGAGATGCTCACAAACCCAGTAAATTCCTCCTTCCCCTGTTCTGCAACATTATCTGTTTTGGTGTTAATGAAGAATAACATACAAGTTTAAAAGGAAATGCACTAATTTTACTCCTCTTTAATGATTCTGAAACAATTTTTCCTCTTGCAAACAAAATGCAATGCCATGATTTCAGATATTAGATTATAAGAGAAGCCCTATATTGAGCAGACCTTGGGCACAAGCTCTGCAGCCAGTCCCACAACACTCAGAGGAATCTCCACTCCCAGGCGCTCTGAAACACACAGGGTCAGAGGTGAGGAGGACCCAACATCTGTCCCAACACTGGGAGTAACTGGGTCCAGCAGGACCAGGCATGCAGGGGCAATGTCAGCCCAGTGACTTGGGTTCCTTCCAATCTGTCTGGGCTGGTGACCTGAGCAGACCTTGGGTGCAAGCTCCACAGCCAGTCCCACAACACACAGTGGAAGCCCCACTCCCAGGTGCTCTAACAAGCCCAGGGTCACAGGATCCCAGAATCACAGGATCACAGAGACAGCTTGACTCTGAGGAGTTCTCACACAACCAGGATCACAGGAAGGACAGGCTGCAGTCAGATTTAGCAAGGGCAGGTAGCACTAGAGATAACCAGATGGTGGGGGTCAAGCATAAGAAAATAAACAACACAATCCAAAGTCACTTACCATCATCAGAACCCAATTTTCACACCATAGCAAGTCCTGGACACACCATTACACCAGAAAGCAAGATTCAGATATAGAGTCACTTCTCATGGTGGTGATACAGGACTTAAGAAAGACATAAATAGCACCCTCAAACAAATACAGGAGAACACAGGTAAACAGCTAGAAGCCCT
>NW_022196904.1:43969762-43971483 GCF_008632895.1 Mastomys coucha | reverse complement strand
GTAAGGGAAAAAAGGCAAGTAACATATAAAGGCAGGCCTATCAGAATTACATCAGATTTCTCACCAGAAACTATGAAAGCTAGAAATCCTGGGCAAATGTCATATAGACCCTACAAGAACACAAATGCCAACCTAGGCTACTATACCCAGCAAAACTCTCAATTACCATAGATGGAGAAAACAAGATATTCCATTCCAAAACACAATTTACACAATATCTTTCCACAAATCCAGCCCTACAAAGGATAAAACATGGAAAACATCAATATAAGGAACAAAAGTACACCCTAGAAGAAGCAAGAAAGTAATCTTTCAACAAATCGACAAAACCTAATTCCACCTCTTACAACAAAAACAACAGGAAGTAACAATTACTTTTTCTTAATATCTTACTATGAAAATTAATATTACTAACATATCCTAATCGATTGAAATCCAATAATATGAGGAATTAGAAATTTATTGATTGTCATCCAATGGTCTCTCTAATTTGGTAATTGGAGAAATAGGTCCAACATTGTACAATCTATCTACACTGTCAGCTTGTTTGTGACTGTATCTGGCTGTGTACAACATAAGAGTCTTGAAATCTTGCTTCTCTTATCTCAGCCTCTCTATTAGTTGTATTGTTTATTTCATGTTTTTATACTATACTGTAGTTTTCAGAACAGCTTATATATTTCAAAACTATTTATATACCCAAAAGAAACACAGACGATTAACTTGGGAGGTTGCTTGTAAGAGAACAACAAAGAGTGAGACTAAATGCTTTGCTTGAAGTTTGTAACTCTTGTATTAAGTTTGAAGAAGAGGACTTTATAAGTTACTCTTTCTCTGAGATGAATGCTTTTCCAAATTATCATAGCTAATGAACCAAATTCCTACCCTCACCTAATGTCTGTGCTAACCTCCAAACAGAACCATTGTTCATTGAAACAGTTGGTGAATGACTTTATGGATAGACCATCTTAATACCTACACCATTTCTTAAATGAATGTAACCTATTCTCTGTGGGCTGAGAATAAATTCACTCATACAAGTCAAATAGCTTTGACCATAGCAGGAAGTCTGTATCCAAAAATCCTGTCTACAATTCATTTCTTGGTGCAGCAGCACTATCAACTCTCAGCTTAGCTTAGGAGATAAAATCCTTTGGTGATGTGATGGTCATTGAAGTACAGCCTTATTACAATGAAATCCAATGTCTAAAAATTGTTCTTATTTTGGGCTTGTACCACAGTAAGAGCCAAGATTTTAAACTCTAATAAATACAAAACAAAAAACAAAAAGACTTTATATATTTATGTTCATTTAAGAACATACTAGTAGTAATGTATTATTTTGAAATAACAGTTAATATGTTTGGAGTTACTTAAAATTTATATTGAGAAATATATATTTTCACTATTGCTGTAGACAAGCGTCTAAATAAGACTGTTAAATTGATTGTTGTCTTATATCAAACAAATTTTATAATACTTATTTTTATTGTTGTAATATTTTATAAATTTTTAAGTAATATGACAAAAAAGATATTGTAGGTATTGAAGGGGGGTCTCTGGAAGGAGTTGGGGTACAAAATGGAAACAAAATATGATTTAATTCTATTTACTTAAAATATGGTTTTAAATGTTAACTAATTCAGATAAATTGAAATCATGTAACTTTTCTCATCATAATGCAAGAAAAGTTAAAAAAAATAAAATCCAAACTACTCTTT
>NW_022196904.1:43912379-43969309 GCF_008632895.1 Mastomys coucha | reverse complement strand
CTGAGGGTACTACTTAGTTCATATTGTTGTTAGTCCTAAGGGGCTGCAAACCCCTCAGGTCCATTGGAATGTCTATTGAAGCCCTGTGAGCATCTGCTTCAGAACCCTTGATATTCGAAAAAATGCTATCTAACAATGATCAGTTAAATACTTTATAAATACTAGCTAAAACTTAATGATTGTCATGTTGTCTCTCAAGTTAAAATGATAATGTTATATGTTTGATGATTATACTCATTTTTAAGAGGATAAAAATGAGGTAAAATTGCTACTATGAACTGTCTACAGTCAAATACTAGTGAGAAGTATAATCCAGACATTTTTAATTTAGTCAATTATTGGTTTCCTAAGTTATCTGTGGCAATATAAATGAAAACTTAGTGACACATATGAAAATAATTTATACCCCAAATCAACAAAATAACATTTTTGATTTTGAAGAATATAACACATTTTGGTAAAAACCAATGTCTTTGTCACCTTTAAATTCTGTTTCTTAATAATTTTTGATTTCAAGGACTTTTAACATTTTTGATATCCTAGATATTTCCATTGCTGAAGGGTTTATTTCTTTTAGATATTTTAATTTAATAGAAATGTGCCCTCTAAAGAAGGCAATTAATATCACACAATGCTAGATTTTCTGAAAGTAGACAGAAAGCCACATGAAAGTAAATTTAATTTGTATAAGGTCATAGCACATTACTTTTGTTAAATATATGCTTAAAAGGAAAATATACCATCCAGTATTCTGTAATCCAAGACTCGACTTATTAATAAATACTTTTCATCAGAAAAAACATTTAGTTTATGAAAGTATTTTCATTTCAATTATAATGTTTCTATTAATGTGCTTTGTCTTTTATTAAATTAAGATCAGAGCAACTGAATTGGATCTTTTGTGCCAGATGTTTTAAATATAATATTTTTTCTCCGGTAAAGGTTCTTGAGTGGAGACAATAATATAAATTTAAACATTGTCTGTTTTTTTGTGTATTGTCATTTTGGGTTATGAAATGAAATGTCCTTGGTTCTAAAATACACATTGTTTAGACACTATGAAATATACACAATTCGTACAACTTAAATTTCTAATAGCATCATGGTCTTAAGTGATGCTTGAAATGTCAAGGTTAATTACTTTCAACAGCTTCAAACTTCTTGATTCAAAGTTGGTGAATGGGGTATTTATCTATTCTGGCTAAAGTGCTTTCAAGGTTGGTTTTCTGGTATGTGAGCTCTAACTCATAAGTTTCTGTTCACTTCAATATTTTGATGAGTCAGATGCTTGACACATCCAGGTCAGGCTTTGATGGGAGCTACAATCATATTTTAAACATTCTTCCTCTTTTATCTAGAGTGTCAGATGTCTCAATGGAGCTCTTCACTCCAGTTAAAGAAACTGCAACCAGATATGCAAACAAAATCACATTTAAATTGTTAGCTCCAACTTCTCTAAACTGTCCAGCTGTATCGTGCTTACTATGAATAATTAGCTAAACATAACCTCTTACTTTGGAGATGGAAAAAGGAAACAGAAAGTTTCCTTTTGTCATAAGTCTGTCTTCAAGGTTCAATAGTTATGTCTGCAGTTGTCAAGGTAACCAAGCGGTGCATTTACTAAGCAGCACAGTATGGGGCAAGCGAAATTTCAATTGTGTAAAACCTATGCCATGGATCAAGGGAATGGAGATATGCAATTACTGTGATCATCTAGAACCTTTTCTACAGTGATAAATTCATTGCCTTCATATAATTGGGCCTCACAAATATGTTCATCTCTCCATACTCTTAAATCTGCGGAAATAGCCTAAACCTCTTTACCTCTAATAGAACATTCAGTCAGCAAAATCTGTGTATGTTCAAGAAAGCCAGCTGCCACATATGTCTTCAGTGATGCTGCTACTTCTAGTAACTTAAAATAATTTCCTACCACTGTTACTGTCATTCCTGGCACATTGTTTTAGATGGAGATTAATAGATAAGTGTCATTTCCAAGAGTTCTCATGTTCTTTTAAACCATTCACGTGGGTGGTCTACTGCAATTCTGGTTAGTGCAGAGCTTGTGTTCAAGAATTATGTTTATATGTTTTTTTCAGTGTTGTGTACTGAACACAAGGTTGTGTGAATGCTAAACAATACCTTCAGCATCTAACTATCCAACTACACCCCCAGTGCATTCAATTGGCAGAACACACACACACACACACACAACACACACATCCATACACACACATACTACACAAAATAAAAGATTAATATTTTAGATAACCTTAAAAACAACAGTAGTATATAGCATTTAAAGAGAAAAGACATGAATTCTTTCAACCAATGACAGTGTTGTATTAGAATGTGTGATTATTTTTTTCTGTTATGGTGATGGACACCTATAATCCCAAAACTTGGATTACAGAGATGAGAGTCTGGAATATCAAGGGCATCCGTATTTAATATAAGGAAATGGAGACCAGACTGGGGTACTTGATAAAAATAAATTGAGAGACATAACTCCACCAAATAGAAAACAAAATCAAATAAATAAATATCACAGAAACTATGATTGTTCTAAATTCAAAATTTATCAATACTGAGTCAGAAAACACATTATACTATAAAAAAATGACAAAAGTCTAGTTTGTTGAAATTTTCCTATTTGAAGCCATTTTTAACACTGAACTTACTTTATTGATAAGAAATAAGACTTATAAACTCCTCCTTAGAAATTGTGCTGACTGGACCATAAAACCAGTTTTTAATGAGGGCACAACTACCAAGCCTTTAATGACAAATTTTTATACATGTGACATTTGGGATGAATCTGAGGAGAAAATGGGCTACACATTCGAAGGTATAATAGGTTACTTTTAGAATATTTATTCTTTTTGCATCTTAGACTTTTCTAAAGCTTCTGTAAGTTATGTTATATAAAATTATTATTCTAGGTAGTGTGATATATTAAAAACAAAGTATACCTAACACTAACATTCTAATTTACAACTTTTAACTTAAGAATGATATTTCTAAGTTTAAGTGATTAGCTGGTAACTTTCCTTACAAGTTTATAAAGTATGCTGGTTATTATAAGATAAATATTTAAAAGGTAGAATTGAAAGTCCTTTGGCAATTTATAGTTCCCTTTTTTCTTTTCTGATTTTTTTATTAAATACAATTGAGTCATTTTCCCTCTTCACTTTTTCCTTCCCATACTTTCCATGTATTGCATCCCTGCTTTCTCTCAAATTCATGACTCTATTTTATTTAGTTTTTATTTTTGCATATCTGCATAGATATATAATTATAACTCACTGAGTTTGTTTAGTGTTCTTGTAAGTTTATGACTTCAGAGATAACAACTTAAAATCATATAATAAATTAGAAAACTTGTCTCTTGGAAAAACTAATTCTCTCTCTCTCTCTCTCTCTCTCTCTCTCTCTCTCTCTTTCTCTCTCTTTCATAGTAGTAGTAGTAGTAGTCCTTAGAAGTGTAATTAATTCCCTAGGAGGTGATAATAAGATTTACCCTTTTGTGATAGCATGTCTATGTTGTACTTAACAATATCATAAATGGTAATCTATAATTCTTCAAAGGTATAATGAAAAATATACTACCTGCTTTACTTAGAGTAATACATTATCTATTTAATAAAACTTTATCTATGGACATTACTGGTCACTTCATGTATGTTCTTAGTTAATTCATCTCAATTGGAAATTGTAGGCATTAATTTAAGTGTCAGTGCTCATCTCAATAACCAGGAATAGTTCTTGGGATTATCCACATGAACGTTCTTCACTGTTGTCAGCCTCTGCAACTGACTGGCTGATATAATCAGAAAGCATAAGGAGATTGCTACTGTTAATAAGGTCAACTTGGCAGGAGATAGAATCACTGAAACATGGCTGGGAAGGATGATTTAGATTAGGATGCTGAGGTGAAAAATCATTACACCCAAAGTGTGTACTGCCACCCCACAGTGCCAAACATCTTAAACTGATTGAAAGTAGAAAATGTGATGGCTCCAGCTGTCCTCTCTCTTTTCTCACTGACTTTGTACACAATGTCACAGCTGCCTCCAGTACCTGCTTCCAGGAATTCCCTGCCATGAAGAACCACAGTACCCTGCAGCAGTGAGCCAAAATTCACTCTTTCCCATTATCCTGTTTGTGTCAGTGTATTTTATCACTGCTAATGGAAAATAACTAACTTAGAGTCCAAAGAGATAACATATCAGAAATGCTGGCTATGCTGGTAGCTAGTGTCATACTGAAGGTCTTTAGTATCTTAGCAAGTCTGTTCTAGTTTGTTAGGAGGAATCTTAACTTCCTTCTAAGAGGGGTTTATATACTTAACATCATGAAAGTGAAGAACCTGTTGTTTGTTCATTCCAGAAGCTTTATAAAAGTATCAATAACTTCTCTTTTCTAATATTCTCTTTGGAACACTCTAAGAGACAATGGCCTATTTCTTTAATGAAAATCATTTTACATATTGGGCAAGAGGTCATTTTTTCCAACAGTTTGGTGATTTAACAAGCAGAAACACATGAATGTATTTTAAATATATATCTATTTCTTCTTAAACTCATAAAACCATCCTGTCCGAGCATGGGCTCTAGAGACTCTATACTTCAGTCGAAAGTCTGGTTTTATAACTCTTTACCTACTTGGTAAACTCATAAAAATTAGCAATGATCTATCATTGATTCCTGATTTTAAAACTATATCAGCCTCTTGAGAACAAATAGAATTTCTTCAATTTGACATTTTCAAAATTGTCTAGTGAACACACATTAGAGAAAAAGACTATAATGATCTAGAAACTAAGAAATGCAGTCTAGTCTAATCTAACTACCTATACTTAGTATTATTATAATGTAGGCCTGCATATAGGAGCAAACTTTATACACCAACCAGAGGACCTGGATATTATGATCAAAACAAATTTCTTTAGGAAACTTAGGGGATTTGTTCCCTCTGTTTACCTAGTATCTGTCCTCCATTCTGCCCTTACTGCCATTTATTCAGTGTCTGCCCACCATTCTGACCTTTCTGCTACTTAGCTATATAGCCCTATAGAGACTCAACCGTTTCTGCCTTTTATTCAACACAGTTGCAGTAGAAAGGATGATTCTTAATTCCTTATCAAAATGTGTGTATGAATTAAGACAGTCATAATATACAGTGATTCAACCTGATCGAGCAGAGACTGAGTGAGCTGAGATACATGTGGCAGGGCCTCCAGTCTGTCCTTCAACTGAGATTATGCAGAAGGTATTCCTGAATGAAGCACACAGCAAGGACACTCAGTGAAGACTGAATTTATCATGCTAACATTCAGAAGTGTTCGCGCACTCTCTCTCTTTGTGTTGGGTCAGCTTTTATGTCAGCTTTCACAAAAGTCACTGAAAACACACTTGTCTCTGGATAATTGTATATATCTTATAGAAACTACCTTTCCCCTTTAAAAAAGGGGGAGAGATGATGAGGAAAATGGAGAGGAACAAAAGAAATTGCAAGCACATTGCTAAGAGTTTGTGATCAGAGCCAAAATGATATCTGTTCTGAGATTGGAGGCAAAAATATTTACTAAGTTTATTTTATTTCTTCTTCTATTTCAGATCTCAGATGGACATCAGTTCTATCTCTTGCACTAGATTTGTTGGATGGATGTTTGAAATAAGAAATCTCTGAAAAAAAAAAGAAATCTCTGTAGATTCACTTCCAAGGGAAATTGGAAAAATGTAAAAGAAAAAATGTGACATTGAAAGTGACAAGTGTTTTTAGAAAGGAATGTTAAAGAGATGGGAGAAACATTTTTAAATTCAGAAAATAGAAACCCAGAAAACAGAAAACTCAAATGGAAATGTGTGTAATAAAGAAGAATATTGACAGGAATATCCATTGTGGCTCTATATAGCTTATTATTTTATTTATTCTTAAAAATAATCTGCCACAACTGAGCTGGAATTCACCCTCTGCCTAGGTAAGAAGATCACGGAAGCCAGAATCTCATTGACACTCCACAGCAGCAAGTAATGCCTCAGATATCAACTGTATATATGAGGAATCCAATGATCTGTACTGCCTGGCAGTACCAAGACACTGCTCTCCCCAACTCTGCTGGGATGGTGTCTTAGAAGAGAGAGGCATGAATAATGCAAGCAATCTTGTCTACTCATGGTGAAAAATGCCCTGGTTTCAGCTGAAATTTATTGTTAAAGGGGAAAATTGAAAATCAACAGAAATGGTATCGGACATCACCACTGAGATGGATTAATGAGTTGACAAATGTTTATTTTTAACACATATCCTTTACTCGACACTGTCATTATGCAGGTAGTTCCCTGGAAACACTCCTGGACTAGGAGTTATGGTACTAGGCTAACATAAAAACAAAGTTATCTGGCTTGTGGGACAGAGAATAATAATATTGAGCAATAGGGATGAACAGGTGATAACATTCGTGATTATAAATAGATTACTCCAAATGCTATGGAACTCTAGATTTAGGATGACAGAACTTATACTGTAGGAACAAAGAGGTTTTCCAAAAAGCACACAAATAGTCTGTGTGTCACAGGGTAACAGAGAACATGTCATGCAGGTGACAGGAACAAGCAGCACAAGGCAATTGAAACACAGTGAGAATTTCAGTGTGCCTGACACCAAATGTCCAAAGTTGTTTGTAGAGACAGAGATGACAGTCAGGGCTATATCCTAAGTTCCTCACCTGACACTAGGCTTATTTTTTTTTTTATTTAATCCACAAATTGATGGCTTCCCCAAACTAACCAGAGTGTAGAAAACCCATGTACACTTTGTACATTTTAAATGACATAAATCACAGGAGAGAGCTTTAATATGTGGAGTAAGATGAGAATATTAAAAAAGACACAATAGTATGTGGAACTGACAGAAATGGAGAAACATTGGAAGCCAGGGAGTATAGAGAAGATAAGTAAAGTTTTCAGACTGGAAGCTGTGAGTGATGCAAGGTATTTTATAGATGTGAGGAAACACCCCCACCAATTACATCATGAAGATCCGTGATATTCTGTTAAGCTCTATTCTAGAGTAAGGGTTTGGTGGAAGATTTTACTTGTTTATTCACATTATTGAAGAAGGACGTGAGAGGAAATGAGGAGAGAACAATAAAATATCAGCAGCTTCACATATTCCAAGAACTGAGGAAATGCAGCTAACATCTAGATCTGTCTGCTTCCAATATTTATCCCTATACAAAAGCTAATTTTATATCCTATATGTATACATTACATATTATATATGTACATATATTATATATATATATATATATAAAACTCAGCCATTTAAAAATATAAATCTCCATTAAAATTTAGACTATTAAACATAATGTGTCTTTGAATATTTTTAAAACCCTCAACACTTTATGTATTAAGACAGGCTTTCTCTATCTGGATTTTCAAAAGAAGCCGTGGACTTTCTGGAAATTATTTTGTAGACCAAACTGTATTCAATATGAAAGTGTCTTTCAAAGCAAAACATATTTGTGGGGAGTATATCTTGGGAGATTCACCTATACATTAAAGTCATGGACACTATTTCTGTTTGTGTCCATGATGAAAGATAAGAGCCTATTCCTTTGTGCTTCCATGGGTTTATCTTGTAATGTCTAATATCATCTCATGTCTGGATTCAACTTACTCTCTTTATATCTGTACCCAATAATAGAAGTACATATTTAAACATGTTATCAAGATTTCTTCAAGTAACTTCTTAGTACAGTTTTATTTGATATGAGCACTCTTAGAAAGTTTCTACTATTTTTTTGGTATTTAAAATTATGTCCATGATATCTAATTTTAATTCTGCAGTACATGTTCATTAACAATGATGTCCATACAGATCTTGTAAATTAACATGTATATGTATCAACCAAAAGTCTGCTTTAAAAATGATCTACTATGTTTCTAAACAGCAGCATAAGAATTTGGAGAACTTCTCAATATTGTTGGATATTAAAGTCTACTTATGTTTACTATGTGTGTGTGTCCATGTGAGGAAAAGTGTCTCAGAAAGCCAAAAGAGGGTGCTGTATCTACTTGAACTTGAGTTACAGGTGGTTGTGAGTTGCTTATTTTGGGTACTAGGAACTAAATTCTGGCCTCTGCCAGAACAGGGAGAGTTCTCAACCACTAAACATGTATTCAGCACCAGACATTAAAGATTTTTTTAAAAAATGTTTTTATTGGTTATTTTATTTACTTTTCAAATGTTATCCCCTTTCTTAGTTTCCCATGCATAAATTCCCTATCCCATTCCCCCTCCTTTGTTTCTATGAGGGTGATCACCCACCCACGCACCCAATCTCACCTCACCTCCCTAGCTGGTTCATTCCCCCATGGTGGCTCATTGAGCCTCCACAGGACCAAGAGACTCCCCTGCCATTGATGACAGATAAGGAAATCATCTGCAATATATGCAGCTGGAGCCATGGGTCCCTCCATGGCTCCCTCTTGTGTTGGTTGTTTACTTCCTGGAAGTTTTGAGGGGGTCTATTTGGTTGGTACTATTTTTCTTCCTATGGGGTTGCAAACAGCTTCAGTTTCTTCAGTCCTTCCTCTAACTCCTCCATTGGAGTCCTTGTGTTCTATTCAATGGTTGGCTGCATGCATCCACATCTGTATTGGTCAGGCTCAAGCAGAGACTCTCAGGGGACAGCTTTACAAGGCTTCTGTCAGCAAGCTCTTCTTGGCATAGTGTCTGGGTTTGCATATGGGATGGATCCCCAGTTGGGGAAGTCTCTGGATGGCCTTTCCTTCAGTCTTTGCTCTAAAATTTGTCACTGCATTTCCTTTAGACAGGAGCAATTCTGGGTAAAGATTTTTGAGATGGTTGGTGGCTTCATCCCTCAATCGGGGGCTGTGCTTATCCTCTGGATAAGGTCTCTACTGGTTCTCTCTCTTCTTTTTTGGGTATTTCAGCTAATGCCATCCACTTTGGGTCCCAGGAACTACCTGTTTCCTGGCATCTGGGACTTTCTAATTGCTACCTCTAGTTCCACATTTGCCACTGTTACACACCTCTGTTCAATTTTCTGACCCTTTGTATTTCTCCCCAGTCGCCTCTCACATCTGACACTGCCCCCATTTTCCCTTACTCTCTTCCTCCCGTGCCCCTCCCTCCTCCCTCCAGTGAATATTTTGTTCTTTCTTTTAAGTAAAGTTGAAGTATCCACACGTTGTTCTTCCTTATTCTTGAGACTCATGTGGTCTATGAGTTGTATCTTGAGTGTTCTGAGTTTTTTTTTTACCTAATATCCACTTAGCAGTGGTTATATGCCAGGTGTGTTCTTTTGTGACAAGGTTACCTCACTCAGGATGATATTTTCTAGTATTATCTATTTACTTGTGAATTTCATGTAGCAATTGTTTTTAATAGCTGAGTAATACTCAACTGTGTAAATATACCACATTTTCTATATCAATTCCTCTGTTGAGGAACATCTGGGTTCTTTCCAGCTTCTGATTATAATAAATAAGGCTTCAATGAACATAGTGGAGCATGTGTCCTTGTTACATGTTAGAGAATCTTTTGGTATATGCCCAGGAGTGCTATAGTGGGGTCCTCAGGTAGTACTATGTCCAATTTTCAGAGGAACCACCAGACTGATTTCCAGGATTATTGGACCAGCTTGCTATCCCATCAGCAATGGAGGAGTGTTGCTCTTTCTCAACATCCTCTCTAGCATCTGCTGTCACTGGTGTTTTTGATCTTAGCCATTCTGAACGGTGTGAGGTAGAATCTCAAGGTCCTTTTGATTTGCATTTCCTGGTTCACTAAGGATGTTGAACATTTATTTAGGTGTTTCTCAACCATTAGAGATTTCTCAGTTGAGAATTTTCTCTTTAAGTATCACATACTTAATAGGTTTATTTGGTTGTATGGAATCTAACTTCTTGAGTATTTGTATGTATTGGATATTAGTCTTCTATAGGATATAGGGTTAGTAAAGATCTTTTCCCATTCTATAGGTTGCAATTTTGTCCTTTTGACAGTGTGCTTTCCCTTACATTAACTTTATGAGATCCCATTTGTTTGAGCCATTGTTGTTCTGTTCAGGAAAGTTTCTCCTGTGCTCATGTGTTTGAGGCTCTTTCCTAATTTCTTAGGCTCAGCGTATCCAGTTTCATGTGGAGATCCTTGATCCACTTGGACTTGAGCTTTGTACAAGGAAATAAAAATGGATTAATTTATATTCTCTTACATATAGATATCCCTTTGGACCAGAACCATTTGTTGAAAATGCTGCCTTTTTCCAATTGATTGGTTTTGGCTTCTTTGTCAAAAAACCAGAATACTTTAGGTGTTTGGATTTAATTCTTAGTCTTCAGCTCAATTCCATTTATATACAGATCTATCTCTGGACTAACAACGTGCAGTTTTTATAGCTATTGCTCTGTAGTAGAGGGCAGGGATGGTGATTCCCCACGTTTTCTTCTAATTATTGAGAATAGGTTTTATTATCCTGGGTTTTTTGTTGTTCCAAGTGAATTTGAAAATTGCCCTTTCTAGCTCTCTGAAGAAATGATTTGGAATTTTGATGGGGAATGCACTGAATCTGTATATTGCTTTTGGTAAAATGGCCATTTTTACTATGTTAACCCTGACAAACCATGAGCATGAGAGATCTTTCCATCTTCTGAGGTCTTCTTCTATTTAATTCTTCTGAGACTTGAAGTTCATGACCTACATATTTGTGACTAGCTTGGTTAGAGTCACACCAAGATATTGCATATTATTTGTGACTATTGTTAAGGATGTCATTTCCTTAATTTCTTTCTCAGCCTGTTTATCGTTTGAGTAGAAGAAGGCTACTGATTTGTTTGAGTTAATTTTATATCCAGCTACTTTGTTTAAGTATACCATCATATCATCTGCAAATAGTGATATCTTGAATTATTCCTTTCCAATTTGAATACCTTTGACTTCCTTTTTGTCATCTAATTGCTCTGGCTAGAACTTCAAGTATTATACTGAATAGGTAGGGAGTGAGTGGGAAACCTTGTATAATCCCTGAGTTAAGTGGGATTGCTTCAAGATTCTCTCCATTTAGTTTGATGTTGGCTATTGGTTTGCTCTATATTGCTTTTATTATGTTTAAGTATGGGCCTTGAATTCCTGATATTTCCAAATCTCTTAACATGAAGAGCCATTGAATTTGTCAGATGCTTTTTCCCCATTTAATATAATGATCATGTGAGTTTTTTTTCTTTTAGTTTCTTTATATAATGGATTACTTTGATGAATTTCTGTACATTAAACCATCCCTACATTACTGAAATGAAGCCTATTTGATCATGGTCAATGATTGTTATGATGTGTTCTTTCTTGGATCTGTTTGCGAAAATTTCATTGAGATTTTTTGCATCAATTTTCATAAGGGAAATTGGACTGAAGTTCTCTTTATTGAGTCTTTGTGTGGTTTCGGTATAACCATAATTGTGCCTTCATGGAACAATTGGGTAGTGTTTCTTCTGTTTTTATTTTGTGGAATAGTTTGAAGAGTATTGGTATTAGGTTGTCTCTGAAGGTGTGATAGAATTCTCCACTAAACCTCTCTGGTCCTGGACTTTTTTTAGTTGAGAGACTTTTAATGACTGCTTCTATTTCTTTAGGCATTATGGGACTGTTTAGATGGTTTATCTGATCTTGATTTAACTTTGGTACCCAGAATCTGTCTAGAAAATTGTTCATTTCATCCAGATTTTCCAGTTTTGTTGAATATAGGCTTTTGTAGTAGGATCTCATGATTTTTTTGGATTTCTTCATTTTCTGTTGTTATATCTCCTTTTTTATTTCTGATGTTGTTAATTTTGGTATTGTCTCTGTGCCCTTTAGTTAGTCTGGCTAAGAGAGTTATCTATCTTGTCGATTTTCACAATGAACCAGCTCTTAGTTTTATTGATTCTTTGAATAGTTCCTTTTGTTTCTACTTGGTTGATTTAAGCCCTGAGTTTAATTATTTCCTCTTGGGTGTATTTGCTTCTTTTTGTTCTAGAACTTTCAGATGTGCTGTTAAGCTACTAGAGTATCCTCTCTCCAGTTTCATTAAGGAGGAACTCAGAATAATGTGTTTTCCTCTTAGTACTGCTTCCATTGTGTCCCATGATATTGGGTATGTTGTGCCTTCATTTTAATTAAATTTTTAAGTCTTTAATTTCTTTCTTTATTTCTTCCTTGACTAAGTTATCATTGAGTAGAATTGTTCAGCTTCTATCTGTATATGAGCTTTCTGTTATTTTTGTTGTTGTTGAAGACCAGCCTTAGTTCATGGTGATTTGATAGAATGTATGGGATTATTTCAATCTTCTTGTATCTGATGAGGCCTGTTTTGTGACCAGCTATATGATCAATTTTGGAGAAGGTACCTTGAAGTGCTAAGAAGAAGGTATATTCTTCTGTTTTAGGATGAAATGTTCTGTAGATATCTGTTAAATCCATTTGGTTCATAACCTCTGTGAGTTTCACCATATCTCTGGTTTCTGTTTCAATGATCTATCCATTGATGAGAGTGGGGTGCTGAAGTCTCCCACTATTATTATGTGAGGTTCGATGTGTGCTTTGAGCTTTAGTAAAGTTTATTTTATGAATGTGGGTGCCCTTGCATTTGGAGCATAGATGTTCAGGATTGAGAGTTCATCTTGGTAGATTTTTTTTCCTTTGATGTGCATGAAGTGTCCTTCCTTATTGTTTTTGATAACTTTTAGTTGAAAGTCCATATTGGAATAGCTACTCCCACTGTTTCTTGGGACCATTGGCTTGGGATTTTCTTTTCCCTGCCCTTTACTCTGTGGTAGTGTCTGCCTTTGTCACTGAGGGTGTGTTTCCTGTATGCAGCATAATGCTGGGTCCTGTTTACATATCCAGTCTGTTAGTCCATGTCTTATTATTGGGGAATTGAGTCCAGTGATGTTAAGAGATATTAAGTAATAGTTATTGTTGCTTCCTGCTACTTTTGTGGTTAGAGGTGGGATTATGTTTGTGTTGCTATCTTCTTTTGGGTTTGTTGAAAGAAGATTACATTCTTGCTTTTTCTAGGGTATAGCTTCCCTCTTTGTGTTGGAGTTTTCCATCTATTATCTTTTGTAAGGCTGGATTTTTGTAGATATAGGATATTGTGCAAATATGGTTTTGTCATGGAATATCTTGGTTTCTCTATTTATGTTCATTGAGTGTTTTGTTGGGTATAGTAGCCTGGACTGGCATTTTTGTTCTCTTAGGGTCTATATGATATCTGCCCAGGATCTCTGGCTGTTATAGTCTCTGGTGAGAAGTCTGGTCTAATTCTTATAGGTCTGCCTTTATGTTACTTAACTTCTTTCTCTTACTGCTTTTAATATTTTTCTTTGTTTTATGCATTTGGTGTTTTGACTATTATGTGACAGGAAGAATTTCTTTTCTGGTCTAATCTATTTGGAGTTCTGTAGGATTCTTGCATATTTTTGGGTATCTCTTTCTTTAGGTTATGGAAGTTTTTTTCTATAATTTTGTTGAAGATATTTACTATTAAAGACATTACTATAATTTTGTTGAAGATATTTAAATGAGTATCTTTGCTCTCTTCTATACCTATTATCCTTAGGAATGCATCTGTGACTCCTGATCTTTTTCCTTTGTTTTCTATAACCAGGAATGTCTCCCTTTATATTTTCATTAATATATTTATTTCAAATTTTAGATACTGGGTTATTTTGTTCAATTCCTTCACCTGTTTATGTTTTCCTGTATTTCTTTAAGATAATCATGCTTTTTCTCTTAAAGCACTACTACTTGTTTACCTGTGTTCTTCTGTATTTTTTAAAGGGAGTTATTTATGTCCTTAAATCCCTTTACTGTCTTCATGAAATAAGAATGTAGATCTGAATCTTGCTTCTCAGGTATGGTGGGTTATCCAGGACTTGTTAGAATGGAAAAACTGTGATCTGATTATGCCAAGTAGCATTGGTTTCTTTTACTTATGTTCTTGTACTTGTGTCTTGCTACCTATGGTTTTCATTGGCTTTGCTATCTCTGACTGTATCTTGTCACTCCAGTGAGCCTTGATATGGCAGCACTCCTGGTGGCTTAAGCTTTCTCTGGGTAGGATTGCAGTGTGGAGATCTATAATACAGCATTAGCTCCTGCACACAGACAGAAACCTGAAGAATCATGTCCCAGGATATCCTGAGGTTCCTGCATCCACCATGCCCTAGGTGTGTCCCACTTGGGACAGGTTTTGGAGCAGTAGTGTTGGTATCACCTGTGAGTTTGGGTGTATTAACACTCTTTGGAGACAAACTTCCTTTTGGAGGAATTAGGGTGCAGAGGGTTGTAGCACAATGTCAGAGATGGAAGTAGGAATAGATGTTAAAGTTTTTTTGAAATTTTTTATCACAGTGAATTGATACTAGGAAATATGTATTTTGAAGCAAAAATTATTTGAGGGGAGCATATCTTAGGAGATCAATATATACATTAAAGTCACAGGCCTTATTTCTGTTTGTGTCCATGGTGAGAGCTATGAGCCTATTCCTTCGGGGTTTCATTGGTTTATCTTGTAATGTCTGATAACATCTGCAAATGCTTAAATAATGACATTTTCAATAATTAAAGATTCTTTCAATAAATTGAAATATTTATTAACAAAATTTTTCTCCTATCCTAAACTTATTTTTCCTCTTCATTCCTGTGTATCACAGACTATGTAAGTATTCAATAACTGAATTATTGAACCAGCCTTCTTTTCATATTCCTAAAAAAAATTAAATAAAGATAAAAACTTGTTTAAATTTGATAAAAACCATGCTGTAGTTGCTTGTATTACATAGTAACTGAATACTAGATTAAGTTATAAAGAACACAAGCATATAATTGTTCAGTTTTGAAACAGGCTTAGTAGGTTCAAATTGAATATGGCAAATAACACAAAGGAGAATATATGTGGGTATGTTTTCTGATCTCTTTCATCTTACAATGCTATCTAGAACCTTTCATTGACTCTTAACCCTTCAGGTGTTAACTCATCAATACCCAGTGGCCTCCAAAAGCTTTTGTGTTTGAGTTGACTTTACCTATTACCTTGGCACAACCAAGAATCACTTTGGATTAAGTCTCAGTAAGAAAGTATTTAGATCAGTTTGGAGTGTGCCCATGTCTGTGGGAGACGGTCTTGGCTGTTCATTAACTCAATCTCCATGATTATGGGAGGCCCTTACTTATAGATGGCTATGAACTGAATAATTGAAAATAAAGCTGGCTAAGCATAAGCAGAAAGCAATCAGTCATCAAGAATCAATTCCTTTCTCTCTTGACTGTGGATGTCATGTGACTTGCTACTTACATTACTGCCTTGACATCACCCAAATGCTAGAGTGTACCCTGGAATTATAAGACAAGTAAAGTCTTTCTCCATTAGATGCTTCTAGTCAGCTTGTTTCTTCACAGTAACAGTAATAAAAACTAGGAAAATACAAAAAAACATAGGATATTAAAACCCCACTAATGAGTGTCTTGGTATGTATTTCCAGCACAGGAGTACAAGGGACTCCTGTATCCACATCCATTATTTCAGTACTTGTTATTATCAGTGTTTTGGTTTTTGTTTGTTTGTTTGTTTTTTGTTTTGTTTTTTCATAGTCAGTCTTACTGGAGAAAGGTGGTAGCTCACTGTGGATTTTATGTATATAAATGATTTTTTTCACATGCCTCTTGTCATCTATATATCTTTTTTCTCCCTTTTACTAGTGTACATTATAGCATAAAACACAGTTAGATTATTAAACTTTACACATGTACCTTACATACCTTGACCATATTGTTCCCATCACTCTTTTCATATTCCCCATATCTTTAGTTAAATATCAATGAAGCTCAGTTGTAAATTTAAAATATATTATTTATGTATCAATTGTATTGCTTCTAAAATTATTCATATAATAGCTAAAGTAAATCCTGTTGGGTCCTAGGAGCCTCATGTTTCTCTGTTGTCTGGGACCCTCCCATGGCTATGTGGCTATCCTCAGTTCCTCATCCTCCCTGCTACCTATTTTTACTTGATTTCTTAACCCTCTGTACCCCTTTCACATCTCTAATTTCTGATACTGACACCCTTATTTCCTCCTCCTCCTTTCTCCCTCCCTTGTCCCCCTCCCCTTCTACCTCCCACAATCATCCTGATCCCCCCTTGATACAACAGGAAAGCATCCACCCCCTGGTCTTCCTTCTTTCTACTCTCCATATGGCCTATCAGTTGGATCATAGGCATTGTGAACTTTTGGGATAAACTTTAGCCCTAACACACAGAGAAGGAGGGAACTAGAACCTGTGGAGACCACCTCTAGTAGATAGTTCCATTTTGAATCTATGGGAGTTATAATGCAAAGTTACATAGCATTCTACTTCCATTTTTAAAACAAAAAAAAAAAATAAACAAGGCCCCCAGTCAAGGGATGGTGTCACCAACCCATCTCAAAAATTTTTAACCCAGAAATGTTCCTGTCCAAAGGAAGAACAGGGACAAACAATGGAACAGAAACTGAAGGAAGGGACAACTGGGAACTGCCCCACCTGAGGATACATTATGTTTTCAGACACCAAACCCCACATGGATGCTGTGGTGAAGAGGCGTTTGCTGACAGAAACCTACTGTGGCAGTTCCTTGGGAGGTCCAGCCAGGAACTAACCAATTCAGATGTGGATGCTAGGAGCCAACCATCAGAATGAACTCAGGAAAGCTGGTGGGGGTGCTGGCAGAAGGACTGGTGTAGAGGAGGGGTGTTGAAACACCATTAGAAGAACAATATAGACTGGCCTGACTACACTACTCACATCATGATAGATTTTTACCCTGGTCTCATGTGCAAAGACAAAAATGAAATGTGCTTTGGCTAGGCTAATTGCTGACAATTATTTTGAATCTAGTTCTCCCTAGTTCTAACAAAGTCTAGACCACCAACCAAGGAGTTTACCTGGAGAGATCCATAGCTGCAGATACATATGTAGCAGAGGATGGCCTTGCCTGACAGTAATGGGAATGGAGGCCCTTGGTCCATGGGGAGGTTGAATTCTCCAGAGTAGGGAGATATTGGAGCAGTAGGGCAGGAGAGTGTGGATGGGTGGGGGAGTACTCTCATAGAGGCAAAAGGGAGGAGGGAGGGCAGAAGTGGAATGGGGCTTTAAAGAGGTAACCAGGAAGTGGGATCTTATTTGATATGTAAATGAATAGAATGACTAATACAAAAAATGAATATGACAACTAAAAAAAATTCATCTAATCTAGATATAAGCCCCTTATTAGATGAAAAAAATTAATAGCTGGAAATTTTAGTGCAACTTTTCATTGTTGGAACAACACTCAAAGAGTGACTTTGTAATATATGCATCAAGATTCAAAGCATAACCCTCTAAGAAATTGAAAACTAAGGTGAATTTACAAATCTAGGTCTTTAGAGTACTTGTACACATAAAACAAAATAAATTGCTATTGATTACTTTAATGTGATTAACTGAATTTAGCTATGGAAAACAGCGCTATATAATATCCTCAAGGTTCCTGGTCAAAAGTCAAAAGACAAAAGTGCCTGACTTTCTAGAATGGCTTTCACTACAATGTGTAGAAATAATTATCAGCAATTAGCCTAGCCAAAGCACATTTCATTTTTGTCTTTGCATATGAGACCAGGGTAGAAGTCTATCATGATGTGAATAGTGTAGAGTGTGGTCCATGGACTGACTCGCAGTGTCTACATGCAGTCCCACAACAGTTCTGCTCTGTAACTAGATATCACGTAAGCTTTCTTTACCTTCTCTCAAATGCCAGATAGATATGATGACAGTATACAACTCTCTGGCAGTTGTGAACTTCAATTGAAATAACTGATGGATGAACTTTGAGAATGATTAATACAGTGTCCAAAACCAGAATGGTTTCAGTAATAGTAAAAGGTTGCTGGTTTTCTTTGGTCTTGTCTCATTCCTGACAACATGGACCTTATATTTCATATTGTGCTATCTGAAAAACACAGATCCATTTACTTTTTATTCATACAAACTCAGAGTTTAGTCTCTGAGATGAAAAAGACTCTCCATACACATTTCTCCTCCAGTAAAAATTTTCCATTTTCCACAGTTTCCATGTTTACCCAGAGCAAGGACCAGGGAAGAGCTTGGGAGACCAAGCTCAGGATGGGTCTAGAAAAAGACAGTGTGGATTTCAACACTACGTCTGCTCTTTAGAAATTGCATGAATTTGGTTTTGTTACATAATTTTTCAAATCAGTTTTATCTATATAACCTATGAAATCAGTAAAATTGATCTCTGACTCACGAAGTTTAATGTAATAGCCAAACACTATGACAAGCAATCAACAAGCCTTTCATTAATGCTAATTGCTTTTCATAACTCTTAAAATCTTTGATATATTGCAGAGGCTGCATATATAAGCATGTATATTTACAAATGTGCACAAGCACACATGGAGAATTACAACTTTATGAATGTATTATAAACTATAATTTGTCATTAATAAATTAACAGCTTTCAAAACAGTGAAAGCTCTTTAATATCAAGGTGTATAAAGAAGACAAAAGTGATGAATCCAAGTCAGGTGATGAATTCTAATGCAAAATTGGCACTTGGAGTCAAAATAGTCATGTGAGATTTTCAAGGACTGACCACCAAAACACACCAGCATTGAGGAAAGTTATGAACTAGAGAAAGGTCCTTCTTAGACTACTAAGGAATGGAGGAGATCAGCAAAAGATGGAGATGGTATATTGCAAGAAGCCAAAGTTTATGTTACTGATAGTGAAATTTGTAAAGAGACGATTACAGCTTTTATGTGATGTCTAAAACAGGAAAAAGTATACCTTCATTGTGCATCTAAGACAGTCAAACATCATAAAAGAAAATGACATAAAGCTTACGTGTTTTAATTATTTTTAGTCATTCTGGATCACGTGACAGCCCATTTTTAATGGGTACTTGGAAGAACAGCATGAAGTAAATGAGGTCTTGTTCAAGAATAATCTCTCTATTCCAAGGTCACTCCTCCAAAAACAGGTAGATTCCTTTTGATTGCAATCTCTGCAATTGATTGCAATCTAGTTGCCCCTGCACTCTTCAGGGTGGAAGCTACACATGATCAAAGCTGAGCACTGTGCATGCAGCATTATATATCTTAAAAAAATATATAGAAAGGCAATCACTCAAGATATGGTATAGATTCTATGAGTGAAGTTACATGAAGTCTCAGACCTGAACCTGAAGTCTGTACTTAATGACAAAATCTGCTGTTCTAGAAGGATTTCAGACCAATCACGTGTATGACAAAATATTATATGGTGATTAAATTAAAATGAATAAAACAAATCCAGCTTTCTCAAATTCTAACCTGGAAATTTGACTTAACCATGTCATATATTAGTGCACTAATCTCTAAAATATAGCTGTAAAGACAAGAATTGATGGGTTTTCTGTGAGTCTTAATAATGACAGCATTCATAATCCCACTTAAAGTGTAACCCAAGCTGACATTTCAGTAGTGTTGGGAAATACTGTTTACCATGAATCTGGAAGAATGTCTAAAGAGGAAGCTACACAAAATAATAAATTAAGTTTCTTAAACTCATAGTTTTTATAGTTAAGACATGAACTTAGTAACAATTGATTTTGAATTGATATGGGAAATTTAATTGTGATACCTCCTGCTTGCTTTGTTTCTTCACTAAAATATTGAAATAAGCTCAGCAGTGGCCAAGGCACTTAACGTCTACAACTATAAATAAAGAATCTGAAATGTAAATTGATTGTGACAACATTGATCCTAGAACTGAGAAATAAAGAGACTCAATTTCCATATAATCAAATTCTCTATTAGCCCATTTTGGTCATTCTACAAGGATCATATAGAACAACTGCAGAATGATCCTGAAAGAAATTTGTCTTAATTGTATTCTTAAAGCTGTAATTTGAGCAAAAAAATCATGTTGGTGTATAATTGTTGTTTAAAATGTGATCTATTCTTTAAAATGTATAATTTAAGTCCTAATAACACTCAATAAAAGTCCCATTCAGCCTTGAACAATGTTCAATGAAATGACCAATGAGCCTAGGTGTGTCATGGGGACGGTTATTATCTATCCCGCCTTGGAGAGTTAACAGACAATGGATGCCTTTACCCTGGAGTCCAATTAGGATGAAGATGACAGAGTTAGCTTCTGTCAGCTCCACCACAGAGTTAAGGAGGAATGAATGAATAAAACTTCCCAGAAACAACCTTTCCTTGGATAAAGAATAATTAATGGTCTGAAGTCTCCTATGAGCTGTCAATATGTTGACCCCAGTTTTGCTTTCCTGAGAAGGTTAATGAAGCTTATAAATATGACACATTACACTTAACAAGACTAACGTGAAAGAAAGTTGGTTAACTACCATATTTGTAAGGCCAGAAAGACTCTCTATGATGTCTGAGACTAGAAGTCGCTCTTGCTAGCATGTTAACAGTGGTAGAGAGAAGTCACAGAAAAAGAGAACTCAAGAAAATTACATCTAAAGGAAAAAATATAATGAAACTGAATTTAATTAAAGTTAAATAAGTAATCTTACATAACTCAAATTCCCTGGTATAAAATCAAAAATTAGCAAGGAAGGAAGGTCAGCATCATCCAGTCCACACAGCTGGCTCTTTACATTATCTTCCCAAGCTTTACTTGTCCAATTTTCCTGCTACCTAAATTCAGATTACATATATTTATCTCATTTTAAATGTAGGCAGTGGTTTGAGTTTCATACCTTCATTTTTGGACTTGAAAAGTCTATTGCAGTCAGATTTTTATGACTCTATTTTGATGTAACATTCTGAGGTTCTTGATGGTTTTAGAGTTCTATCCACATAGTTTTTTTATTTTTATTTTATTTTATTATTTTTATTTATTTATTTTTTTGCCTTAAGACACCTCTCCTTAAAATTACTGGGAGCTTAGATGCAGTCTCAACTTTCTTGTTGGACACTATCAATTCCAGCAATTCACATTCTTGACTGCTTGAGCAGAGCCCTCATATGTCTCAATGATGAACTTCAACCCACCACCCTTAACTTCAGACAGTAATGGGAGAGCTGGTGAATGTCTGGACATTAGAATGGCTTTATCTGAATTTGGTGAGAGCTACTGATGAGCTAGTACTTGTAAATCTTTAATCACAGTAACTGAGACACTTTTTAAGTATCTCATAGACTGATCTGAGAAAATGAGGCAGTCATCCAAAATGGGAGAATCAACAAGCTCTAACGAAAGGCCACATAAGCATTGATAAAAGTCCCATTTTCAATCTGTGATAGTTGTGGTGCAAAATTACATGGCCCATCAACTTCCTTTTTAAAAACAAAAAATAGGCACAGCTTCCAGTCAAGGGATGGGGCCACTCATTCATTTCAAAGTTTTTTAACCCAGAAATGTTCATGTCCAAAGGAAAAACAAGGGCAAAAATGGAACAGAGACTGAAGGAAGTGCCAACTGGGAATGACCACACCTGGGGGATAAAGCATGTTTGCAGACACCAACCTCAACATTGTTGCTTTGCTTAGGAAGTACTCTTGGACAGGAACCAAGAGTGGCCGTTTCTTGGGAGGTCTCATCAACAATTGACCAATGCAGATGTAGATGCTTGTAGCCAACCATCAGACTGAGCTCAGAAAACCTAGTGGGGAAGTTGACAGAAGGATTAGAGGATCAGAGGAGAACTGCAACCCCCTGGAAGAACAACATAGGCTGGCCTAACTACCCAGTTCTCCCAGAGTCTAGACTGTCAACCACGGAATGTACCTGAAGGGATCCATGGCAGAGGATGGCCTTGCCTGCCAGCAATAGGAGTGGGGACCCTTGGTCTTAGGCAGGTTTGATGCCCCAGAGGAAGGGGATGCTGAAGAGGTAGGATGGGAGAGTGTGGGAGGGTGGGGGAGCACCCTCATACAGGCAAAGGGCTAGTGGGGAGGGCATATGAAGGATGCGGGGGTTGGTGGAGGGATAACCAGAAAGTGGGATATCATTTGAGATGTAATCAAATAGAATGATTAATACAAAAATATGTTGGTCTAAAACAATATAAAATTTCACACAGTTTTAGCTTGGGTTTGCTCATAAATATGCCAGAAAAAAGTAAAATTTCTGAATCATAATTCATGGAGTCAATATACACGAACTTAGTCAAGATCCCTAACACTGAGGGCATGAAACTGGAAGAGATACCTCCTGTAGCCATGCAGGACCACCAGTGAAATGATAAGGACACCAACCCATCCACAAAACTTTACAGTCAAAATTTGTCCTGTCTAAAAGAAATGCAGGGACAAAGACGGAGCAGAAATTAAAGGAATGACCGACAAAAACAAACAAAGAAACAAACAAAAAACAGCCCAGCTTGAGATCTGTCTCCTGGGCAAGCACCAATCAATTCATTATTAGTGATGTTAGGCTTGCAGACTGGAGTCTAGCTAACTGTCCTCTGAGAGCTCTACTCAGGAGCTAACTGAAACAGGTACAGTTGCAGACAGTCAAATATTAGATAGAGGTTGAAGACTCTTATGGAATTTTCTATAGATATCTATTAAATCCATTTGGTCCATAACTTCTGCTAGTTTCAATATGTCCATTTAGATTGTTCCCATGATCTGTCCATTGGTGAACATGGGTGTTGAAGTCTCCCACTATTATTGTGTGAAGTGCAATGTGTGCTTTGAGCTTTAGTAAAGTTTCTTATATGAATGTGGGTACCCTTGCATTTGGAGCATAGATGTTCAGAATTTAGAGTTCTTCTTGGTATATTTTTTTTACTTGATGAGTATGAAGTGTCCTTCCTTATGTTTTTTGATAACTTTTGGTTGAAAGTTGATTTTATTTGATATTAGAATGGCTACTCCAGCTTGTTTCTTGGAACCATTTGCTTGGAAAATTGTCTTCCAGCTCTTTACTCTGAGGTAGTGTCTGCCTTTGACACTAAGGTGCTTTTCCTCTATGTGGCAAAATGTTGGGTCCTGTTTACCTATCCAGTCTGTTAGTCTATGTCTTTTTAATGGGGAATAGACTCCATTGATGTTAAGAGATATTAAAGAATAGTGATTGATACTTCCTGATATTTTTCATGTTATTTTTATGTTTGTATGGCTATCTTCTTTTGGGTTTGTTGAAAGATTAGTTTCTTGTTTTGTCTAGGGTGTAGTTTCACTCTTTGTGTTGCCCTTTTCCATCTATTATCTTTTGTAGGGCTGGATTTGTGTAAAGATCACATGTAAATATGGTTTTGTCCTGGAATATCTTGTTTTCTCCATCTATAGCAATTAAGAGTTTTGCTGAGTATAGTAGCCTGGGCTGGCATTTGTGTTCTGTTAGAGTCTGTATGACATTTGCCCAGGATCTTCTAGATTTCATAGTCTTTGGTGAGAAGTCTGGTGTAGTTCTGATATGTCTGCCTTTATATGTTATTTTATCTTTTCCCCTTATTGCTTTTAATATTCTTTCTTTGTTTTGCACCTTTGGTGTTTTGGCTATTATGTGACTGTGGGGGGAGATTTTCTTTTCTGGTCTAATCTATTTGGAGTTCTGTAGGCTTTCTTGTATGTTCATGGGCATTTCTTTCTTTAGGTTAGGGAAATTTTCTTCTATAATTTTGTTGAAGATATTTACTGGCCCTTTAAGTTTGGAGTCTTTACTGTCTTCTATACCTATTATCCTTAGGTTGGGTCTTCACATTGTATCCTGGATTTCCTGGATGTTTTGGGTTAGGAGTTTTTTGCAGTTTGCATTTTCTTTGACTGTTGGGTCAATGTTGTTATGGTATCTTCTATACCTGAGATTTTCTCTTTATATCTTGTATTCTGTTGGTGATACTTGCATCTATGACTCCTGATTCCTTTCCTAAGTTTTCTGTCTCCAGGCTTGTCTCCCTTTGTGATTTGTTCATTGTTTCTATTTCCATTTTTAGGTCTTGGGTGGTTTTGTTCAATTCCTTCACCTGTCTGGTTGTTTTTTCCTGTAATTTTTTAAGGGACTTTTGTGTGTCCTCTTTAAGGTCTTCTACCTGTTTAACTGTGTTCTCCTGTGTTTTTTTTTATGGGAATTATTTATGTCCTTCTTAAAGTCCTCTATTATCATGAAATGTGATTTTAAATCTGAGTCTTGCTTTTCTGGTGTGTTGGGGTATCCAGGACTTGCTGTGGTGGGATAAATGTGTTCTGATAATGCCACGCAACCTTGGTTACTATTGCTTATGTTCTTGCCCTTCACTCTCACCGTCTAGATATCTCTGGTGTTAGCTTGTCTTGCTGTTTTTGACTGTGGCTTGTCCCTCCTGCAAGACCATGGGTCAGTACTGTGGGATAACCAGTTCTCTCCTTGAGAAATTTGGGTATGGAGAGCTGTGACACAGGGTCAGCTCTGGGGTGCAGACAGAGACTGACATGATCCTATTCCTAGCTGTTCCTGTGTCCTGATGGCTTTAGTTGGGTCCCTCTTGGACCAGAAATTTGAGTAGAAGTGGTGGACTTGCCTGTGCTCACAGGTGTGTTGGCACTCCTGGGAGACTAGATCTCTCCCTCTCCTGGTGGTATTTGGGTATGGAGTGCTGAGGCACAGGATCAGCTCCTGCCACAGAGGGAAACCCAAAGGATCCTGTCCCAGGCTGCTCCTTGGTTCCTATGTGGTGAGGGTTCTGGATGGTTCCCTCTGAGCAGAAGTGGTGGTCTTACCTGTGCTCACAGTTGTGTCCCCACTTCTGGGATACCAGTTCTCTCCTGGAAGTATTTGGGTATGGAGAGCTGTGGCACAGGGTCAGCTTTTGTCCCATATGGAAACCAGAAGCTTCATAACTAATTATTAATTAAGCATGTATGTGTGTTGGTCTGAGTTTGGGTTTGTGACTATGAATAAAAGTAGAAGAGAACAGAAAAACTGGTTTCCTTGGAGCTGGAGACACAGGGAGTTGTGATTCTCTCAAAGTAGTTTGTGGGAATCTGGGTTCTATACAAGGGCACTACCCACTCCTAACCACTTAGCCATGCATCTCTCTGGCCTTGTAACAGATTCTCAAGCAAGCTGTCATAGACAGTCTAAATACTGGGAAAAGATCCCTCAGCAATCTCTGTGAGTGACCTTAAATGCATATACTGTTTGGAAAGCAGGGATTTGTGAAAGAACCAGACTCTTAACAAATGTACGGAATGCTAATGTACGGAAGTCTGTCTTTTCCTTTATTAAGAGTATTTCTGTGAGTGAGGAAGCCTGTGCACAAGGGCAAAGCACTGAAAGTGTATTTACAAAGTCAGGATTTTTAAACAAGTAAAAAATAAGAAAAATATACAGGGGCATTTTTAATATGCTGAAGTGCAGGAATCCTAACAGTAGACCCTTAGAAAAGTGAGTTCAGTGTAACACAAGTGTTCCAGAAGTTAATAGTTGTGGGAACCCTGATGATTTCTCGGAGAGGTCTTAACCGACACCAGAGACAACACCTCAACTCGACTCACCAGGGGTCTGGAGCCAGCCCGAAAGATTAAAGCCAGAACCGAAAGCCCAGTATTCATAGAGACTAAAACTTTGATCCGCTCTCCTGCCTGGAGTTCTTGCTTTGATATGTCTGTTTCCCCCCGCTCTCACCTATCTGCCGAAAGGCTTGACTCTGTTGCCTCTAGATATATATTTTCTGTTTCTTTAAGTAAAGTACACACCTCGATAAGAACCCTTTCCTGGTGTCGTCTCTTCTTTCTCCCTACCCGCTTATCTTACAGAATCTCGAGTTCCCCTGTTCGTGAATCACCCACGGAATGAAGTGAAGCTGCAGGCCGGCTTCCTTCAAATAGTAATGTAAGGATCAGAAAAAAAAAAAGAAGAGTGTCCTGTGAAACAAAATATATTCTAGGAACTTCAACATAAGTTGTGGTAAATGTATGAGATAATAACACAAAACCTGAGATAAATGTCTATAGTTACATTTTCTAAACTACAAAAGTTGCTAATACTGTCTGAAGAGACAGTGTAACAAATTACAAAACAAATATCTCTAGCCTCATTGAGCCTGAACTTATCTGCAGTTTTATATTCATAAACATATAATTAGAAAGATAATGAATAAGTTAATATACAATAAATGGAATTGTAAGATAGTCTCCATACAAAGGAAATCAAAAATAAAATGGATGACAATGAAAATACAGAACAAATTTAAACTGTATATCTTCAAAAACCATTAAATCATACATGTATACATGTCATTGGGTAAGGAGAACACATAAAACTCCACAGAGAATAAAGGAAACCTAATTTTATGGTCATATATTTAAGTGTCAAAACTTGACAGTTGTAGATATCAACATTAAGAACATAATCAAAGACCCTGAAAATTAGGACACCAACAAAAGAATTCTATGACTATCAATCTGACAGTACTAACAAGCTAGTAACAACAAAAACAAGAGCAGACTTTTGAGTGAAAAAGAAAACTCAGAAAGGAGGTGTAGCCATGAGAAGTCTTTTCTAATGACCTATACCAAAATATCTTTGTGAATTTTAGAACAAAGTAGAAAGTTCTATGGACCTCTGTGAAGACAGAAGACAATACTTTACCAGAAGTCAAATAAAGTTTTATGACACTTTGAGTAAGACTCCCCTGTCCTCAAGGGTTAGTACCAATAGCCTAAGAGGAAATGAAGACTTTTATTTATCTTCACAATGTCCTGGCTCAACACATAATTGTATGATTTCATTACTTGATACCATACTAATGTTCTTCTTCTTACCTATGATTTTCACTTGCTGAGCCTAGTGTTCCATAAAGACTTCCAGATTTCATGATTCATTCCATTAGTGAATAACCTCCAAAGATCATTTCATGGGTAAGGTCACTTTAGGCAGTGCATGATCAAATAGCATCGTCCTACAAATGTCACTTACCCAAAGGCAGGGAAGATCAATGTGACTAAAAAGTAGGACTTGGAAAAAGAAGAACTCTGTTTGATCATTATACCCATATATATTGTAAGAAGCTGAGTATGTGGGCACATATTTGTAGTTCTAGAGTTCATGAGGCAGAGATGGGTGGTTCCCAGAGGCTTGATGTCCATCCAATATAGCAGAATTAATGTGATACAAGACCCAGAGTGACACTCAGTCAGAAAAACAAGGTGGGTAGCACTTGAGAAACAGACGTAATGTTGTCATGGGTCTACTACACATACGAAACACACAGGAAGTCTCGCTCTCTCTCTTGCTCTCCCTTTCTCTCTTGCTATCTCTCTTTCTCTCACTTTTTTCTCAACCCCCCACACACAGACAGAAACAGAGATGGAGTCACAGACAGAAGACAGAGATAAAGACAGAAACAGAGATGGAGACATACATACATACATACATACATATATTCATACTCACACAAACACAGACAGATGCTTCGATAGAGGCAGAGACAGAGACAGAAAGAGATACAGAGATAGATGAACAGACAGACAGGGAGAGACAGAGAGAAAGAGAGAGAGAGAGAGAGAGAGAGAGAGAGAGAGAGAGAGAGAGAGAGAGAGAGAGAAAGAGAGTGAGTCGAAGATCCTAGCCATATATTGGAAAGGTTGATTCTTACCCTGATTAATTCTTGGGGGTTTATGAACAAATTTCCAAACGATATAAGTACTACTACATGCATTTTCATAGTGTCAGCTTTTTATAAAAATTATTAATTATAGAGTTGAAAAGAAAGCCCAGTACATAAAACACTTATTTTTCTTTTATAAAATCTGGATTTAGTTTCTAGTACTCACATGGATTGTTCAAAACAATCTTTAAAACCAGTTCCAAATGATCCAACACTCCCTTCTGACTCCTGTAAACGTTGCACAGATATACATGTAGATAAGCACCTGTACATATAAGATAAAAATAATGGGAATTTTTAAGTGATTAATTGGTAGGCAATATGTCTAAGTGTTAGTATATGTGATAGAATTTTATCTGTATGATTGCTTATAGTAGAGTTTGGCCAAAATACTCTCTATAGAACTTGAAACAAAATATTTTCTTGTTACAAAAGAATCAAGTTTTGTGAAAAAAAATCCATTTTTGTTCCTCCCTACATTTGTTGATTGTTGAAACCACAAAATTACTTCATACTATTTCATTCATTGTATATGTATGTGTATGTTTACACATATATGATGTATATGCATATACTTATGTGTATGTGCACACACACATACATATATGTATATATGTATGTATGTATACATATATGTATGTATATATATATTTGTATATATATGTATATACATATATATATATATATATCATGTATACTATGTGACCCATGAACCATTTTTTAAGAGTTCAAAGATTCCAGTAAAATGTTCTCATTAACTAGCCCATTCTATCATTTTCATAATCTCTCTGATTAGTAGGTAATTAAAGCTAATAACTTAGATTACTTGTTCAAGGTCATAATCCAAATAAACTATGGAGATTATGGAGACAAGACAGTGATTAATGAATTTCCCTGTCTGTACTGCAGATGCTGAAAATGTCAAGATCCTTCCATGGATGCTGTTAATGTCACTCAGCTCTTGTGTGAGCATTGACCTACCCCCTCTCAGCAAATTACAAAGTTTCCATCCAATTTTTTTATGACATTTTACAGTTTGTTAATTTTTGTGTGATTTGTATGTGATTAGAGTCTGGTGTATTTTGAGTGATTTCAACTCAATGTTTCTGTCATAACTTTGAAAGTAAGAGGTGTAGGTTAGATCCGAATGTCAACTGTAATTTAGAGAATATTGAGTCTCACCTGAGCACTTACCATGCCATAGCTATTTGTTCAGGAAAACACCTCTATGTGATTGATCCTTAACATAACTTGAATTTCAGATGCATGACTTCCACTGAGAAAAGCTTCATAGAATATTAAAGGTCAAAATACTAAAAGGTGGAAAGTTTGTGTCTTTTTCTTACAAATGTGGTCTTACTGTACTCCTGAGGCTGGCTTCAAACTTGTGCTCCTCCTACTTCAGTCTCTTGTGTAGCTGGAATTATTAGTTTTTACCCTTGTATCTGGAGCTGAACTGAGAATTTTAACTGTGCTTGTCTAATGAGAAAATATACATGGATTACTGTATACTAAAATATACATGCCTGGGAAGAATGCAGTCCTGAAGCCTCCCACTGTCATGGGTTGTGCCAGGCAAACCCAAAGCTTTGAAACCTGGCACAAGATTAAACTTCTGCCTGAAGCCAGGGTATAGAGTAGAGAGTGCCCCCATCCTCCATCTTTCTGCTCCTTTCAGTCACATAGCCTTAGGCCAGAAAGCAGCTCTTCAGCTCCACTGGCCTTGCCCTATTCTAGCTGCACCACTAGAGGAGCAGATTTCCCATGGTACCCAGACAACTTCATCAGGCACATCTAACCTACACTGTTGATTAAGCTAGAGAAACTAGCAAAGGAAAACTGTTATGTCCAGTTATTCTCTATAGAACACAGTGGGAAAGAAGTAGCAGGAGTCCACAGAAAACTCAAGAGGATGATGGAGAGACACCACTGAGATTCAAGAGAATGCACACAGTGTGTCAAATAAATCAGTATACTATATACGTTTTGTGGAAAAAATACTCAGAGAATCAAAATCATGCAACTAGTTTGTAATTATATAAACCAAAAGTAAGAATCAAATTTTGCCTTTTACAAACTATCAGGAAAACACAGCATATAAAATCCTTGGGATTTATTATGAGTACAGCAAAGAAAAACTTATCTAATATGCACCTGTATCAACACTGGATTGATTTCAAATATTCAACCTAACAATGTAGCTCATGGCCTTAAAACAGAAAGGTTAAAGCAAGGCCAAAATATCACAAGGGACGACATAACATAGGTAAAAGCAGAAACAAATGAAAAGAGACTTGGGAGCAATACAAGGTCACTAACAATATCTAGACAAGTCAAAAACTACTTGTCAGAAAAGGAAAAGACGACTTTTATTTTAAACTGCATCTTTTTTTATTTTGCAGACTTTTAATTTCAGTACAAAAATGAAACAAACAAGCAAACAAATAAAACCCCACAGTACACAACACCCAGCCCTGCCATTCTGTGGGAAGGGATCTTCCTGCTGTTATAAGCGTGCTAGTTACTTTTTTGCTGCAGTAAAAAATGACTTTGACCAAAAAGAAATTGTGAGAAAGGGATCAAATATCACCTTACACTTCTAGATCACAGTCTATCACTGAGGAAAGGCATGGCAATAACTAAAGGCAGAGGCCTGGAGGCAGGAACATGGAGGCATTAGCATGGAGGCTGGAACTGGGATTCAGGAACATATATAAGCACTCCCTCTCTAGTTTTCACCCAGGCTGATGATCTCGTACAGCCCCGATCACCTTCCGAGGAAGAGAACCGCTCAAAGTAGTCTGGGTCCTCCCTAAATCAGCAGCTAGGGCAACTCCTTACAAACAAGGCTATAGGCCAATCTAATCTAGGTGATTTAATTAAAGTTGACTCTTTTCAAAGTACACCAGGTTGAGTCATGTTGAAAATAAAACAAATCTACTCAATTAGTGGGTATCTTTAATAACTGTAGGCCAACAATACACTGTAAAAACTGAACTATACGCACAGGTTGTTCAAATATTCAAATAGGTTTATTCAAGCTGGAGATTGAACCATCAGGCTCCTCTGAGACAGCATGGTAGCACTGAAAGCCCTGAGCACCTAAGATTCAGCCTTTTTATTTTGGTTGTAGTAGGATTAGGAGTTTCCAATGTGGCAGTTACATGATTGGTTGGCATGTAAAACTATAATGATGTCACATAATCATTAGCTAGCAGTGTGCTCAGTTAGCTTTGGCAATTCATCTATGACTTCTAAAACATTAGCTACCATATGCTTCCTTCCTAAGGGCTGATTATCTATTCATTTCAGCTATCTATTTTTATTTTAGGGCAGATTGCAAGGTGTCTTCTTATTTGCTGTCCATGTGTGTTACTGACAGACAACAGGTTCCTGGATCTGTTATTATTTCTGGCCTAGTCTCCTATACTGTCAGTATGAAGTCTGTCATGGACTCAGCTGTGCTCTGGCTAACTCCTAAGTTTAAAATGGAACCCGCTTTAAGATGGTTATACTATGTTAGTTATACTTCTTACACAAGATATTATATGAATCTTGACAATGCTTTTATTCACAAGTAAGAGATAATCTGTGCATGTTTTATGTTATTTATGAATATAAGACTGTGAATGTGTAACAACTTTATTTGGTGGGTGATTTTAGGTATCACCCTGAGATCCCAACTTACACATCTATAGCATGTATCAAATCAGTGGTGAGAAATCTCACTGGAAGAAACACCAAGCTGTAGATGCTTCTTTCAAATGTTTAAGGATTTCATTCTAAGATGCTACTGCATCAAATACACAGTGACTCCAAGTATGTCATTCTTTTACTTCTGTATTTTGCAGAAGAAAAACAGAAACACTGAGATAACTGCACATACTCTTTTTGTGAACTTATAAAATTTACTTAGTTTACATATTGTCCATATTTTCTCCTTCCTCCTCTCCCCCCTAAGTCCTTTTCCCCACCTTCTCTACATCCCCATCTATGCCTTCTCCCTTTCTCTTCAGAAAAGAGGAGGCCTCTCATGGATACCAGCCCTGGCATAGCACTGGAGTAGCCTCTCCCATTAGGACTAGATAAGGCAGTTCAGTAGGGGGAATGGGTACCAAAGTCAGGCAACAGAGTCAGAGACAGGCCTTTCTCATACTTTCCTTGTTGCACAATAAGACAAAGCTACACAACTATAACATATATGCAGAGGGTCTAGAGCAATTCCGTGTGTGTGTGTGTGTGTGTGTGTCTGTGTGTGTGTGTGTGTGTCTGTGTGTGTGTGTATGGTGTCCTTGACTTCTCAGGCTCTTATAATCCTTCTGCAGGATTCTCTAAGTTCTAACTAATGTTGGGTTGCTGCACCATCTCTTTATGCAATGAGAAAAGCAATCAGATATTACAGGTTACTATTTATTTTAATATAAATACAACAGTGTAAACTCTATAACTGGGAACTACTCTCAGTAAAAATAGGTATAATGTATACACCGAAAATAGATGGACATTGACGTATTCTAGAGTGCAGGTATGATATTTTTCTACATTTTATTTAAATGCAAACATTTTTCTAGAAAGCTTAGGTTATAAAATGAGGTAATTGTGTAGCTCATTGTTTATAGAACACACAGTGTTGATACTTGGTCTTTACCAATTTTGACAAACATTCTTGTAATTAAGAATTGTCAGGAGATTAATTTGAATCTCCAAATGTTTACTTGGATTAGACAGAACAGTGTCTCAAATAACTTATACAGAATTAGATGCCAATTGTTTTTGGCAGAACTCATTCCCATCTATCTTCTCTCTCTCTCCTCTCTATCCTCTCTCTCTTCTTTCTCCTCTGTCCCTTCTTGTCTGTTGTTCTATGTCTCTCTCCCTCTTCGCCCCATCTCCCCCTTCATTCTCTCCCTCCCTTTCTCCTTCTATCACCCTTCTCATCCTCCCCATGATTTACCCTGTTACATATTTTCTCTGTAAACACTATTTCTTTCCTAATGCAATCAAGTATTCACCATGCAACATTACTTTATATTTATAGTGGTAAGTATGGCAGATGAACAGATTTATTCTCCCTTCTTAAGTGTTGAATAAAAAAATTATTCGTGAATTGGTTTAGCAACTGGACATTCATTTGAATGTTGTTTCCTCACAAATTTAAGAGTGTTCAGCTTTTCACTGAAAAGTATACTGTGAGCTTGTCATTGGTTTTGAAATGCATCATCAGTGCACTAGACGAAGAGAGCAGAATATGGAAATCAGGCTCAATGAATACATATGAGGAATAGAAACAGATGCTGGTAACATGACATGAGATGAAGTGAGAAAGTGAGAACACTGTTAAGATTACATACATGATGTTAAAGTGTAGAAACGGTTGAAAATGATCAACTTCTCGGAGGAAAATTGGCCAAGTATACAAGCAAGTCTTAGGAGATAGCATGATCACAAAGGTGGTTTCCAGGCAGAGTCTCATTTATTATACTACAGATATACTGACCCCTGTGATTTTTCCAAATGTAGGAAATTCAAGCCAGTGATTTCTGAGTAAGGGAGAACTTGCTCTCCTCTGTAAGGAGAAACAACTACAAACACACTTCAAAAAATTCAAAGATTGTATAATAAGTAATACTAAAGTTCAAATGTTAAAAGGAGAACAGTAGTCCATTATACTAAGAAAGATTGGTGATTTGAAGAAGGAAGTAATTAATGATTTAAGGAAAATTCTTGTGAAATTGTTTGTTTTTATTGAGGACTTTTGATGAAGAGATGGAGCTTAATTTAAGTACTACCCTATTCCAATTAAAAATTCAGTCCAGATTTTTGTAACCAGTTTCTCTTCTGTGTATGGAAGGGCCTGTGTCTGTGTATGTGCTTGTTTGTGTTTATGTATGTGTGGTACATTTATGTGTATTTATATTTTTCTTGACATTGAAATGGCTGCTCAGCAAGTTCTCTAGCACTGAGACAAGTTCTAGGCTTTTCTTTGTTTTTTTTTCATTGATATTTGTTTTATTGGTCTAGCTTTAGCAACAAATTCCTTCATCACACCTTATTTCTTAATACATTCTTTAAAAAACTTTGTTATTTTGTTTCAAATATCTAGTACTTGAGGTATTCCTAGCAAGTTATGATATTTCTGTGTTGCTTTTTCTTGGCACAAAATATAATTCAGGAAATGCTAAGGCTATTACTTAAAAAATATTTCCTGAAAAATTCAAAATTGTCCTAAAAAGCATAAAACAAGGAAAAACAACAACAGCAAAAAAGTATCAACATAACGTATTTAATTTCACTTGTTTTGACCCAATTGTTTACTTTTCCCTGATAATTTCCTGCTTTACTCTATCTTTTACATACTAGTTGGTTGTTGTAGTCCCAAGATTCAAATGAGGAACTGTCCACTACATATTAAGAAAGAAAACTGACTTTCAGGTTGCTATGCATACAAATCTTGTGCTTATTTTTAATCACATTTAACTTTGTCTACTGGAGATGAACTAATTAACTCTCTTTTCTTCTATCTCCTTCCATTCCTTCTTCTTACATCTCTTGTCCTCTCTTCCCCATATCTAATATTTTTTGTTTGTTCAGCCAGCTCTTATTTAATCTGTATTGGCATACTTTTCTTGGAATTTTAGGGCTCATTATTCATTTCTACTAAACGGAGGATTCATTTTGAATTTCAAATTGTGAGCTCACTGAATTTTCCACTCTGTTATCTAAGGATAGCTTTTTATTTTTAATTCAATTATTTATTTTTACACTTCATCTTTTATCCCACCAACCCTCCCATCCAGCCTCTGACTGTTCCACATCTCAAACCTCCTCCCAACCCTCCTGTCTCCCCATAAAGAAAGGAACTCTACCCTACTTGACCTCTAAACTCCCTGGGGTCTACAGTCTCTTGAGGGTTAGATGCATCATCTCTGAATGAACACAGACCTAGCAGTCCTCTACTATATGTGTATTGGGGGCCTCATATCAGCTGGTGTATGCTGCCCATTTGGTGGTCCAGTCGAGTGTTTGAGAGATCTCAGGAGTGCAGATTACTTGAGACTGCTGGTCTTCCTACAGGATCGCCCTTCTCCTCAGCTTCTTTCAGCATTCAACAAGGGTCAGCTACTTCTGTCCATTGGTTGGGTGCAAACATCTGCATCTGACGCTTTCAGCTGCTTGTTGGGTCTTCTGGAGTGTGGTCATGCTAGATCCCTTTTGTGAGCACTCAACAGCGTTAGTAATAGTGTAAGGCCTTGGGACCTCCCGTTGAACTGGATCCCACTTTGGGCCTGTTGCTGGACCTTCTTTTCCTCAGGCCCCTCTCCATTTCCATCCTTGTAATTCTTTCAGACAGGAACAATTATGGGTCACAGTTATGACTGTGGGATGGGCCACTTCTCCCAAATTGGATGCCCCGTCTTCCTGACGGAGGTGGCCTCTATAAGTTCCCTCTCCCTACTGTCACCATTTCATATAAAGTCCCTCCCTTTGAGTACTAAGAATCTCTCACCTCACAGATCCCTGGTGCATTCTGAAGGGTTTCCCCAACCTCCTATCTCCCATGGTTGCCTGTTTTCATTCTTTCTTCTGGCCCTCAGGGCTTCAGTCATTTTCCCTCACCCAATACCATATCAGGTTCTCCTGTCCTCCGACGCCCCCCCCACATCCAGTTTCCCTACCCACTTGTGGTTGCTTTCTTCTCTCTCCCAAGTGGGACTGAAGTATCCTCACTTGGGTACTTTAGCTTGGTGACCTTTTTGAGTTCTGTGGACTGTATCTTGGGTATTCTGTCCTTTTTTTTTTTTTTTTTTTTTTTTTTTTTTTTTTTTGTGGTTTGACTAACATCTAACATCAACATATTAGTGAGTACATACTATGAATGCCCTTTTGGGTCTTAGTTACCTCACTCAGGATGATATTGTCTAGTTCTATCTGTTTGTCTGTAAAACTCAGTATGTCATTGTTCTTAATAGCTGCGTGGTATTCCATTTTGTAAATGAACCAAATTTTCTGTATCCATTCTTCTGTCATGGGATCTCTGGGTTGTTTCCAGCTTCTGGCTATCACAGAAAGGGCACTATGAACACACTGGAACACCTGCCCCTATGGCATGGTAGGGCATCTTTTGGGTATATTCCCAAGGGTGGTATAGCTGGGTCTTTAGGTAGATCTATAGATCTATTTTCAGTTTTCTGAGGAACCTCCAGATTGACTTTCAGAGTGGTTGTACCAGTTTGCAATCCCACCAGCAATGGAGGATTGTTCCTCTTTCTCCACAAACTCTCCAAAATGTGCTGTCACCTTTGGTTTTATTCTTAGCCATTCTGATTGGTGTAAGGTGAAATCTCAGGTTTGTTTTGATTTGCATTTCTCTGATCATTAAGGACTTTGAACATTTGTTTAAGTGTTTTTAAGCCACTCGAGATTCCTCAGTTGTGAAATGTTGATTTAGCTCTACACCCCATTTTTGATTGCGTTGTTTGGTTCTTTGGTGATTAGCTTCATGAGTTCTTTATATAATTTGGATGTTAGCCCTCTATTGGATATGGGATTAGTGAAGATTTTTTCCCAATGTGCAGGTTGCATATTTTAAAATAGAGAAACAAGACCAGGGAAGATGGTATGATCAATATAATGCTTTTGTTTAAAAATTATTTTTTAAATAATTAAAACATAAATTTAAACTTAATTGCTATTAAATTGAAGTGAGCACCAATGTCTGAATTTTGTTCCCAAAGCAAGGAAAAAGCCTAGAGTATCATGCACTCTTAGAATTTTGGCATCTGGGATGTAAAAACGAGAGGATCCCTAGAGATCACTATCTCCAAAGGCAAGCTGATTCAACAAGATCCAGGTTCAGTGAAAGACCATGTCTCAAAGGCTAAGATGATGAGTGACCAAGTCAAACATGAGAGAGAGAGAGAGAGAGAGAGAGAGAGAGAGAGAGAGAGAGAGAGAGAGAGAGAGTTTCTCCTTGGAGAAAAAACACTGTGCTTTCATCTAGAGTTGGTGTTATTTACTAGGCGACACTATGAGAATACCCTGTGTTACTGCACTGTTTAGCAGCATGAATCTGGGAGAGAAGAGTATAAAATTTAAGTAGAGAAAGTTTCATTCAATAACCACCTTTATTAAGGTTTCCAGATAATTTCAATTCTCAATTCTGAGGTTTAAGCATGGTAATGTAAACAAAGTTCACTTGAGTTTTAAAATTGTCTACACTCACAATGACAAGGTCACATAATTTAGGCTTATATAGTCAAAAGAGAAATACTTTAGTTCTGTAAACAGTCACAAGGACAAATCATATTTGTAAAAATTATTCTGAATTATGAGTGGGATAAGAAGTTTAAAGTAAAATACACTCCCATTATTATACCTGGGAGGGGCACAAAAACACATTCCCAAAGCAACCCATGTTATGGAAGAATAGATATTACAAGACACTTGTATTGTTTACTTAGAATTCCCTCACAAGGTCTCCGAAAGCTTCTCATACAACTTCATTTACGAATCATGTTTCAACACGCTGGATGAACAAGAAAATCTACATCACTAGGCAAAATTTTCATGAACACATACCTTCTTTCAGTCTTTCACAGATTCAGAAACTATAATTCTCCTGTATATTTTATATAAAACATACTTAAATTAATAGAATATAAACAACAAAAGTATTCTAATGAAGAATAAAACATATAAACAAGAGAGAATTAAAGCACCGTGGAGGATAAAGAATGTAGACACACTGTTTTAGTTAGAAATTAGTAATACCACAGGTGGCAGTAAAACCACCACAATTGTTGAGCAAAATTTGAAACAAGCTTTATTAATTACTACTCCAGGAGATGGACACTGACTGTTCATAACCAGGATGTTCAAGAATAGCACCAAGTTATAAAGGCAAATGGTAAAAGGCCTTTGTCCAGTTGGTTAGGAAGCAAAAATCCTGATGTAATTACTGCCTGTATACCTCCCACCTACATGAAACCAAACATATCCTGTACACTTGAGGCAGCTAACATTGTAGAAGTAAAACACATGGCTTGTTATCTTATTTAAACAACCCTCAACATCCTGGAAAGTGATTTATCCTTTTTTAAAAAAATAGAACCTAAAAACCTATGACTTTCAGGTACATGGACCTTCTATTTAATCACAGTGTTTTGCAGAATAATGTAATTAATTGCAAAAGGTGTAAGCCCCTTAGGATGAACAACAATATGAACTAACTAGTACTCTCAGAGCTCCCAGGGACTAAACCACCAACAAAGGAGTACACATGGTGGGATTAATGGGTTCAGCAACATATATAACCGAGGATGTCCTAGTCGGTCATCAATGGGAGCAGAGGCCCTTGGCCCTGTGAAGGTTCTATGACCCAGTGTAGGGGAATGTCAAGGCCAGGAAGTTGGTAAGGGTGGGTTGGTGAGCAGGCGGAGGGGGAGGGAACAGGGTTTTTGTTTTTGTTTTTGTTTTTTATTTTATTTTATTTTTATTTTTTTCTGAGGGGAAACTGGGAAAGGAGATATCATATGATGTGTAAATAAAGAAAATATCTAATAAAAAAAGAAAAGTGTTACTTATGTTTAATTCACTAATTTCAAGTATTAATCTCACTAATTATTTCACATTTTAAAATATTGCTTGATAATATCATAAATTATCCTCATTAGTCAGAACAGTACAACCCACCATTCTCAAATCTCAAAAGAAAAGAAAGTCAAAGTTTTTAAATGATTCAGTGTCTAATGTTTTACAATCAATGAAAGCAAGTAGATTGATAATTATATTTTTGTCTAGATAAAAGACATAACTACAATTTCCAAAAGAATTAATAGTATATAAGATTCATGTGGTAATGGCCTTATGTTGAAATTGTAAAAACAATGTGTTATTCCTTCCTAAAACTTTCCCTTCTGGGGGTTTCCTTATATTGAATCACCAAGAAAAAAGATTATCTAGATAAATTACTTTAAATTAACGCAGGTGATTGTGCTTATTAAAACTAGGCAAATCCCAGTAGCTGTCCCGAGATGCACATTAATCCCTAGGTGAGGTGTGGATTGATGTGCAGCCTCCAGAGGCTCACTGGAGCAGAGGTCTGCCACCATGATACATATACTCGAGCATCATTCCATCTTCAGTCCACACCTTGGTGCCAGAAGTACTGTGAGTAGCTTTCAAGCAAATACTCATATTCCTCAGTGATGCAATTACTTTATTCTACATAAGAAACTTACCAAGCCGGGCGGTGGTGGCGCACGCCTTTAATCCCAGCACTTGGGAGGCAGAGGCAGGTGGATCTCTGAGTTCGAGGCCAGCCTGGTCTACAGAGTGAGTTCCAGGATAGCCGGGGCTACACAGAGAAACCCTGTCTCAAAAAAACAAAACAAACAAACAAACAAACAAAAAAACAAAAACAAATTTACCAAAAATTCATGACCCTAAGAATTCTAATATCTTAGTGATCCATCAAGCTGGGGAGCTCATAAACAGTTGTAGGGACCTGTGATCTCTAAACATCAAACATTCAAACTTTTGTACTTACTAGCATTAAATAAGTCATTAAATTTCTGAATATGTGACTCTCAAAATTTCATTTTTTGGGGGGTGGGAGATCTGTAGGTTCAGTTAGTTTTATTTTACTTTTCAGTCAAATGAAGAACTGAAAGGCTTTTTAGAGGGAATATCTTCTCTCTGTTACCCTCTTCTATGAAGATGGCTGAGGGATAGCTAATTTATCTACTCCATTGAAGTAGAGTTGCTTGACAGGGTTTGACAGGCATACAAAATGTTGAAAAGCCTCTTTGTATTATCAGATCCTTTTGCTCTGGCTCTATCTGATATAATTTTTTTTAATTATCATATTATTCTATTCATTTACATCTCAGATGATATGCCACTTCTCTGTTGTACCTCCACAAGCCCACCATCTCACAACCTCCCTCTCTTCTCTCCCCTTTGCTTCTGAGATGCTTCCCCACAACTGTTTTTATCACTATTGCCTTGTAGTAAAGCTTGAGGTCAGGGATGGTGATTCACCCATCCAATATTTTATTTTTAAGTATTTATTGGCAATACTGGTTTTTTGTTGTTGTTGTTGTTGTTGTTTTTGCCTTTCCAGATGAATTAGAGAATTGTTCTTTCCATGTGTTTGAAGAATTGTTTTGGGATTTTGGTGGGATTTGCATTGAATCTACAGATTGCCTTTAGTAGGATGGCCATTTTTACTATGTTAAGTCTGCCAATCCATGAGCATGGGAGATCTCTCCATTTCTGAGTTCTTCTTAGATTTCTTTCTTGAGAGACTTGAAGTTATTGTACAGATATTTCACTTGTTTGGTTAGAGTTACCCCAAGATATTTTATATTATTTGTGGCTATTGTGAAGGGAATTGTTTCTTCCCTAATTTCTTTCTCAGCCTGTTTATCATTTGCAAAAATGAAGGCTAATGATTTATTTGAGTTTATTTTATATCTGGTCATGTTACTGAAGTTGTTTGGTATCTGGAGAAGTTCTCTTGTAGAATTTTGGAGGTGTATACTATCATATCATCTGCAAATACTGATACCTTTATTTCTTCTTTGCCCATTTGTATCCCCTTGATCTATTTTTTTGTCTTATTGTTCTAACTAGCACTTAGAGTTCTATATTGAATAGATATGGGGAGAGGGGGCATCCCTGTCTTGTCCCCGATTTCAGTGGGACTGCTTCATGTATTTCTCTAATTTGATATTAGCTGTTGGTTTGCAGTAAATTACTTTTATTATGTTTAGGTATGGGCCTCAAATTCCTGATCACTCCAATACTTTTAACATGAAGGAGTGTTGCATTTTGTCAAATGCTTTTTCCTCATCTAAGGAGATGATCATGTGCTTTTTTTCTTTGAATTTGTTTATATAGTGAATTACATTAATTGATTTTCATATATTGATCCAAACTTGCATCCCTGGGATGAAACCTACTTGATCGTGGTGAATGATGGTTTTGACATGTTCTTGGATTCTGTTTGCAAGAATTTTACTGAGTTATTTTCATCGATATTTAGAATTGAGATTGGTCTGAAGTTCTCTTTTATGGTTGGGTCCTTGGGTGGTTTAGGTATCAGAATAATTGTGCCTTCATAGAATGAGTTAGGCAGTGTTCCTTCTGTTTCTATTTTTTGGAATAGTTTGAGGGAAATTGGTATCAGGACTTTTTTAAGGTCTGGTAGAACTCTGCAGTAAAGCCGTGTGGCCCTGGGCTTTTCTTAGTTGGGAGGGTTTTAATGACTTTGTGTGATATGGGCCTGTTTAGATAGTTTACTTGCTCTTGATTTAACTTTGGTATATGGTATCTGTCTAGAAAACCACCCATTTCATCTAGATTTTCCATTTTTGTTCAGTATAGGCTTTTATAGTAGGATCTGATAATTTTTTGCATTTCTTCCATTTCTGTTGTTATGTCTCCCTTTTCATTTCTGATTTTCTTAATTTGGATACTGTCTCTTGGCAGTTAGTTAGTTTGGTTAGTTGCTTATCTATTCTGTTGATTCTCTCAAAGAACCATCTTCTGGTTTTGTTGATTCTTTTTACTGTTTTCTTTGTTTCTATTTGGTTGATTTGGGCCCTGAGTTTGACTATTTCCTGCCTTCTACTCCTCTTGCGTGAGTTTGCTTCTTTTTGTTCTACAGCTCTCAGGTGTGTTGTTAACCTATTAGTGTACAATCTCTCCAGTTTCTTTACCAGGGTACTTAGTGCTCTGAACATTCCTCTTAACACTGCTTTCTTAGTGTCCCATAAGTTTGGGTATGATGTGTCAACATTTTCATTAAATTCCAGGAAGTCTTTAATATCTTTCTTCCCTGACAAAGTTATCATTGAGTAAAGAGTTGTTCAGTTTCAAGTTGTGGGCTTTCTGAAGTTTTTGCTGTTCTTAAAGACCAGCCTTAGGCCATAGTGATGTGATAGGATGCACTGTATTATTTCAATCTTCTCTATCCGTTGTAGGTTGTTTTGTGACCAATTATATGGTCAGTTTTGGAGAAGGCACCATGGGGTGCTGAAAAAAAGGTTTGTTCTTTTCCTTTAAGGTGAAATGTTCTGTAGATATCTGTTAAATCCATTTTCTTCCTAACCTCTCTCAGTTTCACTATGTCTCTCTTTAGTTTCTGTTTCAATGACTTGTCCATTGGTGAGAGTGGGGTGCCAAAGTCTCCCATTATTATTGTGTGGGATTCAATGTGTGTTTTGAGCTTTAGTAAAGTTTCTTTTTTGAATGTGATTGCTCTTGCATTTGGGGCATAGACGTTCAGAATTGAAACTTTCTCTTGGTTGATTTTCCCCTTGAGGAATGTGAAGTGTCTTTCTTTATGATGCTTGATGACTTTTGGTTGAAAATCTATTTTATTGCTTACTAGGATGGCAACTCCTGCTTGTTTCCTGTGACCATTTGCTTGGAAGACCCCTTTCCATCCTTTTACTCTGAGGTAGTAACTGTCTTTGTTATTGAGATGTATCTCTTATATGCAGCAAAATGCTAGATCCAGTCTGTTAGCTTATGACTTTTTAATAGGTGAGTTGAGTACATTAATATTGAGAGATATTACAGAGAGATGACTGTTGGTTCCTGATATGTTTGTTTTTGTAGGTTTCTTTATGTGCTTGTGGTCTCTCTCTCTCTCTCTCTCTCTCTCTCTCTGGTTTTGTTGTGAGATGCTCAATATCTTATCTTTTCTTTGGTGCAGGTACCTTCCTTGTGTTGGAGTTTTCCTTCTTGTATCCTCTGTAGAGCTGGATTGGTAGACACAAACTGTTTGAGTTTGGTTTTGTCCTGGAATATTTTGGTTTCTCCATCTTTGTTGATTGAGAGTTTTGTTGGGTATAGTAGCCTGGGTTGGCATTTGTGTTCTCTTAGAGTCTACATGACCTGTTACCAGGCTTATCTGCCTTTCATAGTCTATTTTGAGAAGTCTGGTAGAATTCTCATAGGTCTATATTTGTATGTTATTTGGCCTCTTTCCCTTACAGCTTTAATATTATTTCTTTGTTCTGTGTGTTTCATTTTTTTGATTATGTGACAAAAGGATTTTCTTTTATGGTCTCATTTATTTGGTGATCTATAATATTCTTATATCTTTATAGCCATCTCTTTCTTTAGGTTGGGGTAGTTTTCTTCTATGATTTTGTTGAAGATATTTTCAGGTCCTTTGAGCTGGGAATCTTTGTTCTCCTCTATTCCAATTATTCTTAGATTTGGTCTTTTCATTGTGTCCTGAATTTCCTGGATGCTTTGTGTTAGGAGATTTTTATATTTTGAATTTTGTTTGACAGTTGTGTCAACCTTTTTTACTATATTTTCTACACCTGAGATTCTCCCTTCTATCTCTTGTATTCTGTTGGTAATACTTACATCTATAATTCCTGATCTCTTTCCTAGATTTTTTCATTTCCAGGTTTTCCTCCATTTGTGTTTTCTTTATTGATTCTACTTCCATTTTTAGGTCTTGAATCTTGTTATTCAGTTCCTTCACCTGTTTACCTGTGTTTTTCTGTATTTTTTTCAGTGAGTTATTGATATCCTCTTTAAAGGACTCTATTATCTTAATGAGACTGGATTTTTAGCACTGATTCCTTATTTCCAGGCATGTTGGAATATTCATAGCTTGCTGTGATGGGAGAACTGGGTTCTGATGATGCCCATATATTTTGGCTTCTGTTGCTTCTGGTCTTGCACTTGCCTTTTGCCATCTGGATATCCCTGGTGTTTGTTGATCTGGGTGACTATATGGAGTCTGTATCCTTTGTCCCTGGGTTGCTTCAGGTCTCCTGGTAGTTTTGTGGCCCTGGCTGTTCATACTACCTGTGGGGCCTTCCACCTGAGGGATCTTCACAGGGGCAAAGAAGTTGCTGATCTGTTGCCCTGGCTGCAGTATATCTCCTGGGAAGCCTTTAGACTGTTGGGTCTTCAGTGGAGCAGTGAAGCTATTGTCCAATTGTGCTGAGTACAGCCAATCCTCAACTGCTCTGAGAGCAGCAGATCCACAACTGCTCTAAGTGCAGTGCGTACAACTGCTCTGAGTGCAGTTGGTCCTCTAGAATGGGTCACACTATGGTGTCTTCTCTGGAACAGACCAGCTATGAATGACTGGGTGGAAGAGGCAGAAGGGATGGAAGAGGTGGAAGGGACAGAAGGGTAGTGGTATTTGGAAGGGTGGGGTTTTGGTGGGTGATGTTTTCTGAGTCCACTGTGGTATCAATAGCAGCTTTGAGACTCCAGAAGGGGGGTAGGTGATTCTTACCAACAAGTCTGAATGCAGAAGGTTCTCTAAAATGTATCAGGTTATGGTGTCTTCATTGGAGCAGATTAACTACGTCTGCCCCAGGAGAAAGCATCTTAGGTTAACTTAATGTTGCCTGCTTTAAGAATCTGTCAACTAGAATTCAGGAAGTGACATCCTTTCAGACTGAGACTTATATACTATATTTTAATGGATTCAGCAACTGCAAAACCTTGAGTGTTTGTTCCATGTCAGACCATAGGTAGAGCAGTTCTGAAAAGGACCTCAGCACAGAATAGTATTAATGAAGTTATGTTTCTGAGGAATATAAGGTCCAAGAGCATGTTTTTCTTAAATAGAGAAGCTGGCTTGGAGATAAGCCAGTTTTTTTGGCTTAAGCAGTACATGCAATCACCTTGGATACTTTCTTACCCTGCTCCTATCTATTTCCTCTGCTCTGAACATTGTGTGTTCTCTTTTGTATTTTTCTGTGTTGGTTGGAGGCTAGGGGACAAAAAAATGCAGCTAAAACTTGGGTTTCATATAATTCACAAGCTGTTACTAATCACAGTGATATATAAATATCTAGCATTCACTAAATATTTTCAATTACAAAGTAAATAAACTACATAGATTTATGCTTAATATAAAAATGATTGGTGTCTTAACCACACTTTTCTAATTTTAAGAAGAAATAACTAGATTATTTTTCAGAATACTCGTTTATCTTCAAAAACTCAGAAGTCAGTTTATGTAAGGATGAGTTAGTTTGACATCTTCATTCTTAAAACATGTTTTCGGTTTAACTGTTAAGTGAAAATGGAGCATTTTCAATACATATTTAAAGTTCCTGTTTGTTAAACAATGCATTTAAAAATAATTGACATCAGATAAATTAGAAGCTACAAAATTAATGCATGGTAACAGGTCAACTAGACAAACTGGTAGAATATTTACTTTTACACTGAAGAGTGGAGAATTTACTTCCCAAATGAATCTATGAAAAGAAAAAGTATCTTGGTTAAAATTGAGTAAGATGCTGTGAAATTAACTAATCAAGCAGTTAATTTGGTCATTTGCAAGGGTTGTTCTGTGATATATCAAATACTAGCAGTACAATGGGAGTTCTGTTTTGATGTTCTAATATTTCTTAAAAATGAAAATGAATGTGATAAAATTATGCAAAAGAATTGTAATTGTGTATTAAGTCAAGAGAATTAATATTTCTTTTGAAGATTGGTCTTCTTTTATCATGAACAAATGATACACAATTTTGACAATAAATTAAAAGTTAAGGATTTGTGTGATATCAATTTTTTTCCTCCCTTGGCTGAGTTTTATGTCAAAGATTTAGTTTTAAATTCTTTTAGGCTCTTCTGATAATTTTAAAGTCATTGTTTACCTCGAACAGTTCTTCTATCTCAAACAGGGTCTTCTCTTCCTTTTGAGAATCTTGTGGAAACTTCCCAAGGTGTCTTCACTCATTTCATGTCAAAGAACCTCTTTATTCTTTTTCTCTGTTTTGCTTTTGCTTAGCTTAGATACACTGACATCTGTAGTAAGTTTCCCTTATTCCTTTGTGGATACGAATGCCCCAAGGAGAATTTCTTTGATCAGTATATTGATATAAAAAGGTTCATTATAGTTTAGTGATTTCAGATGTTTGCATTTACAAGGTCATAGGAAGAATCATGTTTATCTGTATCTCGAAATAATGTCACCTCCTTGGCTCCCTATATTCCCTCAGTTATAGCAGTAAAAATGAGTATAGAAAGCCTCCTAATTCAAAAAAATATGTTTGTAATATTTAAATTTTTAAATTATAATTGCGTTTTTCCTGCTTATGTTTTCCTCACTCCAATCATTTTCATGAACTCATCAGCTTGTTCAATCTCTATGCCATGTACTCCTTTTCTTCTATTATTTGTATATATTTCTAGATATATAATCTCATCCTCTTGAGTCCTGATAGTGTCACATGCATATACATAAGCTCTGATCTGAACCAATTAGGAGAGACTACCTTGGGAATGACCACACTAATTCTCAAATTTTCAGAATTTCTTTGAATAACAATTAGGCCCAGTAAGCTCAATGATTATATTCTTAAGAGCAATAGTTCTCAGCCATTTCTTGATTTGGATACTTCATACACGTTCTTACCTAATTCTTTCATCACCCATTTTTTAAGGTAATTACACCTATTGAAGGAAAAGCTCAGACAGGACTATTCACTCTGAGTATAATAGCTACCAATAACAGCATGATCAGCACAGATGCTCTTAACTACTATTCTCTTCCTGTAATAGAAATGGTATCATGAAGGAAGCAGGGATTATATTTTCTTACAAAGAATGTAGGACAAGATCATGCTGTTGAAATCCTGCATGGTGTGCTCACATGCACTATGAGTCTTGGTGGGAAGACAATTGGTCCAGCTCCATTATCTAGCTATCCATCAGCTAGAGATACAGGGTTACCACTGTGGAAATATGTGCAATTTTCTTCATTTTAAGAAATGTCTCCATGAAGCAAGCCTAATACTTCATTGTCCAGAAGAGTTCTAAGCCCATGTCTATATTACACTTTTTGAGCTAATTCTCAGCATTACATTTAAGAAAAACAACCCATTTATTGAGACTGGTGTAGGTTAGGGCAGCATTGCTCCCGAATTTAAATCTGAAAAATCTAAAGCAGAATTCATTGCCTATGAGTCTGTGAGCTGGGTTTTCTTCTTCGTCATTCCCCCATCACACAAGCAGCCTAATAATGAGCATTCCATAAATACTTTCTATTTATTCTTTCCAAATGATATTCTGAAAGTCTTTAAGTGACCACAAGGTATACTGCCAGCTAAGGTATATTACATAAATTTAGATAATCAAAGCTTGACATTAATAAAGATGCAATTAAATAGCTAGAAAATATCATTAAAAATATATTACTCTGTAGCAAAATTAAAAAGCAATAAACAAACGAAAACAACAATAGTACCATGGGCAGTTAAATGTAATAAACTTCTGATCAATTATTCAATGTTTGCCTGTGCTGGCAGATCAAAAAATTATAATTAGCTCCCCTAATTTGATTTCATACAAATTATGCTTGACCTATATTTTTCAATTACTGATTGCTAGCAAAATGGTGAGCTGTAACAAATGTTAATTCCAAGTAAAGTGCAAAAGGCTGTCTTATTCACCTCATCTCTTAAGGTCAGTTCTTCGTCAGCTTTAACTACCCTAGGCAGTTTCCTTGGTTCTAAGTCAGTAGACAGGTAAGGCTACACTGAGTTGTATCCTGAGCAGCATTTGTGACAACTAAGTCTATGGGGATATCCTTCAGATGTTATCCAGCATGGAAAGAAAGCGGACAGATAAAAAAGATTCCATGTCTATGGACTATTCTGGAGATAACACTTGGACATCCAATGTCATTTTATTTTCTTCTATATCTAACATAAAAATGATCAAGGCTTGAGGGTGCCTCCTTCTGAGAAGCTAGGATTATTAGAGTAAAACACAGCATAGGTTTGTCACTGACACATTTCATAGTTAAAACATTCAAAAGAAAGAAGACTCCTTAATAGAGTTCAGAGTTGAAGATACACATTTATAATTTCTTCACCCTCTCAGATTTTGTACCTTTAATTTTAGAAAATTTTGATTTCAAGAGAAGTCAGACAATACACTAATATATGGAAAGTCTTCATTATGGATCCTTTATGTTGCAGGACAAGTCATTTAATCTATTCATGTCATGGTTTTCTCATATTTTAACCATGGGTGGAGATAATAACCATATGTCACACAGAAAATGTATGAGTCATTGCATTTAGGAACTTTCTAGTTTCTGTATTTCTGTAGAGGGATCTTTATGACAGCAGCCCTCTTACCATACTTATCTTTCATGCCTTCTAATGACCCAGCATGTCTTGTTGTGTCCTGTTTACTTGTTTAAATACAGAAAGAAGAAAATGGTCAATTTTCCAAGCTAAGACTTAGGCCTATTTTTTCGATTATAGAAAAGATGAGCAAAGAACATGGTAAACATTGGTGAAGAACATGAACTCAACAAATACATTTTAAATTTACACAAACATCTTAAAATAACCACCCATTTTAGTTCTAATTCATACCAAAATTGTTGGAAACATTTGTAGTCTATTCCAATCAAAAGGCATACCTCTTAAGAAATACAGATTTAGAGTTCTATTTATAAACTCTTAACCTACTATAATTTCCTAAGAAATAATCCTTGTTACCTGAAGAGAAACTTTAATAAATGAATCCAAGTCCCTTTCCAACTAGGAGATAAGGAGCCAGGAATAATCATGTCAACAGAAACAGTTTCTACTTCATATGTATTGATCAAAATTGATGTACACAGCACTACAAATTCATGATGAACATTACATATAAACTTTACAAATATGTGTATGAACTCTATACTGATATAGTTATAGGACATGTTTTACATGTTTTGAATGTATATTTCATTCCATCTCAATGTAATTCTGAAACACTATAACCTCAGCAACAAGAATGGAAATTGGACTGGGGCACAATAACGGAGACAGTTTTCCAAGACATTGTCAAATTTTGTCATAATCTCTCATTTGATCATTTAGTCAAAATAATCAAGAGCCTTGGTATTTGGAAGCATTAGTGAGCTTTTCTGCAGTGTAATCTCAAGCAAATGCCATAACTGCTGTGCTTCTACTCAGCTTTATTTGCAGGAAAGTCTCAGTTTGCAAATGAGATTCCAATTACAATGATTAGCATCATTGTCAATTTCCCTGTACCTTGGATCCTTTAAGCAATGTCCCCAGATGGGTCTAGGAAGCCGGATTAGTAGAGAAGGAAGATCTTCACATAGAGCAGGCAGTACTTTCCAACAGATGCCCAGATGTAAAGAACACTGAAGGAAAAGCATTTTCTTTTTTGCCCACCCCCCTTTTTATTCATAGTAAGCCTACCTACTCAATTGCTTATTTCTGTGTCTTCAATCCTTTCTGGCATGAGAACACAATTTCACTGGGGTTCCAACATGGACTGAAGAATGGTAGCTCACCAATAATTTTCCCTCCTTCAACTAGACTAAAATTCACCCAAGCCTGATGGACTGATCATGTATTGTGCTTTTGTCTCCCCTGTGTCCCCTGTGTCCCCTTTTTTGTCTTTTGTGTCCCCTGTGGTTGGACAGTCTTCCTTCTACAACACCATGTACATCATCTGCGATGATCTAGAAAATCCTCTTCCTTGTGAGGGAAATCAACAAGTAAAATTAAGGTAGGAAAGTTTTTGCATGCATCCTTCACAGATTCTTCCCAAAATGCACATGCTAATGTGCACAAACACACACACAAACACATACACACTCTAGAGTTGCTGAAATATTCAACTATAATTATTAACTCTTTTATTGTTCCTTCATCTTAATAACTTTTTTCTTCAATGTTAAAGTTGAATGAACACTTGGGGTTTATTTTCCTAATATGTTTGTCCTTTATGATCTTATGTCTTATTTTATTATTTTTGATACAAAATATACTGTATCTATTATACATAATATACTTTTGTCATTAAATTTAATGTTATTTAATTATCAATAGCAAACTACAATTGAGTGAGTCATGTTAAAGCAATTTTTGTCCAATGGAGTTTGTTTTTAGAACTGCCTTAAGTGCCTCTAGTGGAAAGGGTAGAAATTACCCCCTTTAAAAGCATGTTCTCTTTGTTACACTCAACTCTTACCAGACTGCTGAACTTACTAATATCTATGAGATGATATTGAGCACTGTCTTCACCACAGCCCATCACTAGCTCGGCATCCACATTGGCTTGCATGCATTTTCCATGACTGTAAAATGAACACAGCAGATCGGCTATGTTGTATTTCCCAGTCTGGAAGAGATGATTTTGTATAACATGGTTGCTGCATTCTGCTCAGATTTAACAAGTCTCCTGATAAAATACACTGTGTGGTAAAGAGTGCCAGCAGGAAGAGGAAGATACAAAAGAACAGAACAATCTAAGACCATATCCACCAAGCTGCATCTAAAATGCAGCTACAGTTCCGCTATAGCAGCTTCTTCTAGAGTTTTATGGAATTTGTCCTATACAGTCATTAATCTCTTCAATATGGAATGTGATTTCTGTATACTACTTTGGTGTTAGCCTACCTGACAACAGTGATCACTAATATAGCATGTAGAGTGTCTTCGTCTTAGCTTCTGGATTTCTTTTCTTGGGGTTGGTAATTAGAAATTATGAAATATCTCACAGATGGTTTGAGAAGTTCATTTTCAAACACTCCCCAGAAGAGTATTGTCTGGAATAGAAGGTATTTAAATGAAATGGTTTACTGTAAATACTTAACCCAAAGCATGAGGAATGTGTTTTAAGAACAGCAACAGGCATTATTAGGTTTCTTGACTTCTAAACATACCTCATCTGTCTTTATTAACTGTAGCTGTCTTAAATTGTTCTGCCATTCTCTCTGCTTGCCTCCTGTAAACCACTGACAAGTTGTAATGGTTGCAAACATCTTCCAGAGGTCACTTTTGTCTAATAACTTAAGCATTCTACCGAAAGCACGATTAGCATGCTATGGGAGGACTTTTGTGTATGTGTCCCTCACTTCACTGAAGGAAAGCATGATGAGAATGCGCTTCTAACTGCTTCAAATATGCTTGTCTAACCAGCTGGCTATTAAGAGCAAAAGTAATAAAATAATCTTTTGAAAAGCTGAAACTACATGGTAATAGAACTAGGAAAATGAAGTCTCAGTAGAAGTGTGATTAAACATTCAGGTGAATGGCATTCTCCCTTCAGGAGGTCCTTGTTAACACAAATTCATGACTAATAAACATATATGTCTAAGGCCCAACTCTGCCAATTTTGAAGGTTTAACATTATAAGGCCCTTTGCATTTCCATCATTATTTTTTTCTTTTTTTGGTTTTTTGAGACAGGGTTTTTTCTCTGTAGTCCTGGCTGTCCTGGAACTCACTCTGTAGATTAGGCTGGTCTCAAACTCAGAAATCCACCTGTCTGCCTCCCAAGTGCTAGGATTAAAGGCGTGCACCACCACCACCCGGCCATCCACCATTATTTTTTATAATGATTTTCAACATGATCCTTTGTTTCTAAATTGTAGTCTCTTGTATGGACAACACTTATAGAAAGTTGGAATAACAGTCAGATCATAAATTCCTCCTTTCATTCATATTGTGTTCAAACTTTTGAAAGCAAGACTTTGGGGATGGTGGCATTCTGTCCAAGTGACTTTTAGTTTCAAGGTGACAATGGCACCACTCAAAGCCACTGTTTATCTTGGGGCTCGTGTTTTCACCCAGTCTTCAAAGAACTCTGTGAGTAAAGTTCCTGAGGTCAGTCTGCATGCCAGTATTCTAATAAGAATCTGTGCAGGCCTCCTGACCCGGACCCCCACAAGTCAATAGACTTGTCCTGCCTTTCCAAAATGAACATAACTCCTAAGTAATTGGGGAACTTTTCCTTATACTTTCTCAAGTGTGCCCCATTCCTTTAATTACATCGTTTATTGCTTTATCAAGAAGAAATTCTTGAGGTGTTAATGTTTTCTCTGAGTGCATGTCTACGTCTTGAGTATGGTCACTGACCACAGACACCAGACGAGAATATGAAAGTTTCAGGAACTAGAGTTACAGAAAGTGGTGAACCAACAGGTGGTGAATGGAATCAAAACCTGGTCTTCTATAGGAGCATTAAGTGCTCTTAATCACTAAATCATTTCTCTGGGCTTGATGATACACTGTATTTGCATCAATTCACTGTTTACCATTTGTATGCACTTAAGCCTTATTTTAGCATTGTTCTTACCACTTCTGACATTAAGAAATAGCTCAACTTTACTTTCTGTTTATTCTTCGCTCTTCATACATCATTTCATCACTTTCTTTAATGTGTATTCAATTCAAACTTGTAGACTGTTTGCTATGCATTTGGCGTGATAGTTTATGTTATTTTCCTGATGTTGCAATATATTGTAGTTAATGTGTACTAAGTAAGTCTTGAATATATACTGAAAGAATCTTTACTGATTAAAAAATTATTGTCTATTTGGTCAATTACAAGTGTCTTAGTTTCGTTTTAAAATGCCCATATCAAATGGCAGCCCAGTAAGAGAAGGGAAGCAAGAAGCATCCTGCACAAAGTTGAGCCTTCTTTAAGTAAGATTGCTGATTAAACTTCAGATAGATTTGGCTAGGGGCACAGACAGTATTCTGAATTGGCAGTGAACTAATATCATATATGGGAACCGACATGTGATCTCTTTGCTTTCAGACAGAGGAAGTAGTTTAGAATCTCCATCCCAGAGTTAAGGACTCTAAACTCATACATATTGCACATAAACAGTCTCTATATCTAAATATTTACTGAAGATCATTTTATTTGCTTCCAGTTTTTGACAAGTATGAATAAATTACTATGTACAGTTCTTTAAATACACACAGTTTCAACCAATTTAGGTAAATACTACTGGGCATCAATTCTAGCTGACATGATAAAAAAAATGTTTAGAGTAGCCAAACCCTATCAAAGTAGCTACACTATCTTGTAGTCCTATCAACCTTTCGTTTGGTCACTTTACCCTACTTCCTCAGCAGCATTTGGTGTCCTGGGGACTCTACAATTATCTTCTGGAAAGGATGCTCTTGAGCAGGCACAAATAGTCTCTCGGTGTTTTTTGAAGAAGACCCAGTACTGAACATTCTTCTATACTCTGATTTCTCATCTGTGCAACTTCTTTCATGAGGTAACTCTTCTAGTGTTTTACCTATATTCTAAAACTGAGGAAATGTACACTTTATAGTTAATACTTATGGTCTAGAGAGATGACTCAATGGTTAAGAGTGTGTTCTATTCCTGAACAGATATGGAGTTCACCCCAACTACTACTTCAAGTGGTTCCCAACCACTTGTAAGTCCAGTTCCAGGGTTTTAGACCCTATTCTACCTTCTTCAGGTACATACAACTAAATAAACATACCCACAGGAAGATATACAGACACACATGTAATTAAACTCTCTAAATAAATTTTTAAAATTAATATTTATGCCTTAGAGAAGAAAAACAATTTTTAAAATTAATATTTATGCCTTAGAGAAGAAGTCTTATGATATACAAACACTAAGATCTGAAAATGAATCTGACAAAAAATAAGAAACATGTGAAATAAAGTATTTCTCATTTATGGTTTGCAGTCAACTATAAAAATCCTGAGTTGTAATGCCCATTAAAGCAACACATAGTATCACAGCTGATAGACTAAATAATTTTACATTTGATCTGAATTAATGGTCAATTTACTTTATCTACACACAAGACATCTACATTTAATAAATAATACATTCATCTTGTCCTAAGAAATTTGTGACCAAGAACTCTACTAAAAATCATTTTCCCATTAATTTTTCTTTCAATTTTGTAGAGGGCAGAAAAGGAGAGGAGAATGAAGGGATTCTTTCATTTGTTTAACATGTATTTAATAATTGTGGCTGACTCTGTTTCAGGTTCAGAAAACTATAGAATTAATCAGACAAATATCAAGAGGAGCCACTTTAATTTGGGCATGTCTGATTATGTATTAACATAGGCATAAGGTTCACAAGAAGAAAGGAAAAATGGAAAATCAACAAAAATATAATTAAAGATATAGAGAAATATTTGAAAAGGTCAGATAAGCTGCCCCAAGGATGGGAGGCTTGTGCCAGAGATAATGGAAAACCAAACTTGAGTGACAGTGACAGTGGAGAGCTTGGCCTACAGAGACTTCCAAAACTAAAGAAAGAACAATGGAGAGGCTGTGAAGTAGACATGGGGTTTTTATACTTGAGAAAAATAAGGGGTGTCTGTTCAGTTAGAACACACTGAATGAGGTGAGCAGTGATGGTAAACTTCTTGTGTTCTTTTACTATTATTTCTGTTTCAAAAAGAAAAAAGGGGGAGATACATAAAAATCCATAAAAATTTCAGGTACAAAATAAAATAACCTTACATCAGCTCCTTGTTAAGTTTCCAAGGAACTAAGCAATGAAAAGTTTATAGCAGCATATCCCCATAGGCAATTCAATATTAAAACAATAAATACTAAGCTGTAAAACAAGTATAAGAAAGTCTAAACAAATTATAATGTTTCCCATGATGGCTATTACAAAAGAGAATAAAATATTATCTTGTATCTTTTTCCCATACTCTTTTCTGTTAACATAACATTGAGTATGTTGTAGCGAGGGAAGTTGCAGTTGGCTATTTTAGAATATCTTGCAGCCAGGAATAACCCCGTGACATAGACAATACTACTGAGACATCAGCAATATTCCAGTAGGAAGTTGGGGAAATACTGGTTTGTTTTTTTTTTTTTTTTTTTGTTTGCTTGTTTGTTTTGTTTCGTGTTATGGAAAGGCAAGTAGATGAGATATTGCCCCATCCCAGTGCCAACCCACCTTTGAATGCTTTTCTGAGAAGTAACTGAGTAAAGAAATTGTTAGAGTTCAAGTCATCTTCCCTGATGACACTGGCATGCAGCTAAATACAGGGTAAAAACTGCAAATCTCCACTCCCCCTCTTTCAGTAGGAGAGAAAAGCAGTTCTATGGTTTCCAGATTAGCAGGGTTCTCTGATGCTCATAAATGCAAACTTAATTGCTGCAACCAATTGGATTTGTTAAGTTAAATGTCTACTGTGGCCCCATATACATCATTTAAAGCATATTCTGATACATATTGTTCTTAGAGTCCTAATTGCTCTGAGTTCAAAGAATAGGCACAGTGATGGTTATTGGTCTTTTATAGGACCAGGCAAAGCACTGGTAATCATGGTTGTAATGTGCTGAGCAATCTCACTGTATAAAAGAGCTATATAGAGTAGGACACAAACAAGAATCCAAGGACACATGATTCATAATAAGTAAGGCAGGTTTCGACCTGGGCTGCAGTGTATTGACTCTGTGGTCTGTGTCCTAAATTTAATGAGCTATTTGAGGATTTAACAGAAAACCAGGAATTTTAACTATTAACTACTAATCTGTTAGTCAATGAAATAAATTAGCTGATATAGAGTTATGTACCCCAAGTCTGTATGTTTATATATATGTATATATACACACACATATATAACTTATGTATGAAATGTCAGACATATATATGACTATATGTTTATATTATTATATGCTTATTTTATATGTTCCAGTTCAATATTCATCCACTTTATCATTATCTTTTGCATGAATAGTCAACACTGATTTGTAGGTTGTTGAGAAATATAAGAATTTTATCAACAAAATAGCTCTCCTATCATCACTGGACTAGACAAGCCTAAGTGATATAATTTTCATTCTTTTAGAATGCTATTTTAAGAAAAACATTGACAGATTGTTAAGAGACCAAATTAAAGGACAATCTACTAATTAAATTTAATGAACACATGGTGTTCCTGTTTGTTTTGGAAACTGGAAGCTGTGAAGACATTTGGACACAGCCTCTGCAGCTGCCAAATGCTGTTCTTGAGTGGGAAAGCCCATTCACCATTGTGGCAGGGTTTCAATGTCCTGCTGATGGCAGAAATCCCAAGCTACCCACATTACTGCTGTCTTTTATTCAAGGCTGTGAAGATGCAGAGAACAGATTTTATAGTAAAAACACTTGGATCTGTTAAAGTAAGTGGGGCACAATCCTTTAGTGAGCATTACCTCACAGTTTGTATGCTGCTGCATGACTCAGTTAAATGTCGACATTTTCTGAGGCACTAATTGCCATTCTGTGACATCCCAGGAGTATCAATACATATGATAATGATGCTGTTGTCAGCTGGGTTTCTCAGGATTTCTTTTTACTGTTTTAACATCATAGTTAAAATATAAATTCATTTTTCATGATTTTAACTATATTAACAACTAAATGCAACACAGAAATATTTAGAGATATTATATTTTTGTATCTACATATGTATCATCACATAGAAGATGTCTGTATATACTATATATGGGTTAGAGCAGTATATGTACAATTGTATAGTATATATATATATTTATAATATATATTTATCTCTCATAATTGATAAATTTATCTGCGTGAGAGCATTTTAACCCAGAAAACCTGAATAGATTAGACTCAATATGAACATTTAAATATATGTATCAATTATGTGAGAGGCATACTCAATTTACTTCAGTTTGCTTATTCATTTTAAATTCTTGGGAGTACTTCCCCTGTATTCTATTATTATATAAAATAGCAACCTCCAGAGTGGTTGTACCAGCTTGCAATCCCACCAGCAATGAAGGAGTGTTCCTCATTCTCCACAACCTCGCCAGCATCTGCTGTCACCTGAAGTTTTTTATCCTAGTCATTCTGATTGGTGTGAGGTGGAATCTCAGGGTTGTTTTGATTTACACTTTCCTGATGACTAAGGATGTTGAACATTTCTTTAGGTACTTCTCAACCATTTGGTATTCCTCAGTTGAGAATTCTTTGTTCATCTCTATACACCATTTTTAGTAGGGTTATTTGATTCTCTGGAGTCTAAATTCATGAGTTCTTTGTATATATTAGATATTAGCCCTCTATCAGATGTAGGATTGGTAAAGGTCTTTTCCCAATCTGTTGGTTGCTCTTTTGTCCTATTGACAGTATCCTTTACCTTACAAAAGCTTTGCAATTTTATGAGGTCCCTTTTGTCAGAAACTAGAAACAATCCAGATGTCCCTCAACATTGGAATAGATATAGAAACTGTGGTACATTTACACAATGGAGTACTACTCAGCTATTAAAAACAATGAATTTATGAAACTCTTAGGGAAATGGATGGATCAGGAGAATATCATTCTGACTGAGGTAACACAATCACAAAAGAGCACACACATGGTATGTACTCTCTGATAAGTGGATATTGGCCCAGAAGCTCAGAGTACACAAAGTCCAATCCACAAACCACAAGAAACTCAAGAAGAAGGAAGACCAAAGTGTGGATACTTTG